>NC_133728.1:3271101-3358724 GCF_048934315.1 Petromyzon marinus
ACTATCCACTTGACTTTAGCGAAAGACCCGAAGGAGGATGAATTCCTGCAGCACGAAAGCTTCGAGTCGAGATTGTTGAATCGTTTAAAGGGGCACAGGCGCAGCCCTGCAACTGCCTACTCGTTCACAATGCCGTGGGGGAGGAGGGGAAGGGTCTCCACTTGCCGGAGCTCCGCTCGAGACAGACACGAGTTCGATTCCCGCTCACGGCCACCAGCACCGGTGGCGATTATCTGAAGCGGTCGTGGATCTCCCCCTAGGTCGGCTCGGCCTCAAATGAGGTACCTGGTGCGGTGTGTTGGTAAACATTGCCACTGGGGGAGACAAAGGCGGCCGGGCGTGGTGTCGGCCACCCCACCCCTCTCTCGTGTGCCAGTGCCGGAATCGGTAGGTTTCCCGTTAACAGCACTTTCCCCAGCAGTCTGTTGAGGCTACACGGGGGATCTTTGTCTTGTGTGTGTGTGTGTGTGGTGGAGAGTGCAAAGAGGAGGAGTTGAGGAGGTGGAAGAGCGAGCGAGAGTGGTTCAAGCAGTTAGTGAAGAGGTGCAGGGAGTTAGGAGTGAGGAGGTGTAAGCTACTACATATGTAGCTACTACTACATATGTAGTAGCTGCTACGCTCTTCCACCTCCTACATATGTAGTAGCTACTATGTAGTAGCTACTACATATGTAGTAGTAGCTATACATATGTAGCTACTGCTACATATGTAGTAGCTGCTACATATGTAGTAGTAGCTATACATATGTAGCTATTGCTACATAGGTCTGGGGACTACTACTACACATGTCGCGGCTACACGTATCGCGGCTACACGTGTAGCGGCTACTACACATGTGTAGTAGTAGTAGTAGCTACTACTACACATGTGTAGTAGTAGCTACTACACATATGTAGCAGCTACTACATATATGTAGTAGCAGCTACTACACATATGTAGTAGCTACTACTATACACGTGTAGTAGCTACTACTATACACGTGTAGTAGCTACTACATACTACATGTGTAGTAGTAGCTACTACATGTGTATGTAGTAGCTACTACATGTGTAGTAGTAGCTACTACATGTGTAGTAGTAGCTACTACATGTGTAGTAGTAGCTACTACATGTGTAGTAGTAGCTACTACATGTGTAGTAGTAGCTACTATATGTAGTAGTAGCTACTACATATGTAGTAGCTACTACTACACATATAGTAGCTACTACACGTGTAGTAGTAGCTACTACTACACGTGTAGTAGTAGCTACGGCCCCACACTTTCAAGGGCCCCGCGCTAAACGCTTTCAAGCTGTCGATTCCGGTTCAGTGATTCTGCCCTTGCTCTACTACTATAGTACTATACCGCCTTCGACGTTCATGAACGAGCGGGTGTTTAAGGTTAGCGATTCGTCGTATTATCCGGCTGTATAGCAAATGAAAAAAATATATATCACAATGACTTCACTGTGCAAGTGAAACATTTACGCGTTTTAATATTTACGTTTTTTTTATTTTACGGCCTCTTCACAACATCAAATGCTACAGTCTCCCACTTAGCTTCATCCGGCACTGCCCCCACCCACACAACTCTCAAGGAACATGAGCGCCGGTTTGTTGTTGTTGTGTTTAACAGCGTGGCTGGGCCATGCGAGGAGCTCACGAATCCTCGAAAGGTCTGGGTGGGACAGCCCCATCAGTGAGCGCCTCCGGCAAGGGCGATGCTACGTTGGCTGGGTCACGGAGCCCGCGTGGCCCAGCCACCGCATGCGCAAAGCAGCTTCTGTTTGGCCGGATAGATGTGGGGGGGGGGCTAAACGGGCGCGGCACGGGCTGAGAAGAGAGGGGCTGACGTGGTACGGGAGGGACGTGGAGCTGAGCGGACTTGCCGATGACCGGTACCGGCGGTGTCAAGATCGGCCTCTGTGCAGGAGGAGGCTCGTGAAGGGACTCTGCCACTGGGCAGTTGGAGGCAGTCGCCCTCCAACAACAGCAACGGAGGGCGGAGGAGCGACGCACACAACAACGAGCTGAGCGCCGGGCGGATAAAATTCAGCAGGTTGGCTCAGTGGGGGGGGGGGGGGGTTGCGCGGTTGGAGGTGCGTCGGCCTCTCATCTCAGCCGACCCACGGCACCTGCTGGGTCTGTCCCGTGACCTCCTCCTGCCCGCGAGCATGCGACACTTCGCGTGGCCTCGGAGTGCACCTAGCCTGGCACAAAGCGCCGTGGTGACGTCACCGCTGCGTAGTGGCTGATGACGGTTGTTGTGCTTGTTGTTGTGAGAATACAGGTGTGTGTACGTGTGTGTACATTTGAGTGGGGAGCGGTAGTGTAGTGGTTAGCGCTACGCTGCGCTACGAACCCGGCGGCCTGGGATCGATTCCCGCTCACGGCCACCACCAGTGACGATTTGAACCGGTCCTGGGCCATCCCTAGGTCGACTCAGCCTCAAATGAGTACCTGGTGCGGTGTGTAAACATCGCCACTGGGAGACAAAGGCGGCCGGGCGTGGTGCTGGCCACCCACCCCCTCGCGTGCCGTGCCGGCCTTCAGAGGTGCTCGCTAACAGCACTTGCCCCTACAGTCTGTTCAGGCTACACGAGGGATCTTTGTATTTGTACAGATGAGGGTACAGGCGATGGTACAGGTGATGGTACAGGTGATGGTACAGGCGAGGGTACAGGCGAGTGTACAGGCGAGGGGTACAGGTGAGGGTACAGGTGATGGTACAGGTGAGTGTACAGGTGATGGTACAGGTGAGGGTACAGGTGAGTGTACAGGCGAGGGTACACGTGATGGTACAGGTGGAGGGTACAGGTGAGTGTACAGGCGAGGGACACGTGATGGTACAGGTGAGGGTACAGGTGATGGTACAGGTGAGGGTACAGGTGAGGGTATAGGTGAGGGTATAGGTGAGGGTACAGGTGAGTGTACAGGCGAGGGTACACGTGATGGTACAGGTGAGGGTACAGGTGATGGTACAGGTGAGGGTATAGGTGAGGGTATAGGTGAGGGGTATAGGTGAGGGTACAGGTGAGTGTACAGGCGAGGGTACACGTGAGGGTACAGGTGAGGGTACAGGGGAGTGTTCAGGGCGGTGGTACAGGTGATGGTACAGGTGAGTGTACAGGTGATGGTACAGGTGAGTGTACAGGTGATGGTACAGGCGATGGTACAGGTGAGGGTATAGGTGAGTGTACAGGTGAGTGTACAGGCGATGGTACAGATGAGTGTACAGGTGAGGGTACAGGTGAGTGTACAGGTGAGTCGCTCACCGCTCAGCAGTTTGGTTTCGCTGATAGCGCGCGGCAGAAGTTGGATCAGGAACCAGAGAATCAACCCGAGTCTCCTCCTCCTCCACATCATCGCCATCAGCACCTCCCTCACTCCTGCACCTCCTCACTATCTAACTCCTTCAGACGCTCCTCACGCCAGCTTGAACCACTCTTGCTCGCTCTTCCACCTCCTCACTCCTCCTCTCTCCAGCCGTATCTCTCTCTCGCTCGCTCTCTACCCACTCTCCTCTCCTGCTCCTCCCGCTCCACCCGGGTAATGGGAATCAGCTGGCGGCGCGTCCCCCCTCGCTGCGTCTCCCCGCCCTGCGGAGACGCCGAGCGAATTCATCAGCGGAGTGTGGGAGCCGTGGGGGGGGGGTGGAGGATGGGGAGGGAGGTCGGCATCCCTGACAGCCTCTCCCCCCACCCCCCACATCTCCACCATCCCCCCCCACTCTCTCTACCCCCCCCGTCCCTCCCACCCTCTCTACCCCCCCCGTCCCTCCCACCCTCTCTACCCCCCCATCCCCCCCACCCTCTCTACCCCCCCCATCCCCCCACCCTCTCTACCCCCCCATCCCCCACATCTCCACCACCCCCCCCCACTCTCTCTACCCCCCCCATCCCCCCCACCCTCTCTACCCCCCCATCCCCCCCACCCCCCCACCCCCCACAATCCCTCCACCCCACAACCCACGACCACCCCAACAACCGCACAGCCGCTGTGTTGTGACGTCACGGGCGCGTCAGGTTTTTATATTTATTTATTTTGTACTTTGTCATATAAAACACAACGCTCTGGTCAGGCCCCCACGGGGGTGGGGGTTGGTGGGGGGGGGTTGGTGGGGGGTTGGTGGGGGGTTGGTGGGGGGGAGGTGGGGGGTTGGTGGGGGGGTGGGGGCTACCTTCACAGCTCAGAAAACGTGGCCACAGGAGCGGCCACGGGACGATTGGACCAACGCGACTCGCATCGATAGCTTCTGACGGCGCCTCCACTAGAGGCCGCTACAGACAGCCCCTCTAGGCTATCGTAGAGAGGGCGACTCTATCAGTCACGGGATGAGAAGGAGCCGCATCAATAGCTTCCTGACGGCGCCTCCACTAGAGGCCGCTACAGACAGCCCCTCTAGGCTATCGTAGAGAGGGCGACTCTATCAGTCACGGGATGAGAAGGAGCCACATCGATAGCTTCCTGACGGCGCCTCGACTAGAGGCCGCTACAGACAGCCCCTCTAGACTATCGTAGAGAGGGCGACTCTATCAGTCACGGGATGAGAAGGAACCACATCAAAAGCTTCCTAACGGCGCCTCCACTAGAGGCCGCTACAGACAGCCCCTCTAGACTGTTGTAGAGAGGGGCATGCTGACCGACTGCTACTACTACAGCACTTTTTGTTCACGTGGTGGAGAGGTGGGGTGGGGGAGTTACCCACGCTTTACCCCCACAGGCACGCAAACAGACGCCCGATCGAGGCAAAACATTCGAAAACAACTCCTTCATAATAATGATTGTTATTGTGACGAGTTTTAAAAACAAAGACAAATACTGAATTTCGCAAAAAAATTGTTAAACTACTTTGGCGGCCTGGAGACAGGGCGAGAGGGTAAGATTCGTGTCCTGGCAAAACCCAGCGTGCTCGGTAGAGGGACACACACGAGCAGTATACACGGTGGCTAGGAGATGTTAACTACCTCGCCCGGTATACAGGAGGTCGTGGATTCGATCCGGACCCTAACGCCTGCTGCTGCTGCTGTATATTTGGTGTTTGCGTCTCTTTCTCTCCCCATGGTCGCGTGCATTTTCCCTCCGGGTCCTCCACTTCGTTGAGCTGCCAATTGTCGTCAGGTAGCTTATGGAAAAGAGCGACATGGCTAAGTGGGCCTTACCTGGTCAAATGAAAAGGTTTCGTTGAGTCTACATATATACAGGGTGGCCCAAAAGTCAGGAAACATAGGGTTATTCCATTTATTTTAACAGATGTTCGAAATTACTTCCATTATCAACTATAATGCATGAATTATCTTTTGAATTTAATTTAGGACTTTTTTAAGACCACACTGTGTGCAATCTTAATAATTATAATAACCCTGTATAGTAATAACAACCCCTATGTGTCCTGACTTTTGGGCCACCCTGTATAATAATAATAACCCCTGTGTCCTGACGAATTATTCCACCTCTAATTGTTGAACTTTCACGGGGGATTGGTTAACTCCCTCCCCTCAACCGAGCCTCCTCCAACCCCGCCCCTCATCCCCCCACATCCTCTCCCGCCCCTCACCCCAACCCCCCTCCCTCACCCCGCACCGTCACGTGACAAAAACGCCCTCTTGTGCCGTACGAACCTCGCCTCGGGGTGCCACGTGGCCTAAAAATATCATTCGACGCGACCGCAATTGACAAAATAGCAATAAAAAAATACCTGCACGGGCAACAACAACAACAAACCAAACTACGAAAGGTGTGTTTGTTTTAAAACATTAGCATAGTCATTATCATCACCACGATCATAATTGTACAAACGTAGTCGTTGTTACGTGTCGTTTACAAAGCGAGGAGGAGTGCCCGGAATGCACTTCTGCTGCAGTAGGCCCGAGGCTTTTCCTTCTCCCGAGCGCCCGCACCCACCCCGCCCGGCCCCCTCTCTCTCTATGAAACATCTCGAATCTTCTAAATCAACAACAACGATGAGCACAACATCAACAACAGTAACGACAACAACAACAATAACAACAACGTTTTCAATCGCCCCACGCACGAGTCGACTAGCTAAGAGGTGTCCCTTTGTTGTAGACGTCACCGGGCAGCTGGGTGATCACCGGCCAATGGCAGGCCCAGATTCTGGGGCAGCAGTGACTTGGCAGAGGGTTGCTCAAGTTCGCAGTTCTCATGCCTGTCAACCCCGTATCAGTGCCCTACCTTATTACAGACCAAATCAAAGCCTTGCTGGTCACCCCGTGCCCCTTATAAATCTCAACGTTCATCCTACAAAGTCCCGTCACAAGGGGGGAAACAAAGAAATTTACAATATTTTTTACCCGTATCGAAACGGCTGTACGCCGTATGGACTTCAAAATTCAATTTCCATGGCCAAAAATACGGGGTAAGCCGTGTGGGCTGACAGGTATGGGTTCTATCCCTAGCGTTGAAACACCCCCAAGTTATTTAACCAAGATTTTTCTTTCTTTAACATCCATCCGAAGGTTAAAATTCACGGTTTCCCTCGCCCAGAATCGATGCCTTGCAAGCTCACTCCGTTTTTTTTTGTTTCAAATGCAAACAATTCCACCTCGTGGCATTCCTTTGGTGGCTCAAGGTGATTTAAATGAAAAAGTAATAGCAGCGTCCCGTATGTATATATGTACAGAGACTCCTCTACTAAAGAACGAGTTAGGTTCCAAAGGTCTGTTTGTAAGTCGATTTGTTCGCAAGTCCAACTTTACGCCTGTCGATTTCAAACGCGTTGCACACCGTGTACACTAAACACGGGGGAATGGCTTCAAAAGTTGTATAATGTTCTGTAGATGTAGATGCCACTGGTTCTTCACGTTCTGTAGCTGTAGATGCCACTGGTTCTTCACGTTCTGCACGTTCTACAGATGTAGATGCTGCTGGTTATTTACGTTCTGTAGATGTAGATGTCACTGGTTCTTCACGTTATGCAGATGTAGATGCCACTGGTTCTTCATGTTCTGCAGATGTAAATCCCGCTGGTTATTTACGTTCTGTATAAATAGATGCCACTGGTTCTTCACGTTCTGTAGATGTAGATGCCACTGGTTCTTTACGTCCTACAGATGTAGATGCCACTGGTTCTTCACGTTCTGCAGACGTAGATGCCACCACCGCCATCTATTGCGCTGCGGTTCAACTAACAACTCTTGGCCCAAACAACTGCAACTGGACATACGGACAGCTTTGTTCGTATCTCTGAAAGTTCATAAGTCGAATGTTCGTAAGTAGAGGAGTCCCCTGTATGTTGAACTTCTTTCGCACCACCGTGCGTGGCCAACCGCGCTAATCAGAGGTACGGGGAGCGAGGAAGGATTTGAGAACCAATGATGACATTTTAAGTTTTAAAATTGTGTAATGGCATGTATATATATCATGTTGTTCGTCTCTTGTTTGACTGTGATGCTTTAATATGTTATCGTCAGTGTGTAATGTTGGGTGAGTAACACTTAATCCTGTGTGCTGCCTAGGCTGAAAAGCGGGGCTAGGTTCTTGACCAATCCTGGCCAGCTGGCTCAACAAACGTAGTAAACTAGCTAACTATCCCTCCTTAACACTGTGGCCAATGGGGCGCGTGAACCCCTCGGGGTAGTAATAACAACGTGGGGAGCGGTGGTGCAGTGGTTAGCGCTGCGCTTCCAACCCCGGCGGACACCCGAGTTCGATTCCCGATCATGGCCACCACCACCACCATCACCACCATCACCATCACCACCACCACCACAAACACCGGTGACGATAGCCTGAACCGGTCCCTGGTGGGCCTCCGCTAGATTCGACTCGGCCTCAGTTGAGCACCTCCTGTGACGTACGGTCAACACGACCGCCCGCTGGATTCGAACCGCGGACCTCTGCATCAATAACAACAACGACGACGACAACAACAACAACAACAACAGGGGTGCGAGCTACCTCCTAGCTACGTCACCACCCACCCACCCACCCACCTCGCCACCCACACTCCATCTTGAAGGCCAACCTTTGGAATCCCCGATGAGCATCCTTGGAATCCCCGACAGGCAGTCGGTCCTTTGTACGCCTTCTAGTTAGGCACCCTTTGGGTATTCTTGATGGGGGTCCAGAGATACACCTCCCCCCCCATCCCCCTCCATGTTCGTAAGAACTAACTTCGATTTTCTGTTTTGTTTTCGAGGGTCACAGGGGGAGGGGGTGATGAGCTCAGCCGTCGGTTCAGGGCCGTGAGCTTCTTATCTCGGCCCGTGGCCTACTCGGAGTGCGAGGCCGGTGGAGGAGAGGGAGGCGTGGAGAGCGAAAAGGAGCGGAGAGAACAGCGTGGAGACTTACGTAGGTGGAGGAGAGGAGGAGGGGGTGGGGGGAGGGTGAGCAAGAAGTTGGGGGTCTTGGGGGGAGGTGGGATGGCGGGAAGGGTGAGGTGACGTCACAATAGTCGAGCAATGGCCGGCCGCTCTCGCTTTGGAGGGAGGAGCGAGGGGCTGCTGGCCACCTGCCCACCCACCCCCCCAGCTCCCCCCGATTCTTCGACTGCCGCGTCTCTCCGCCGACCGCCATCGTTCCACGCGGGTCATCTTTCGCTTGGACGGTCAGCTAAGTTGGGGGGCTGGTGGGGGGCGGGGGGTTGGTGGTGCAAGTGCGGGGGGGGGGTGTCTATGGGTGGAGGTTGCAGGCGATGATTGGGGACTGCTTCACAACATCCCCGTTCTCCCACACTCCACCATCCCCCTCCACAACGCCCTCCGTCACCTCCACAACTCCCACCACCACCACCACCGCCACACCTTAGTCCAGTCCGCGATCTTCTCCTCCTTCCTCCTTTCTTCACTCTCTCCCCCCCACGTGGACAACCCCACCACCACACCCCACCACCACCACCACCACCCACACCACCCACACCACCACCCACACCACCACCCACACCACCACCCACACCGCCCACACCGCCGCCGCGCCCTCCGCCGTCACGACACGAGGCACCCGGGCACCCTGGCCGCCTCCCCAGCGTTCTCGTCGCCCTGGCCGCCTCCGCCGCCTCCTCCCTCCTCGCCTTGCCCCTCCTCCTCGAAGGCGGGCCGGTGCCCGGCGCCCTGCGCCACGTGTCCGCAGCACGCGGCCAGGCTGAGGGCCCGCACGAGGCGCGGCCGCGACGTCACCCACTTGACGTAGAGGTCGCTGTCGGCCGTCGAGAAGAGCACCTCGCCCAGCGGGTTGAAGGCGCCGCCCGCCGTGCCGCGCCGGCTGAAGGCCTCGCGGACCGCGCTCCGCAGGTCCCAAGAGCTCTTGGCCACGGTGAGGAAGAGGATGTGGCCCGTGCACGGCTCCAGCCGGCCGATTGCGTAGAGGCCCGCGGCAGCCGCCGGGATCGCCTCCGTGTGGCGCACGTTGGCGCGCATCCACTTGCCCGCCACCAGCTCGTCGCTCACGCGCTCCAGCTCTGGTGGCGGTCGTGGGAGGGGGGCAGGGGGAGATGTGGGTTAGATGGAGGGGGGGGGGGGGAGGGGGAGGGTGGGGAGTGGGGCCAGGTGGGAGGGGGGCAGGCGGAGATGTGGGATGGCAACCTGCTAGCGACACCCCTCCACCCCTCTCTCTCTCCGCACCCTGCTCTGCAGAGTGTGTGAGTGAGTGGATGTGTGAGTGAGTGGACGAGTGAGGGAATGTGTGAGTGAATGGATGTGAGTAAATGTGTGAGTGAGTGGATGTGTGAGTGAGTGGACGAGTGAGTGGATGTGTGAGTGAGTGTATGAGTGAGTTAATGTGTCAGTGAGTGGATGAGTGAGTGAGTGAGTGTGTGAGTGCATGTGTGCGTGAGTGAGTGGATGTGTGAGTGAGTGAGTGGATGTGTGAGTGAGTGGACGAGTGAGTGAATGTGTGAGTGAGTGGACGAGTGAGTGAATGTGTCAGTGAGTGTATGAGTGAGTTAATGTGAGTGGATGAGTGAGTGAGTGTGTGTGTGAGTGGATGTGTGAGTGAGTGATTGAATGAGTGTGTGTGTGAGTGGATGTGAGTGAATGTGTGAATGAGTAGATGAGTGAGTGAGTGTGTGAGTGGATGTGTGAGTGAATGTGTGAGTGGATGAGTGTGTAAGAATGTGGATGTGTGAGTGTGGATGAGTGAGTGAGAGTGTGGATAAGTGAGTGAGATCAGCCTCCCATTGTATCTGTACCAGATGGAAATTCCTCCGGTACAGCCATCAAAGGCTTCACGAACTACATGGTCGAAAAATATGTAAAAAAATGTGGGAGCCAGAGGACATCCCTGTCGCACCCAAAGGTGTACAGGGAATGGCTCTGACTCCCGGCCACGTAGTTTTACCTGGGACCGCTCACCATCATGAAGGTCCTTAATGATCGTGAGCAGTGGGTCAGGGACTCCGAAAGCACGAAGAACAACCCAGAGCCCAGGCCTACTGATGGTATCATAGGCCTTGACCAGGTCAATGAAGGTTTTGTTGGAATTCCTACACCTCTGCTGTAGCAGACGGACAGAAAATATGGCATCTGTGCAGGACAGCCCTTACCTGAAACTGCATTGGGGCTCCGCAAGCCTCTCCTTAGCGTGCCTGGCAAGGCGATGTTGAATAATCCTTGCCAGGACCTTTCCCAGCACACTGAGGAGTGAGATGCCCCTGTAGTTGTTACAGTCTGTGCAGTCCCACTTCTTAAAGAGGGGGACCAACAGGGCATCCTTCCAATCCTGCAGAACCCGTCCAGTGGTCCAGACTGTTGTTATGATGTCATGTAGGGCAGTTTGTGCACGAACACCACCCTCTCTCAGCATTTCGCTTGGGAGATCATCTCTGCCCGGTGCCTTTCCTGGTCTCAGACTCTGAATCGCCTTTAGTACTTCCTCAACAGATGGCACCTCAGTCAGCCACTCACAGGGGGTGACTTCTTCCAATATTTGAGACACCGCAGCCTCAGCAGGGTCATCCCCACTTTGTGCCACGATGTTTTCCTGGCCGATGGATTTGCCCTCCCCCAGGACTACACAGAAATGCTCAGCAAATCTGCAAACCTGTTCCTGGTGGTCGGAGATTGGATCACTGGTTTTTCCCTCCATGATGGTAATAGGTGTGGCACTGCAGGTTACTTTTTTGATGAAGTTAAATAACGATTTGTGATCGCAGGCAATTGAGGCAGACTCCATCTCCTCAGCAACCCGCAACCACCACCATCCTTGCAGCGCCTCATGGCTCTCCGAACCTCTGAGAGAAGGCTGTGGTAAGCCTCCTCATTCTCTGATGTGGGCTGCTGTAGACGATGAGAGTGGGCCTGTCGTTTTTTCTCAGCCAGCCTGAACACTTCCTCTTTCAGGCAGGGTCTCTGGGGAGGTCTGGACCGTGTACCCAAAGCAGCCAGTGCAGCTGCATGAGCCACAGTCCTAAACCTCGCCCAATTCCCCTCGACATCTGGAGGAGTGGGGGACGATGCCAACTCCAGCCGCAAGCAATGATTACATTCTCGCTTGAAACTTTCATCAGCTAGCTGAGACCAGGCCACCTTGGGTTGGAATGGGGTCCTGGGTGTACACCCACCATTGGAGTGGAAGAATGGCAGGTGCATCTCACAGATGACTAGTCAATGGTCAGTCGGCAGATCAGCTCCACGGTAGGTCCTGGTGTCAAGGACATGGGTCCGCATCTGCTGTTCCATCACTATGTAGTCCAGCAGATGTTCTTGCTTGGACCCGGCATGCATCCATGATATTGTGTGGATGCGCTGATACCGGAACATCATGTTGGTAATTACAAGCCAATGGGCTGCACAAAAATCTAGCAGCCTCCTCCCGTTGTTATTCAGCTGATCTGGCCCATATCTTCCAATCACTCCAGACCAGGTGCCAGCATCATGACCAACTCGGGCATTGACGTCGCCCAACAGGATGACTCTATCCCGAGGGGGCACTTTAGCTGGCACCTGTGACAGGAGGTCATAGAAGGCATCTGACTCATCGGCCTTGCCTGCATCCCTCCACGGATGTTCGTCTTGAGTGGTGGCATAAGTAACCACGACCACCACTCCTCGCCTCTGGTTGTTGGGAAGATGAGCCCAAAGTAGCCTGGGGCTTACAGCTTCCCACACCTCACCGCCATGCTCCCACGCCCCCTTCATTATTGTGTTCAGAGGAAACGCCACACCCTGTTGTTTGGCAGTCTGCTGCCCCGAGTAGAGGACTGTCCACCCCTCATGGTGGCAGGAGCCAGAGCCGGTCCACCGGACCTCCTGAATGCCACGGAGATCCAGGCGGTACCGGTCCAGCTCCCGACAGAGGAGTGGGAACCTCTCCTCCGCAGTGAGCGTTCGAACATTCCACGTGGCCACCCTCAGTGGTTTTTTGTTGTTTCTGGAGGAGCCCCGAGGGTAGAGATTCAATCTTCTCGCTCCGCCAGATGGGGTTTGGCCAGGAAACATCATAGACACCTATCCCCCCAGGGCCTCTGGCACAAGCTTATTAATTAGATAGTTCAGACGTGGTTTTGTGGTAATTAATTGAAGGAGTTACCCGGCCCTCGCACCCATCCAGAGCTCCCATTGGGCCCCTGTGGTGGCTACAAAGGCCATGAGGGAAATGGCCAATCACAATTGGCCCTCCCCCCCATGGCACTGCTCACTACAGCGTTGCCGTCCGGCACCACGCGGAGGTAGGGGGTTGTTTTTGTCGGACTCTCACACACACTCACACACACTCTCACACACACTCACACACTCTCACTCACTCTCACACACACTCACACACACGCACTCACACACTCACACACTCTCACTCACACTCACTCTCACACACACTCACACACACGCACTCACACACACACACTCACACACGCTCACTCACACTCACTCTCACACACACTCACACACTCACTCACACACACTCACTCACACACTCACTCACACACACACTCTCACACATACTCACTCACACACACTCACGACACACTCTCACACACACTCTCACACACACTCACACTCACGCACACACACACTCACACACACACTCACTCACACACTCTCACACACACACTCACTCACACACTCTCACTCACACTAACTCACTCACTCTCACACACACTCACACACTCACTCACACACACACTCTCACACACACTCACTCACACACACACACTCTCTCACACACTCACTCACACACTCTCACTCACACACACTCACACACTCACACACTCTCACTCACACACACACTCTCACACACACACTCTCACTCACACACACACTCTCACACACACTCACTCACACACTCTCACACACACTCACTCACACACTCTCACACACACACTCACTCACACACACATTCTCACACACACACACACTCAGTCACACACTCTCACACTCTCACTCACACACACACTCTCACTCACACACACACTCTCACACACACTCTCACTCACACGCTCACTCACACACACACTCACTCACACACTCTCACTCACATTCACTCACACACACACTCTCACACACACTGACACAAACACTCTCACACTCTCACACACACACACTCTCACACACTCATTCACACTCTCACACTCACACACAACAACAACAACAACCGCCACTCACCACTAAGTCGCGGTGACGTCACCACGACGCCTGCGCCAGGCTAGGTGCACCCTGAGGCCACGTGAAGTGTCGAACGCCCACCGGCAGGAGGTCACGGGGCAGACCCAGGTGCCACGGGTCGACTGACTGAGATGACTGGCTGATGCACCACCTGTGCCCCCTACTGTGCCAACCTGCTGTGCTTCAGCCACCCGGCGCTCCGCTCGTTGTTGTGAGCGTCGCTCCTCCGCCCTCCGTTGTTGTTGGAGGGCGACTACCTCCAACTGCCCAGTAGCGTCCTTCACGAGCCTCCTCCACAGAGGCCGATCTTGACACCGCTGGTACCGGTCATCGGCAAGTCCACTCAGCTCCACGTCCTCCTGTACCACATCACTCCATCTCTTCTCTAGCCCGTGCCGCGCCCGTTTAGCCCCCTCAATCCGACCGAACAAAAGCTGTTTCGGCATGCGGTGGCTGGGCATGCGGACTACATGACCCAGCCATCGCAGCCTTGCCTGCCGGAGGAGTTCACCGATGGGACCTTGCCCAGATCTTTCAAGGATTTGTGAGCTCCTCACACAATCCAATCTGGTTAAACCCAGGATGGATGGTAGGCAGGCCAGCCTAAATGTTTCTAACCGGTGAAGATGTTCCATTAGGGGGGTCCACGTTTCGCAAGTGTAGAGAAGGGAGGGAATGACCGTGGCCGAGAAGACCTGAAGCTTAGTGCGGATCGACAGACCAGGTAGCTTCCACACAGCGTTACGCAACCGATGAAAAGATATTGCCGCTCGACTGATTCGGAGTGAGACCTCTGCTGTTAAACTGGAGCCGGTCATAAGCACACTGCCCAGGTATGGGAAACTCTCCACTCTCTCCACAACTGCCCCATCACCGATTGGGAGTTGTGGGGGTGGAGTGTTCGATGGTACAAAATACCCAGGCAGGTGCTTAGTTTTGGTGGGGCTGATGGTAAGGCCCCATCTCTTAGTGGCATGCTCCAGTCTCAGCAGCAGCGTCTCCAACTCCTCCTCTGAATGAGCAGCTATTACCAAATCATCAGCATACATAACGTGGTTGAGCAATAGGGAGCCATCCCTTGACCGCACCCGGGCATCGATCAGCCTCCCATTATATCTGTACCATATGGGGATTCCCCCGGTACAGCTATTGAAGGCTTCACGAACTACGTGGTCAAAATAGATGTTAAATAATGTGGGAGCCAGAGGACATCCCTGTCGCACCCCAAGGTGTACAGGGAATGGCTCTGACTCACACACACACTCTCACATACACCCTCACACACTCACTCACACTCTCACTCACTGACTCACACTCTCACACACACTCACACACACTCACACACACTCTCACACACACTCACACCCTCACACACACTCACACTCTCACACTCACTCACACACACTCTCACACACTCACTCACACACTCTCACACACTCTCACACACTCACACACACTCTCACACTCTCACACACTCTCACACACTCACACACACTCTCACACACACTCACACCCTCACACACACTCTCACACTCACTCACTCACACACTCTCACACACTCACACACTCTCACACACACTCTCACACTCACTCACACACTCTCACACACTCACACACACTCTCACACACACTCTCACACACTCACACACTCTCACACACTCTCACACCCTCACACACACTCTCGCACTCACTCACACACTCTCACACACTCACACACACTCACACACACACTTTCACACACTCTCACTCACACACTCACGCGGGTCTACGGCTCTCTCTGTCACCCCCTCCGCTCCCCACCCCTCCGATACTGTCATTGTGTGGAGGGGTGGGGGGTGTGGGGGGGTGTGGGAGGTGTGGGGGGTGTGGGGGGCACGGGTTGCCCCCCCCCCCGCCTCGCCCCCCGTGCGAGATTGGAGCTGACAGGCGCGACGAGGCAGCTTCGCTCCAGCCAATCACGTGATGACACGGCTCCACAAAGAACAGCCACCACCACAACAATCAACACCACCACCACAACAATCAACACCACCACCACCACAATCAACACCACCACCACAACAATCAACACCACCACCACAACAATCAACACCACCACCACAACAATCAACACCACCACCACAACAATCAACACCACCACAACAATAAATACCACCACAACAATCAACACCACCACCACCACAACAATCAACACCACCACCACAACAATAAATACCACCACAACAATCAACACCACCACAACAATCAATACCACCACAACAATCAATACTACCACCACAACAATCAATACCACCACAACAATAAATCCCACCACCACAACAATCAACACCACCACCACAACAATCAACACCACCACCACCACAACAATAAATACCACCACAACAATCAACACCACCACAACAATCAATACCACCACAACAATCAATACCACCACCACAACAATAAATACAACCACAACAATCAATACCACCACAACAATCAATACCACCACCACAACAATAAACACCACCACAACAATCAATACCACCACCCCCACAATCAATACCACCACAACAATCAATACCACCACCACAACAATCAATACCACCACCACAACAATAAACACCACCACAACAATAAATACCACCACCCCCACAATCAATACCACCACCACAACAATCAATACCACCACCACAACAATCAATACCACCACAACAATCAATACCACCACCACGATAAATACCACCACAATAAATACCACCACCCCCACAATCAATACCACCACAGCCAATACCACCACCATCACAATTAATACCACCACCACAATCAATACCACCACCACCACAATCAATACCACCGCTACAACCACAAGAATCAATACCAATACTACCACCAACCACAACAATCAATACTACCACCACAACAACAATTAATCACCACCAACCACCAACCACAACAAACAATACCATTACAATACCGACACCACCACAACATGCAATCAATACAACCACCAACCACCACAACAATCAATACCACCACCACAACAACAATCAATCACCAACCACCAACCACAGCAACCAATACCATAACAATAGCGACACCACCACCACAACAAGCAATCAATACCACCACCACAACAATCAATAACCGCCACCACCCACAACCAGCACAGCGAAAATCAATAATACCATAACAATCAATACCACCTCCACAACAATCAATACCACGACAACAATACCACCACTACTACAATAACACAACTACACCAATACCACCACTAGAATACCACCACAATAATCAATATCACCACTACAATAATCAATACCACCATCAATACCACCACTACAATACCACCACTACAATACCACCACTACAATACCACCACTACAATAATCAATACCACCACTACAATACCACCACTACAATACCACCACTACAATACCACCACTACCACAATACCACCACTACAATACCACCACTACCACCACTACAATACCACCACTACAATACCACCACTACAATACCACCACTACAATACCACCACTACCACCACCACTACTACCACTACAATACCACCACTACAATACCACCACTACCACCACTACAATACCACCACTACAATACCACCACTACCACCACTACAATACCATTACTACAATACCACCACTACCACCTCTACAATACCACCACTACAATACCACCACTACAATACCACCACTACCACCACCACTACCACCACTACAATACCACCACTACAATACCACCACTACAATACCACCACTACCACCACCACTACCACCACTACAATACCACCACTACAATACCACCACTAATGATGACATCTCATCCTGCACTATTTAAGACCCGAAGCAGGTGGAGGGGCTTTACTATTGTGGCAAATCGCCCGCAGATGCTGGATGTGATTGCCAGCGAAACGTCGGACTCAAATTGTAAGCGTTGTGGATCCACTCTTAAACACACCGGTGGGCTAAAGTAGTGAACTATTTTGTCTTTTGTCAACGTGACGCTTTTTTTATTGGCCGTGTCGGGTGGTGGAGGGTTACCACGCAAACATTTTTTACTGACGCGATCGAACCCAGAAAGCTTCATTGTGAATCAGTGTCTGTATGAGTCTATGGGGCTCTATACGAGTGGGTGGCGGTGGTGATAGTTGTTGGTGGTGGTGGTGATGGTTGGTGGTGGTTGTTGGTGGTGGTGGTGGTTGGTGGTGGTGATGGTTGGTGGTGGTGGTGGTGATAGTTGGTGGTGATGGTTGGTGGTGGTGGTGGTGATAGTTGGTGGTGGTGGTGGTGGTGATGGTTGGTGGTGGTGGTGATGGTTGGTGGTGGTGGGTATTGGTGGTAGTTGGTGGTGCTGATGGTTGGTGGTGTTGGTGGTGATGGTTGGTGGTGGTGGTGGTGATGGTTGGTGGTGGTGGGTATTGGTGGTAGTTGGTGGTGCTGATGGTTGGTGGTGTTGGTGGTGGTGGTGATGGTTGGTGGTGGTGGTGATGGTTGGTGGTGATAGTTGGTGGTGGTGGAAAGTGGTGGTGGGTAGTGGTGGTAGTTGGTGGTGGTGATGGTGGGAGTGGTGGTGGGTAGTGGTGATTGTGGTGGTGGGTAGTGGTGGTGGTTGGTGGTGGGTAGTGGTGGTGGTTGGTGGTGGGTAGTGGTGGTGGTTGGTGGTGGTGGTTGGTGGTGGTGGTTGGTGGTGGTGGTGGTGATGGTGGGAGTGGTGGTGGGTAGTGGTGATTGTGGTGGTGTGTAGTGGTGGTGGAAAGTGGTGGTGGGTAGTGGTGGTAGTTGGTGGTGGTGGTGGTGGTGATGGTGGGAGTGGTGGTGGGTAGTGGTGATCGTGGTGGTGGGTAGTGGTGGTGGTTGGTGGTGGTGGTGGTGATGGTGGGAGTGGTGGTGGTGGGTAGTGGTGATTGTGGTGGTGGGTAGTGGTGGTGGTTGGTGGTGGTTGGTGGTGGGTAGTGGTGGGTAGTGGTGATTGTGGTGGTGGGTAGTGGTAGTGGTGGTGGTTGGTGGTGGTGATTGTGGTGGTGGGTAGTGGTGGTGGTTGGTGGTGGGTAGTGGTAGTGGTGGTGGTTGGTGGTGGTGATTGTGGTGGTGGGTAGTGGTGGTGGTTGGTGGTGGGTAGTGGTAGTGGTGGTGGTTGGTGGTGGTGATTGTGGTGGTGGGTAGTGGTGGTGGTTGGTGGTGGATAGTGGTAGTGGTGGTGGTTGGTGGTGGTGGTGTTTGTGGATCTGTTTCTAGTAGACGAGATGGGTGGGGTACATTCCGCTGTGGGTGGGGAGACTTCTGTGTGCGAGAGAGTTCATGTTGGGTGCCCCACGGCCACGTCACGTGACAGCCCCACACGTACGCGTCACGTGACAGCCCCGCACGTACACGTCACGTGACAGCCCCGCAGGTACACGGCCTGTCACGTGACTGATGACACCGCCTACTACACGTGTAGTAGCAGCTACTACACGTGTAGTAGTAGTAGCTACTACAACACGTGCAGTAGCTACATTTGTAATAGTAGCTACTACACGTGTAGTAGTAGTAGCTGCTACACGTGTTGTAGTAGCTACTACTACATATGTAGCTACTACAACACGTGTTGTAGTAGTAGCTACTACACGTGTTGTAGTAGCTACTACTACTACACGTGTAGTAGTAGTAGTAGCTACTACACGTGTTGTAGTAGCTACTACTACATATGTAGCAGCTACTGCTACACGTGTTGTGTAGTAGTAGCTACACATATAGTAGTAGCTACTACACATGTAGTAGTAGTAGCTACTGCACGTGTAGTAGCTAGTAGCTACATGTATTGCAGCTACTGCTACACGTGTTGTAATAGTAGCTACTGCACGTGTAGTAGTAGTAGCTATATATAGTAGTAGCTACTACACGTGCAGTAGCTACTACTACTACACGTGTAGTAGTAGTAGCTACTACTATACTACTACACGTGTAGTAGCTACTACTACTACACGTGTAGTAGTAGCTACTATTACAAATGTAGCTACTGCACGTGTAGTGGTAGCTACTACTACATGTGTAGCTACTACAACACGTATAGTAGTAGCTACTACTACTACACGTGTAGTAGTAGTAGCTACTACAACACGTGTAGTAGCTACTACAACACGTGTTGTAGTAGCTACATATGTAGTAGTAGCTACTACACGTGTTGTAGTAGCTACTACTACAAATGTAGCTACTACTACACGTGTAGTGGTAGCTACCACTAATGTAGCTACCACTGCACGTGTTGAAGTAGCTACTACTACAAATGTAGCTACTACTACACGTGTAGTGGTAGCTACCACTAATGTAGCTACTGCACGTGTTGTAGTAGCTACTACTACAAATGTAGCTACTACTACACGTGTAGTGGTAGCTACTACGCGTGTTGTAGTAGCTACTACTACAATTGTAGCTACTACTACACGTGTAGTGGTAGCTACTACTACAAATGTAGCTACTACTACACGTGTAGTGGTAGCTACTACACGTGTTGTAGTAGCTACTACTACAATTGTAGCTACTACTACACGTGTAGTGGTAGCTACTACTATAAATGTAGCTACTATTACACGTGTAGTAGTAGTACTAAACGTGTTGTAGTAGCTACTTCTACAAATGTAGCTACTACTACACGTGTAGTGGTAGCTACTACACGTGTTGTAGTAGCTACTACTACAATTGTAGCTACTACTACACGTGTAGTGGTAGCTACTACTATAAATGTAGCTACTACTACACGTGTAGTAGTAGTACTAAACGTGTTGTAGTAGCTACTTCTACAAATGTAGCTACTACTACACGTGTAGTGGTAGCTACTACTACAAATGTAGCTACTTTTGCTACTAGGATAATCCGTGACTGCTCGTGGTGATGATGATGATGATAAAGCCGCCACTTGATTGAGACATCGTTCCTACTCGACTGGTGTCTCCTGAATGAGAGCCACACAGCCCCACGTGGGCACAGTGCCTTGTCTGGAAACATCACGAAAGTTTCCATTAGACCTCCTTTGCCAGTACCAAAATATAATAATAGGGGTTTTCCCTTTTGTCTGGCAACAAAACTGAAACCTTTTTAAAAAGTATTCATGATTACTGCATTAACCACAATACCTGCAGTCAAATGCAAAAAAAAAACCTACTATGATAATATATTGCCATTGTCCTTGAAACTGATTGGTCCACACCAAGGGACGGCTTTCTTTTGAGCCTCGACCCAATTGGTGCTCGACCAGATGACGCCAAGAGGCGTCACACAGCTCAAAGACAATGCCACTATCAAAGTAATGAGGGCTCGGGGTGAGCATCATCATCATTAGACCTCCTTTGACAGTACCAAAATGTAATAATAGGTTTTTTCCCCTTTTTTCTAGCAAAAAAACTGAAACCTTTTAACAAGGATTCATGATTACTGCATTAACCTTTTCGGCGTCATCTGGTCGAGCACCAATTGGGTCGAGGCTCAAAAGAAAGCCGTCCCTTGGTGTGGACCAATCAGTTTCAAGGACAATGCATATATTATCATAGTATGTTTTTTTGTTTGCATTTTGACTGCAGGTATTGTGGTTAATGCAGTAATCATGAATCCTCGTGAAAAAAGGTTTCAGTTTTGTTGGCAGACAAAAAGGGGAAAAACCCCCGAAAAGTCAACAAAACTGACACCTTTTTTTGACAAGGAGTCATGTTTACATTGACCACAATACCTGCGGTCGGAACGCAAACAAAAATCAACAACTCTGATAATGTATGTGGCACTGTCCTTGAAATTGATTGGTCCACACCCGAGACAGCTTTCTTTAGAGGCCTCGTCTCACGTTGGTGTTGGACCAGAAGACGCCAAAAGGCGTACAACTCAAAGACAATGCCCCATCAGAGTATGAGAGCTCGGGTGTGGACCAATCAATTTCAAGGACAGTGCCACATACATTATCAGAGTTGTTATTTTTTTGTTTGCGTTCCGACCGCAGGTATTGTGGTCAATGTAAAACATGACTCCTTGTCAAAAAAAAGGTGTCACTTTTGTTTCCAGATAAAAGGGTAAAAAAAAAACAATGATCATATTTTGTTACTGGCAAATGAGGTTTCCAATGAAGCTTATCAGTGTTCATTAAGACGCCGTCTTCCCGACAGCTCTGTTTCTTCACCTGAGGAAGGCTACTTGTGTTGTGGCCGAAACGTCGTGAGAATTTTATGCTGTTACGTTGTATTTTCATTATTTCCCTTCTACGTGACTTTACCGAACGGACCAAGAATACATCACGAAAAGTTAAAGTGTACACTCTCAGCTGTTTAGATCCTCGTCACTGTTCCGCTGCTCTGGTTTTCGTTTTCGTTTGCTTGCCGTATGGGCCAATTGGGACTTTCGGCTCAGCCATCGGTTGCGCGTTCAAATGGCCAAAGAGTGCGTAACGATCATTTCAAAGGGAACGTGCTAACAACAATAATAATAACGACGACGGACGACGGAGGGACGATTGGAACGTTTAAAATTCGACTTGACGGCACTGGAATTGTGCAGACGTTGTCGTGGGTTTTGACTCTCCGACGCACGCCATCGGAGTGAGTCGCTGACCAATCGAAACTCGTTGGCCACGTTTTGTTTACGCGACAAACCCCCACCCACCCCCCCCCAACCTTTATCGATGTGCGGTGTGTCGGGTGGTGGCGGGTTAAACGACACAACACTCATCGATTTAGGCGATCTAAGCCAACAAAACAACTCGCACGCACTCATCTCTCATCAGCTCTCTGTCGCCTGTGCTCGGGCGAAGTTGGTGGTGTTACAGAACGAGTTGGAAGAAGATGCTGCAAGGTGACACTGACGGCTGCTCTGTGCTGCTTCCGGTGTTCAGAGGGGGGCCTGCTCAAGGCGCGGCTGCGGCTGGAGCACGCCACGTGACACACACACGTGTCGGTGATGTGCAGCGCGTCTTCGTCTAACGCTGGGGAGCCGGGCAAGCCCCTCTCTGTACCAGCGTGGAGGGCACCACCCCACGTGTTCACCTGCTGAAGCGCTCGCTCGTGTCACGTGGCGTGCGCGATGAACACCACCACCACCACGTGACTTTTATTTCGTGTTGTGCGCGGTGCATTTAGGGCCACGGCGCGTGGATTTGTAGCGATTATTTGTGTTGCTGGTGACTTTGTGTATTTGTGTTGCTGGTGACTGTGTATTTGTGTTGTTGGTGACTTTGTGTATTTGTGTTGTTGGTGACTGTGTATTTGTGTTGTTGGTGACTGTGTATTTGTGTTGTTGGTGACTTTGTGTATTTGTGTTGCTGGTGACTTTGTGTATTTGTGTTGCCGGTGACTTTGTCTATTTGTGTGGCTGGTGACTTTGTGTATTTGTGTTGCTGGTGACTTTGTGCATTTGTGTTGCTGGTGACTTTGTGTATTTGTGTTGCTGGTGACTTTGTGTGTTTGTGTTGCTGGTGACTTTGTGTGTTTGTGTTGCTGGTGACGTTGTGTATTTGTGTTGCTGGTGACTTTGTGTATTTGTGTTGCTGGTGACTTTGTGTATTTGTGTTGCTGGTGACTTTGTGTATTTGTGTTGTTGGTGACTTTGTGTGTTTGTGTTGCTGGTGACTTTGTGTATTTGTGTTGTTGGTGACTTGGTCTATTTGTGTTGCTGGTGACTTTGTGTATTTGTGTTGCTGGTGACTTTGTGTATTTGTGTTGCTGGTGACTTTGTCTATTTGTGTGGCTGGTGACTTTGTGTATTTGTGTTGCCGGTGACTTTGTGTATTTGTGTTGCTGGTGACTTTGTGTATTTGTGTTGCTGGTGACTTTGTGTATTTGTGTTGCTGGTGACTTTGTGTGTTTGTGTTGCTGGTGACTTTGTGTATTTGTGTTGCTGGTGACTTTGTGTATTTGTGTTGCTGGTGACGACTTTGCGTATTTGTGTTGCTGGTGACTTTGTGTATTTGTGTTGCTGGTGACTTTGTGTATTTGTGTTGCTGGTGACTTTGTGTATTTGTGTTGTTGGTGACTTTGTGTATTTGTGTTGTTGGTGACTTTGTGTATTTGTGTTGCTGGTGACTTTGTGTATTTGTGTTGTTGGTGACTTTGTGTATTTGTGTTGCTGGTGACTTTGTGTGTTTGTGTTGCTGGTGACTTTGTGTGTTTGTGTTGCTGGTGACTTTGTGTATTTGTGTTGCTGGTGACTTTGTGTATTTGTGTTGCTGGTGAATTTGTGTATTTATGTTGCTGGTGACTTTGTGTATTTGTGTTGCTGGTGACTTTGTGTATGTGTTGCTGGTGACTTTGCGTATTTGTGTTGCTGGTGACTTTGCGTATTTGTGTTGCTGGTGACTTTGTGTATTTGTGTTGCTGGTGACTTTGTGTATTTGTGTTGTTGGTGACTTGGTCTATTTGTGTTGCTGGTGACTTTGTGTATTTGTGTTGCTGGTGACTTTGTGTATTTGTGTTGCTGGTGACTTTGTCTATTTGTGTGGCTGGTGACTTTGTGTATTTGTGTTGCCGGTGACTTTGTGTATTTGTGTTGCTGGTGACTTTGTGTATTTGTGTTGCTGGTGACTTTGTGTATTTGTGTTGCTGGTGACTTTGTGTGTTTGTGTTGCTGGTGACTTTGTGTATTTGTGTTGCTGGTGACTTTGTGTATTTGTGTTGCTGGTGACGACTTTGCGTATTTGTGTTGCTGGTGACTTTGTGTATTTGTGTTGCTGGTGACTTTGTGTATTTGTGTTGCTGGTGACTTTGTGTATTTGTGTTGTTGGTGACTTTGTGTATTTGTGTTGTTGGTGACTTTGTGTATTTGTGTTGCTGGTGACTTTGTGTATTTGTGTTGTTGGTGACTTTGTGTATTTGTGTTGCTGGTGACTTTGTGTGTTTGTGTTGCTGGTGACTTTGTGTGTTTGTGTTGCTGGTGACTTTGTGTATTTGTGTTGCTGGTGACTTTGTGTATTTGTGTTGCTGGTGAATTTGTGTATTTATGTTGCTGGTGACTTTGTGTATTTGTGTTGCTGGTGACTTTGTGTATGTGTTGCTGGTGACTTTGCGTATTTGTGTTGCTGGTGACTTTGCGTATTTGTGTTGCTGGTGACTTTGTGTGTTTGTGTTGCTGGTGACTTTGTGTGTTTGTGTTGCTGGTGACTTTGTGTATTTGTGTTGCTGGTGACTTTGTGTGTTTGTGTTGCTGGTGACTTTGTGTGTTTGTGTTGCTGGTGACTTTGTGTATTTGTGTTGCTGGTGACTTTGTGTGTTTGTGTTGCTGGTGACTTTGTGTATTTGTGTTGCTGGTGACTTTGTGTATTTGTGTTGCTGGTGAATTTGTGTATTTATGTTGCTGGTGACTTTGTGTATTTGTGTTGCTGGTGACTTTGTGTATGTGTTGCTGGTGACTTTGCGTATTTGTGTTGCTGGTGACTTTGCGTATTTGTGTTGCTGGTGACTTTGTGTGTTTGTGTTGCTGGTGACTTTGTGTATTTGTGTTGCTGGTGACTTTGTGTATTTGTGTTGCTGGTGAATTTGTGTATTTATGTTGCTGGTGACTTTGTGTATTTGTGTTGCTGGTGACTTTGTGTATGTGTTGCTGGTGACTTTGCGTATTTGTGTTGCTGGTGACTTTGCGTATTTGTGTTGCTGGTGACTTTGTGTGTTTGTGTTGCTGGTGACTTTGTGTATTTGTGTTGGTGGTGACTTTGTGTATTTGTGTTGCTGGTGACTTTGTGTATTTGTGTTGCTGGTGACTTTGTGTATTTGTGTTGCTGGTGACTTTGTATATTTGTGTTGCTGGTGACTTTGTGTATTTGTGTTGCTGGTGACTTTGTGTGTTTGTGTTGCTGGTGACTTTGTGTGTTTGTGTTGCTGGTGACTTTGTGTATTTGTGTTGCTGGTGACTTTGTGTATTTGTGTTGCTGGTGACTTTGTGTATTTGTGTTGCTGGTGACTTTGGGTGTTTGTGTTGCTGGTGACTTTGTGTATTTGTGTTGCTGGTGACTTTGTGTATTTGTGTTGCTGGTGACTTTGTCTATTTGTGTTGCTGGTGACTTTGTGTATTTGTGTTGCTGGTGACTTTGTGTTTGTGTTGCTGGTGACTTTGTGTATTTGTGTTGCTGGTGACTTTGCGTATTTGTGTTGCTGGTGACTTTGTGTATTTGTGTTGCTGGTGACTTTGCCTATTTGTGTTGCTGGTGACTTTGTGTATTTGTGTTGCTGGTGACTTTGTGTGTTTGTGTTGCTGGTAACTTTGTGTATTTGTGTTGCTGGTGACTGTGTGTTTGTGTTGCTGGTGACTTTGTGTATTTGTGTTGCTGGTGACTTTGTGTATTTGTGTTGCTGGTGAATTTGTGTATTTATGTTGCTGGTGACTTTGTGTATTTGTGTTGCTGGTGACTTTGCGTATTTGTGTTGCTGGTGACTTTGCGTATTTGTGTTGCTGGTGACTTTGTGTATTTGTGTTGCTGGTGACTTTGTGTATTTGTGTTGCTGGTGAATTTGTGTATTTATGTTGCTGGTGACTTTGTGTATTTGTGTTGCTGGTGACTTTGCGTATTTGTGTTGCTGGTGACTTTGCGTATTTGTGTTGCTGGTGACTTTGTGTGTTTGTGTTGCTGGTGACTTTGTGTATTTGTGTTGCTGGTGACTTTGTGTATTTGTGTTGCTGGTGAATTTGTGTATTTATGTTGCTGGTGACTTTGTGTATTTGTGTTGCTGGTGACTTTGTGTATGTGTTGCTGGTGACTTTGCGTATTTGTGTTGCTGGTGACTTTGCGTATTTGTGTTGCTGGTGACTTTGTGTGTTTGTGTTGCTGGTGACTTTGTGTATTTGTGTTGCTGGTGACTTTGTGTATTTGTGTTGCTGGTGACTTTGTGTATTTGTGTTGCTGGTGACTTTGTGTATTTGTGTTGCTGGTGACTTTGTATATTTGTGTTGCTGGTGACTTTGTGTATTTGTGTTGCTGGTGACTTTGTGTGTTTGTGTTGCTGGTGACTTTGTGTGTTTGTGTTGCTGGTGACTTTGTGTATTTGTGTTGCTGGTGACTTTGTGTGTTTCATATCGAAGTCGCCTCCAGTGGTTTTGCTGCCGGCGGCAATAAAAAGTTGTTTTAAAAGTCAAAAGTATCTCCCCCCCGCCACCCCCCTCTCTGCTATGAATAAGTTGTGAACGCTTTGTCAGGCACTGACTTTGAGAATAGTCGCTCGCCACGGCGACGTTGATCGTGATTTTGAGATCGACTTTTGCTGGCTCCCATAGTGAGCCACAGACTCGCACAGAGACTCATAGACTCGCACAGAGACCCATAGACTCGCACAGAGACCCATAGACTCACACAGAGACACATAGACTCACACAGAGACCCATAGACTCACATAGAGACTCATAGACTCACACAGAGACTCATAGACTCACACAGAGACCCATAGACTCACACAGAGACCCACAGACTCACACAGAGACCCATAGACTCACACAGAGACCCATAGACTCACACAGAGACCCATAGACTCACACAGGAACCCAAAGACTCGCACAGAGACTCATAGACTCGCATAGAGCAGAAGGGATCTCAGAGGTAGAACCGCATGATCAAATTCTGCGGTTCGTACCCACCACCAACACCACGGAGTCGACGAACGCTTCAGGCAATGGGCCTTCTTCAGGAGACCAGTGAAGTGGCATCTCGATTATTTGGGACTTTCGGCGATGTCACGTTGAAAATAACAAGATCGTAACACGAGCGGCGGTCGACACCAGGAGAATGTAAAATAATGTCAACACGAAAGTTATAGACCTGGCGCTGCTGACGTCACGACGTGTCATTAGTAACCCCGGGGGACCCCCCCCCGTGCCCACACCCCCGCCCCCCTCCCCCCAAACGCCCCCCATTTCCGCTCCCCCGTTTCTGACGTTTCGCGCTGTGTGCCGACTCATGCACTTGCTCGGCCACCGAACCACCCAGCCACTCATTCACTCAACGGTCTACTCACTCAACCACCCACTCACTCACTCAACCACCCAGACACCCACCTACTCACTCATTCAACCACTCACTCACTCACTCAACCACCCAGACACTCACTCAACCACCCAGACACCCACTCACTCACTCAACCACCCAGACACTCACTCAACCACGCACTCACTCACTCAACCACGCACTCACTCACTCAACCACCCACTCACTCAACCACCTAGACACCCACTCACTCACTCAACCACCCACTCACTCACTCAACCACCCAGACACCCACTCACTCACTCAACCACCTACTCACTCAACCACCCAGACACCCACTCACTCACTCAACCACCTACTCACTCACTCAACCACCCAGACACCCACCTACTCACTCACTCAACCACCCAGACACCCACTCACTCACTCAACCACCCAGACACCCACTCACTCACTCAACCACCCAGACACCCACTCACTCACTCAAACACCCAGACACCCACCTACTCACTCACTCAACCACCCACTCACTCACTCAACCACCCAGACACCCACCTACTCACTCACTCACTCAACCACCCAGATACCCACTCACTCAACCACCCAGACACCCACCTACTCACTCACTCAACCACCCAGCTACCCACCTACTCACTCATTCAACCACCCAGCTACCCACCTACTCACTCAACCACCCAGACACACACCTACTCACTCACTCAACCACCCAGACACCTACTCACTCACTCAACCACCCAGACACCCACATAGCCCCTCTCTCACTCAACCACTCAGACACCCACTCACTCACTCAACCACCCACTCACCTACCTACTCACTCACTCAACCACCCAGACACACACCTACTCACTCACTCAACCACCCAGACACCCACCTACTCACTCACTCAACCACCCAGGTACTTACCTACTCACTCACTCAACCACCCAGACACCCACTCACTCACTCAACCACCCAGACACCCACCTACTCTCTCAACCACCCAGATACCTTCTCACTCACTCAACCACCCAGACACCCACCTACTCACTCACTCAACCACCCACCTACCCACTCACTCAACCACCCAGACACCCACATAGCCCCTCTCTCACTCAACCACCCAGACACCCACTCACTCACTCAACCACCCACTCACCTACCTACTCACTCACTCAACCACCCAGACACCTACTCACTCACTCAACCACCCAGACACCCACACACTTACTCACTCAACCACCCAGACACCCACCTACTCACTCACTCAACCACCCAGACACCCACCTACTCACTCAACCACCCATACACCCACCTACTCACTCACTCAACCACCCAGACACCCACCTACTCACTCACTCAACCACCCAGACACCGACTCACTCACTCAACCACCCACTCATCTACCCATCCACTCACCTCCCTACCCACTCACCTACCCAGTCACTCAACCACCCACTCACCTACCCACTCACTCAACCACCCAGGTAAGAGGAGAGTTGAGAGCTGAGTTCGTGACGTGGAGATGTCCGCGCGCGCGCGCGGTAGCGAAATCAATCAGATCAGCTGGGCCACAAAGGCAAAGATCCCCCGTGTAGCCTTTGCCTGCTGGGTGGGGGCAAGTGCAGCCAGCGAGAAGCAACAGCAGCTCCTACGAAGGCCGCGACACGGCACACACGAAGGGGCTGGGTGGCTAGCACCAACCACGCCCGCCCCGGCCGCCTTTGTATCTCTCACCTTTCTGAATGTCCACCGGATCCACTCGCTCCACCGCCTTCAGCACGGCCTCCCTGATCTCCTGAGCGGACCGCAAGCCGCGCTCCATCTCTCACCTCCACCTGTCTGTCTGTCTTTCTGTCTGTCTCTGTCTCTGTGTCTCTGTGTCTCTCTGTCTCTCACCTCCACCTGTCTGTCTGTCTCTCTGTGTCTCTCTGTCTCTGTGTCTCTGTGTCTCTCTGTCTCTGTGTCTATGTGTCTCTCACCTCCACCTGTCTGTCTGTCTCTCTGTCTCTCTCTGTGTCTCTCTGTCTCTGTGTCTCTGTGTCTCTCTGTCTCTGTGTCTCTGTGTCTCTCACCTCCACCTGTCTGTCTGTCTCTCTGTCTCTCTCTGTGTCTCTCTGTCTCTGTGTCTCTCTGTCTCTGTGTCTCTGTATCTATGTGTCTCTCACCTCCACCTGTCTGTCTGTCTCTCTCTGTGTCTCTCTGTCTCTGTGTCTCTGTGTCTCTCTGTCTCTGTGTCTATGTGTCTCTCACCTCCACCTGTCTGTCTGTCTCTCTGTCTCTCTCTGTGTCTCTCTGTCTCTGTGTCTCTCTGTCTCTGTGTCTCTGTGTCTCTCTGTCTCTGTGTCTCTGTGTCTCTCACCTCCACCTGTCTCTCTGTCTCTCTGTCTCTCTCTGTGTCTCTCTGTCTCTGTGTCTCTCTGTCTCTGTGTCTCTGTGTCTATGTGTCTCTCTGTCTCTGTGTCTATGTGTCTCTCACCTCCACCTGTCTCTCTGTCTCTCTGTCTCTCTCTGTGTCTCTCTGTCTCTGTGTCTCTGTGTCTCTCTGTCTCTGTGTCTCTCACCTCCACCTGTCTCTCTGTCTCTCTGTCTCTCTCTGTGTCTCTCTGTCCCTGTGTCTCTGTGTCTCTCTGTCTCTGTGTCTCTGTGTCTCTCACCTCCACCTGTCTCTCTGTCTCTCTATCTCTCTGTCTCTCTCTGTTTCTCTGTCTCTGTGTCTCTCACCTCCACCTGTCTGTGTCTCTCTGTCTCTCTCTGTGTCTCTCTGTTTGTCTCTGTGTCTCCGTGTCTCTGTGTCTCTGTGTCTGTCTCTCTCTGTCTCTGTCTCTCTCTGTCTCTCTGTGTCTGTCTCTGTGTCTCTGTGTCTGTCTCTCTGTCTCTCTGTGTCTGTCTCTGTGTCTCTGTGTCTGTCTCTCTGTCTCTCTCTGTCTGTCTTTCTGTGTCTCTCTTTCTCTCTGTCTCTCTCTGTGTTTGTGTCTCTCTGTATCTCTCTGTGTCTGTCTCTCTCTGGCTGTCTCTGTGTCGCTCTCTCTCTCTCTGTGTATCTCTGTGTCTGTCTCTCTCTGGCTGTCTCTGTGTCTCTGTGTGTGTGTGTCTGTGTGTCTCTGTCTCTGTGTGTGTGTGTGTGTCTGTGTGTGTCTCTCTGTCTCTCTCCGTGGGCTGGAGATGTTTCCGCAGAAGTCGTTTCACGATCTCTTTCCCACTCGTGCGGCCGCAAAATATTATAGTGCAAAGTAAGAGGAATAATAATAATTATATTGTCTCTTAGGTAAATAACCTCCCCCTTTCCTGCCCCTCCCTCCACCTACCACCCCTCCCCCACCCAATCACCTACCTTCGCCTAGCAAAGACAAAGATCCCCCGTGTAGCCTCAGCACGCTACTGGGGTCAAGGGCTGTGGTGCCATCCTCCTACACCAAAGACAAAGATCCCCCGTGTAGCCTCAGCACGCTACTGGGGTCAAGGGCTGTGGTGCCATCCTCCTACACACAAAGACAAAGATCCCCCGTGTAGCCTCAGCACGCTACTGGGGTCAAGGGCTGTGGTGCCATCCTCCTACACCTGCCGCCCCCCTCCTCCTCCCCCCCACCTGCCCCCCACCACCCCCCACCACCCCCCCACTACCCCCACCCACGATGACTTCCGAGAGACCCCCAGGGGCACATTCCCCGTGCCCGTGACGCAGGCGGCGAGGGGGGGGGGGGCGAGGACTCGCAGCCTGGCCCAGGAATGAGGCCCGCGTGGAGCCACCTCGCCCACCCCCCTTGTCTCTGTGTGTCTCTGTGTGGCTCTGTCTGTCTCTGTGTGTCTCTGTATGTGTCTCTGTCTCTGTGTCTGTGTGTCAGTGTCTCTGTGTCTCTGTATGTGTCTCTGTCTCTGTGTCTATCTGTCTCTGTGTGTCTCTGTGTGTCTCTGTCTGTCTCTGTCTCTGTGTCTGTGTGTCTCTGTCTCTGTGTCTCTGTATGTGTCTCTGTCTGTGTGTCTCTGTCCGTCTGTGTGTCTCTGTCTCTGTGTCTCTCTGTCTCTGTGTGTCTCTGTCTCTCTGTCTCTGTGTGTCTCTCTGTGTGTCTCTGTGTCTGTGTGTCTCTGTGTGTCTCTCTGTGTCTCTGTGTGTCTCTGTCTCTGTGTCTGTGCGTCTCTGTCTCTGTGTCTCTGTATGTGTCTCTGTCTGTGTGTCTCTCTGTCTCTGTGTGTCTCTGTCTCTGTGTGTCTCTGTCTGTCTCTGTCTCTGTGTCTGTGTGTCTCTGTCTCTGTGTCTCTGTATGTGGCTCTGTCTCTGTGTCTCTGTCTGTCTCTGTCTCTGTGTATTTCTGTCTGTGTGTCTCTGTGTGTCTCTGTGTCTCTGTGTGTCTCTGTGTGTCTCTGTCTCTGTGTCTCTCTGTGTCTCTCTGTCTCTGTGTGTCTCTGTCTCTGTGTCTTTGTGTGTCTCTGTCTCTCTGTCTCTGTGTGTCTCTCTGTCTGTCTCTGTCTCTGTGTGTCTCTGTCTCTGTCTGTCTGTCTCTGTGTGTGTGTCTCTCTCTCTGTGTCTCTGTGTGTCTCTGTGTGTCTCTCTGTCTCTGTGTGTCTCTCTGTGTCTCTGTCTCTGTGCATCTGTATGTCTCTGTCTGTCTCTCTGTCTCTCTGTCTGTCTGTCTCTGTTTCTGTGTGTCTCTGTATCTGTCTGTCTCTCTGTCTGTCTGTCTCTCTGTCTCTGTCTGTCTCTCTGTGCCTCTGTCTCTCTCTGTCTCTGTGTGTCTCTGTCTCTCTCTGTCTCTGTGTGCCTCTGTTTCTGTGTCTCTCTCTCTCTGTCTCTGTCTGTCTCTGTCTCTGTGTGTCTCTGTCTCTGTGTGTCTATGTCTGTCTATCTGTCTGTCTCTCTGTCTGTCTCTTCTCTCTGGTCTCTTCCTCTCTGCTCTCTTTATTGTTACGCTCAGAAACAAAAAACGCTCGGTGTAGTCCGGCCACTTTTTCTCTTCCTCCCCCCCTCTCTCTACCCCTCTCTCTCTCCCCTCTCTCTACCCTCTCCTACCCCCTCTCTCTACCCCTCTCTCTCTACCCCCCTCTCTCTACCCCTCTCTCTCTCTACCCCCTCTCTCTCTCTCCCTCTCTCTACCCCCTCTCTCTCTACCCCTCTCTCTCTACCCCGTCTCTCTCTCTACCCCCCTCTCTCTACCGCCTCTCTCTCTCTACCCCTCTCTCTCTCTACCCCCCTCTCTCTATAACCCCCTCTCTCTCTACCCCCTCTCTCTCTCTACCCCTCTCTCTACCCCCTCTCTCTACCCTCCTCTACCCCCTCCTCCTCTCCCCCCTCTCTCTTCCTCTCTCTCTACACCCCTCTCTCTCTCTACCCCGCTCTCTCTTACCCTCTCTCTCGACCCCCTCTCTCTCTACCCCTCTCTCTTTACCCCCTCTCTCTCTACCCCTCTCTCTCTCCCCCCTCTCTCTCTACCCCCTCTCTCTACCCCCTCTCTCTCTAGCCCCCTCTCTCTCTCTACCCCCTCTTTCTATACCCCCTCTCTCTACCCCCCCCTCTCTCTACCCCCCTCTCTCTCTACCCCCTCTCTCTGCCCCCCTCTCTCTAGCCCCCTCTCTCTCTACCCCCCTCTCTCTCCCTACCCCCCTCTCTCTCTACCCCCTCTCTCTCTAGCCCCCTCTCTCTCTCTACCCCCTCTCTCTCTACCCCCCTCTCTCTACCCCCCTCTCTCTACCCCCTCTCTCTACCCCCCTCTCTCTACCCCCCTCTCTCTACCCCCTCTCTCTTTACCCCCACTCTCTCTACCCCCCTCTCTCTACCCCCTCTCTCTACCCCCTCTCTATTTACCCCCTCTCTCTACCCCCTCTCTCTCTACCCCCCTCTCTCTCTACCCCCCTCTCTCTACCCCCTCTCTCTTTACCCCCTCTCTCTACCCCCTCTCTCTCTCTACCCCCCTCTCTCTACCCCCTCTCTCTCTACCCCCTCTCTCTCTCTACCCCCTCTCTCTCTACCCCCTCTCTCTCTACCCCCTCTCTCTCTCTACCCCCTCTCTCTACCCCCTCTCTCTTTACCCCCTCTCTCTACCCCCTCTCTCTCTCTACCCCCCTCTCTCTCTACCCCCCTCTCTCTACTCCCTCTCTCTCTCTACCCTCTCTCTACCCCTCTCTCTCTCTCTACCCCCCTCTCTCTCTACCCCCTCTCTCTCTACCCCCTCTCTCTCTACCCCCTCTCTCTCTACCCCCCCTTTCTCTCTACCCCTCTCTCTACCCCCCATCCCTCCCCCCCCCCTCTGTTTCTACACCCCCCCTCTCTCCCCACTCCATGTTCATGCTCCCCCTGTTTTCCATGCAATACCTGGATTTTTTTTTACTACGACAGCTGCTGCAACCAGCCCTGTCTCTGTCTCTCTGTCTCTCTGTCTCTGTCTCTCTGTCTCTGTCTGTCTCTGTCTCTCTGTCTGTCTGTCTGTTTGTGTCTGTCTCTCTGTCTGTGTCTGTGTCTCTGTCTGTCTCTGTCTCTCTGTCTGTGTCTGCCTCTGTCTCTCTGTCTCTGTCTCTCTGTGTCTCTGTCTCTCTCTGTGTCTCTGTCTCTTTGTCTCTGTCTCTCTGTCTGTCTGTGTCTGTCTCTCTGTGTCTCTGTCTCTCTCTGTCTGTGTCTGTCTCTGTCTCTCTGTCTGTGTCTGTCTCTGTCTCTTTGTCTGTCTATGTCTCTCTGTCTGTGTATGTCTCTGTCTCTCTGTCTGTCTATGTCTCTGTGTGTGTCTCTCTCTCTGTGTCTCTATCTCTGTCTCTATCTCTGTGTGTCTCTCTCTCTCTCTGTGTCTCTATCTCTGTGTCTCCCTCTCTCTCTGTGTCTCTATCTCTGTGTCTCTCTCTCTCTCTGTGTATCTCTCTCTGTGTCTCTATCTCTGTGTCTCGCTCTCTGTGTGTCTCTCTCTCTGTGTGTCTCTCTCTCTCTGTGTCTCTATCTCTGTCTCTATCTCTGTGTCTCTCTCTCTCTCTGTGTGTCTCTATCTCTGTGTGTCTCTCTGTCTCTATCTCTGTGTCTCTCTCTCTGTGTCTCTATCTCTGTGTGTCTCTCTCTGTGTGTCTCTCTCTCTCTGTGTCTCTATCTCTGTGTCTCTATCTCTGTGTCTCTATCTCTGTGTCTCTATCTCTGTCTCTATCTCTGTGTCTCTCTCTCTCTCTCTGTGTCTCTATCTCTGTGTCTCCCTCTCTCTCTGTGTCTCTCTCTCTGTGTCTCTATCTCTGTCTCTATCTCTGTGTCTCTCTCTCTGTGTCTCTCTCTCTCTGTGTCTCTATCTCTGTGTCTCTCTCTCTGTGTCTCTCTCTGTGGGTGTCTCTCTGTGTCTCTATCTCTGTGTCTCTCTCTCTGTGTCTCTCTCTGTGGGTGTCTCTCTGTGTCTCTATCTCTGTGTCTCTCTCTCTGTGTCTCTCTCTCTCTCTGTGTCTCTATCTCTGTGTCTCTCTCTCTGTGTCTCTCTCTGTGGGTGTCTCTCTGTGTCTCTATCTCTGTGTCTCTCTCTCTGTGTCTCTCTCTCTGTGTCTCTATCTCTGTGTCTCTCTCTCTGTGTCTCTCTCTGTGGGTGTCTCTCTGTGTCTCTATCTCTGTGTCTCTCTCTCTCTGTGTCTCTATCTTTGTGTGTCTCTCTCTGTGTCTCTATCTCTGTGTCTCTCTCTCTGTGTCTCTCTCTGTGGGTGTCTCTAGGTCACCGTGTCACGAGGAAGGGACGACGCGCACACGCCAACGTCGTGCCAACGTTGACCCAACGTTGGCACGGTCACTTGCCCAGTCAGTAAAACTTGCAACGTCGCCCCAACGTTGGCACAACGTCGCCCCAACGTTCACCCAACGCTGGGGCGACATTGGGGCAACGTTGGGCGGGCGCTGTTGACTTGACGTTGGGCCAACGAAATCCACAATTCTGGCAAGTTGCCTCTTGATGATGGCTCCAACGACGCAGGAAAGGGCATCAAGGTGGCCAGGAGATGTTGACTACCTCGCCTGGTACACAGGAGGTCGTGGGCTCCATCTCACGGTGGCCAGGAGATGTTAACTACCTCGCCTGGTACACAGGAGGTCGTGGGTTCTATCCCTCTCTCATCATCATCACGGTGGCCAGGAGATGTTAACTACCTCGCCTGGTACACAGGAGGTCGTGGGTTCTATCTCTCTCTCATCATCATCACGGTGGCTATGAGATGTTAACTACCTCGCCTGGTACACAGGAGGTCGTGGGCTCCATCTCACGGTGGCTAGGAGATGTTAACTACCTCGCCTGGTCTACAGGAGGTCGTGGGTTCTATCCCGACCCTGACGCCTCCTGCTGCTGCTGTATATTTGTAGTTTCTCTCTCTCTCTCTCCACGTGGTCGCGTGGATTGTCTCCTCTCTCTCCGGCTTTTCCGGTTTTTTCACCCTCCACATTTAGAATCGTGAATCGGGATGAATCGAGATGATGACTCGAGATTAATCGAGATTAATCGAGACCATCGTGCCGCAACGAATGTCCACGTGACGATGCCGACGAGCGACTTGGCCGTGCTGCCACGTGCCACCTGCCACGTGACACGTGCCACCTGCCACGTGACACGTGCCACCTGCCACGTGACACGTGCCACGTGGCTTCTAGAAAAATAATAAATCTTAATAGCTCAGCGGGCTTCACCTGCTGCTGTCGCTGCTACAGCTGCTGCAGCTGCTGCTGCTACAGCTGCTGCTGCTACAGCTGCTGCTGCTACAGCTGCTGCTGCTACAGCTGCTGCTGCTACAGCTGCTGCTGCTACAGCTGCTGCTGCTACAGCTGCTGCTGCTACAGCTGCTGCTGCTACAGCTGCTGCTGCTACAGCTGCTGTTGTATTTGTGTGTAATGTTTCAAGCGATGTGTTTACCCTTCCTATGGCCCTGCACTCCCTTCGCGTCTACGTCATCGCGTTGCCGTTGCGACATTTCTCACTTCACGTGACCCCCACACCCCCCCCCCCAAGCACGACAGGGGGATGTCCGCGACAGCATCTCGCCGACTCTGATTTCTGCCCTCGGCCTACTCTTCCACGTCGGCCAGTGAGAGTCTCGAGGGAGCGCCGAGTTTGATCTAGGGGAGTGACCCAGCAACACTTTTTTTTACCCAGCCGATCTCGAGATCGGCTGGGGTTCACTCCGGGTCACCCCGCGGGCCCGGTTCGTGTCGCCAGCGATGAGCCTCGCCACGGGGAGGGCGTTGCCACGTGCTGACCCCCTTCGCTGGGACAACTGCGAGCAATCAAGAGCTTTGTAGCTCATCGGATTTCTCGCTTCCTCGTTCTCCCTCGTTCTCCCCCCTCCCTCGTTCTCCCCCCTCCCTCGTTCTCCTCCCTCCTCCTCCCTCCTCCTCCCCCCTCCCTCCTCCTCCCCCCTTCCCCCTCCGCCCTCCTCCCCCCTCTGCTCTCCTCCCCCCTCCCCCCTCCTCCCCCCTCCTCCCCCCGCAGTATAATCAATATTCAGAGTATCAGGCACGTGGAGGGATATCGCCTCCAGGCCCCACACCTCTTTAATAAACTCCCCCAAGCAAAGTGACTCTTCTTTGCTGGCAATCAGTCAGATAGGCGGGCTTTAATGATCGCGGCTGGGACCGCGGCCAAGTTCAATTACCGCCATCACCACACGCTCGGATTACGCCCCAGCACCTGTGCGTGAGTCTGTGGGTCTCTATGATCAGTCTATGGGTCTCTGTGCGTGAGTCTGTGGGTCTGTGTGTCTCTGTGTGTGAGTCTGTGGGTCTCTATGGTCAGTCTATGGGTCTCTGTGCGTGAGTCTGTGGGTCTCTATGATCAGTCTATGGGTCTCTGTGCGTGAGTCTGTGGGTCTGTGTGTCTCTGTGCGTGGGTCTGTGGGTCTCTATGATCAGTCTATGTGTCTCTGTGCGTGAGTCTGTGGGTCTGTGTGTCTCTGCCCATAAGTCTATAAGTCTCTATGTCAGTCTATGGGTCACTTTGCGAGTTTTCGGGCCTCTGTGTGAGGCTATGGGTCTCCATATGAATCAATGGATTTATATGCGAGTCTATGGGTCTCTATGCGAGTCTCTGTGTGAGTCTGTGGGTCTCTATGCGAATCTCTGTGTGAGTATGTGGGTCTCTGTGTGAGTCTGTGGGTCTCTGTGTGAGTCTGTGTGTCTCTGTGTGAGTCTGTGGGTCTCTGTGTGAGTCTGTGGGTCTCTGTGTGAGTCTGTGGGTCTCTGTGTGAATCTGTGGGTCTCTGTGTGAGTCTGTGGGTCTCTGTGTGAGTCTGTGGGTCTCTGTGTGAATCTATAGGTCTCTGTGTGAGTCTGTGGGTCTCTGTGTGAGTCTGTGAGTCTCTGTGTGAGTCTGTGGGTCTCTGTGTGAGCCTGTGGACCTCTGTGTGAGTATGTGGGTCTCTGTGTGAGTCTGTGGGTCTCTGTGTGAGTCTGTAGGTCTCTGTGTGAGTCTGTGGGTCTCTGTGTGAGTCTGTGGGTCTCTGTGTGAGTCTGTGGGTCTCTGTGTGAGTCTGTGGGTCTCTATGTGAGTCTGCGGGTCTCTGTGTGAGTCTGTGGGTCTCTGTGTGAGTCTGTGGGTCTCTGTGTGAGTCTGTGGGTCTCTACGACACCATCAACTCGCTTCGCTAGAGAACCCGGTTCAATCACTAGCTGTGACTTTCTGCTGCTGTCACTGCTGCTGCTGTTACTGCTGATGCAGTCACTGCTGCTGTTGTCACTGCTGCTGCTGTTGTAGCTGCTGCTGCCAGCGACTCCACTGTTGATGCTGCCGCTGTTGATATTTCTGAAACATGCGGATGATGAGTCAGACATTCCGATATGTACCAGCCCCCCCTCCACACCAGCCCCTCCCCCTACCCCTGGGGGGTTCCCTTAAAACGTGACACGCGAGAGCGACTCACGTGCTGATGAGTGACACACTCAGTGATCAGTGACTCAGTGATCAGTGACTCAGTGATCAGTGACTCAGTGATCAGTGACTCAGTGATCAGTGACACAGTGAACAGTGACTCAGTGATCAGTGGGTGACACACTCAGTGATCAGTGACTCAGTGATCAGTGACTCAGTGATCAGTGACTCAGTGATCAGTGACACAGTGATCAGTAACTCAGTGATCAGTAACACAGTGATCAGTGACTCAGTGATCAGTGAGTGACACACTCAGTGATCAGTGACTCAGTGATCAGTGACACAGTGATCAGTGAGTGACACACTCAGTGATCAGTGATTCAGTGATCAGTGACACAGTGATCAGTGACACAGTGATCAGTAACTCAGTGATCAGTGACAAAGTGATCAGTGACTCAGTGATCAGTGACTGACACACCCATCAGTGACACAGTGATCAGTGACTCAGTGATCAGTAACTCTGTGATCAGTGACACAGTGAACAGTGATTCAGTGATCAGTGGGTGACACACTCAGTGATCAGTGACTCAGTGATCAGTGACTCAGTGATCAGTGACACAGTGATCAGTAACTCAGTGATCAGTAACACAGTGATCAGTGACTCAGTGATCAGTGAGTGACACACTCAGTGATCAGTGATTCAGTGATCAGTGACACAGTGATCAGTGACACAGTGATCAGTAACTCAGTGATCAGTGACAAAGTGATCAGTTACTCAGTGATCAGTGACTGACACACCCATCAGTGACACAGTGATCAGTGACTCAGTGATCAGTGACTCAGTGATCAGTGACACAGTGATCAGTGACTGACACACCCATCAGTGACACAGTGATCAGTGACTCAGTGATCAGTGACTGACACACCCATCAGTGACACACCCACCAGTGACACACCCATCAGAGACACAGTGATCAGTGAGTGACACACCCATCAGTGACACACCCATCAGTGACACAGTGATCAGTGAGTGACTCACCCATCAGTGACACACCCATCAGTGACACAGTGATCAGTGAGTGACTCACCCATCAGTGACACACCCATCAGTGACACAGTGATCAGTGAGTGACTCACCCATCAGTGACACACCCATCAGTGACACAGTGATCAGTGAGTGACTCACCCATCAGTGACACACCCATCAGTGACACAGTGATCAGTGATTGACACACCCATCAGCGGGTGACATCGATCCAGAAGTCGCCACGGTAGTCCCTGGAGGAGCCTTCCGGGGTGGCGTGGGCGCTGGGGAGACAAAGGCGGCCGGGCCACGTAGAACCCATGTGGTCTGACTAGAATCCACGTGGTGTCACTAGAACCCACGTGGTGTCACTAGAACACGTGGTGTCACTAGAACCCACGTGGTGTCACTAGAACCCACGTGGTCTGACTAGAACACGTGGTGTCACTAGAACACGTGGTGTCACTAGAACCCACGTGGTGTCACTAGAACACGTGGTGTCACTAGAACCCACGTGGTGTCACTAGAACCCACGTGGTGTCACCAGAACCCACGTGGTGTCACTAGAACCCACGTGGTGTCACTAGAACACGTGGTGTCACTAGAACCCACGTGGTGTCACTAGAACCCACGTGGTGTCACTAGAACCCACGTGGTGTCACTAGAACACACGTGGTGTCACTAGAACACACGTGGTGTCACTAGAACCCACGTGGTGTCACTAGAACCCACGTGGTGCCACTAGAACCCACGTGGTGTCACTAGAACCCACGTGGTGTCACTAGAACCCACGTGGTGTCACTAGAACACACGTGGTGTCACTAGAACCCACGTGGTGTCACTAGAACCCACGTCGTGTCACTAGAACACGTGGTGTCACTAGAACCCACGTGGTGTCACTAGAACCCACGTGGTGTCACTAGAACACGTGGTGTCACTAGAACCCACGTGGTGTCACTAGAACCCACGTGGTGTCACTAGAACCCACGTGGTGTCACTAGAACCCACGTGGTCTGACTAGAACACGTGGTGTCACTAGAACCCACGTGGTGTCACTAGAACCCACGTGGTGTCACTAGAACACGTGGTGTCACTAGAACCCACGTGGTGTCACTAGAACACGTGGTGTCACTAGAACCCACGTGGTGTCACTAGAACCCACGTGGTGTCACTAGAACCCACGTGGTGTCACTAGAACCCACGTGGTGTCACTAGAACCCACGTGGTGTCACTAGAACACGTGGTGTCACTAGAACCCACGTGGTGTCACTAGAACACGTGGTGTCACTAGAACCCACGTGGTGTCAATAGAACACGTGGTGTCACTAGAACCCACGTGGTGTCACTAGAACCCACGTGGTGTCACTAGAACACGTGGTGTCACTAGAACCCACGTGGTGTCACTAGAACCCACGTGGTGTCACTAGAACCCACGTGGTGTCACTAGAACACGTGGTCTCACTAGAACACGTGGTGTCACTAGAACCCACGTGGTGTCACTAGAACCCACGTGGTGTCACTAGAACCCACGTGGTGTCACTAGAACACGTGGTGTCACTAGAACCCACGTGGTGTCACTAGAACCCACGTGGTGTCACTAGAACCCACGTGGTGTCACTAGAACCCACGTGGTGTCACTAGAACCCACGTGGTGTCACTAGAACCCACGTCGTGTCACTAGAACCCACGTGGTGTCACTAGAACCCACGTGGTGTCACTAGAACCCACGTGGTGTCACTAGAACCCACGTGGTGTCACTAGAACCCACGTGGTCTGACTAGAACACGTGGTGTCACTAGAACCCACGTGGTGTCACTAGAACCCACGTGGTGTCACTAGAACACGTGGTGTCACTAGAACCCACGTGGTGTCACTAGAACCCACGTGGTGTCACTAGAACCCACGTGGTGTCACTAGAACCCACGTGGTGTCACTAGAACACGTGGTCTCACTAGAACACGTGGTGTCACTAGAACCCACGTGGTGTCACTAGAACCCACGTGGTGTCACTAGAACCCACGTGGTGTCACTAGAACACGTGGTCTCACTAGAACACGTGGTGTCACTAGAACCCACGTGGTGTCACTAGAACCCACGTGGTGTCACTAGAACCCACGTGGTGTCACTAGAACCCACGTGGTGTCACTAGAACACGTGGTCTCACTAGAACACGTGGTGTCACTAGAACCCACGTGGTGTCACTAGAACCCACGTGGTGTCACTAGAACCCACGTGGTGTCACTAGAACCCACGTGGTGTCACTAGAACCCACGTGGTCTGACTAGAACCCACGTGGTGTCACTAGAACCCACGTGGTGTGACTAGAACCCACGTGGTGCCACTAGAACCCACGTGGTCACTAGAACCCACGTGGTGTCACTAGAACCCACGTGGTGTCACTAGAACCCACGTGGTGTTACTAGAACCCACGTGGTGTTACTAGAACCCACGTGGTGTCACTAGAACACACGTGGTGTCACTAGATCCCACGTGGTCACTAAAACCCACGTGGTGTCACTAGAACCCACGTGGTGCCACTAGAACCCACGTGGTGTCACTAGAACCCACGTGGTGTCACTAGAACACACGTGGTGTCACTAGAACACACGTGGTGTCACTAGAACCCACGTGGTGTCACTAGAACCCACGTGGTCACTAGAACACGTGGTGTCACTAGAACCCACGTGGTCACTAGAACACGTGGTGTCACTAGAACCCACGTGGTGTCACTAGAACCCACGTGGTGGCACTAGAACCCACGTGGTGTCACTAGAACACGTGGTCTCACTAGAACCCACGTGGTGTCACTAGAACACGTGGTGTCACTAGAACACGTAGTGTCACTAGAACCCACGTGGTGTCACTAGAACCCACGTGGTGTCACTAGAACCCACGTGGTGTCACTAGAACCCACGTGGTGTCACTAGAACACGTGGTGTCACTAGAACCCACGTGGTGTCACTAGAACCCACGTGGTGTCACTAGAACCCACGTGGTGTCACTAGAACACGTGGTGTCACTAGAACACGTGGTGTCACTAGAACCCACGTGGTGTCACTAGAACCCACGTGGTGTCACTAGAACCCACGTGGTCACTAGAACCCACGTGGTGTCACTAGAACCCACGTGGTGTCACTAGAACCCACGTGGTGTCACTAGAACACGTGGTGTCACTAGAACACGTGGTGTCACTAGAACCCACGTGGTCTGACTAGAACCCACGTGGTGTCACTAGAACCCACGTGGTCACTAGAACCCACGTGGTGTCACTAGAACCCACGTGGTGTCACTAGAACCCACGTGGTGTCACTAGAACCCACGTGGTGTCACTAGAACCCACGTGGTGTCACTAGAACACACGTGGTGTCACTAGAACCCACGTGGTGTCACTAGAACCCACGTGGTGTTACTAGAACCCACGTGGTGTCACTAGAACACACGTGGTGTCACTAGAACACGTGGTGTCACTAGAACCCACGTGGTGTCACTAGAACACGTGGTGTCACTAGAACCCACGTGGTGTCACTAGAACACGTGGTGTCACTAGAACCCACGTGGTGTCACTAGAACACGTGGTGTCACTAGAACCCACGTGGTCACTAGAACCCACGCGGTGTCACTAGAACACGTGGTGTCACTAGAACCCACGTGGTGTCACTAGAACACGTGGTGTCACTAGAACGCACGTGGTGTCACTAGAACCCACGTGGTCACTAGAACCCACGTGGTCACTAGAACCCACGTGGTGTCACTAGAACCCACGTGGTGTCACTAGAACCCACGTGGTGTCACTAGAACCCACGTGGTGTCACTAGAACACGTGGTGTCACTAGAACCCACGTGGTGTCACTAGAACACGTGGTGTCACTAGGACCCACGTGGTGTCACTAGAACCCACGTGGTGTCACTAGAACCCACGTGGTGTCACTAGAACCCACGTGGTGTCACTAGAACACGTGGTGTCACTAGAACCCACGTGGTGTCACTAGAACACGTGGTGTCACTAGAACCCACGTGGTGTCACTAGAACACACGTGGTCACTAGAACCCACGTGGTGTCACTAGAACCCACGTGGTGTCACTGGAACCCACGTGGTGTCACTAGAACCCACGTGGTGTCACTAGAACCCACGTGGTGTCACTAGAACCCACGTGGTGTCACTAGAACCCACGTGGTGTCACTAGAACACACGTGGTCACTAGAACACGTGGTCACTAGAACACACGTGGTGTCACTAGAACACACGTGGTCACTAGAACACACGTGGTCACTAGAACACACGTGGTCACTAGAACCCACGTGGTGTCACTAGAACCCACGTGGTGTCACTAGAACCCACGTGGTGTCACTAGAACCCACGTGGTGTCACTAGAACCCACGTGGTGTCACTAGAACCCACGTGGTCACTAGAACACGTGGTCACTAGAACACACGTGGTGTCACTAGAACCCACGTGGTGTCACTAGAACCCACGTGGTGTCACTAGAACCCACGTGGTGTCACTAGAACCCACGTGGTGTCACTAGAACACACGTGGTGTCACTAGAACCCACGTGGTGTCACTAGAACACGTGGTCTCACTAGAACACGTGGTGTCACTAGAACCCACGTGGTGTCACTAGAACCCACGTGGTGTCACTAGAACCCACGTGGTGTCACTAGAACTCACGTGGTTGTTTTCGCGAGAACGTCACCGGCGGATAAGGTTCAACGACGCTATTTGCTTCGCTGCAACGTCGTTTATGACAACAACAACAACAGCAGCAGCAACAGAAATATTGAACGTTGATGGAGTGGCTGCGCACCTACGTAGTCTCTCCTCTTGCCGAACGTTTTTGGGAACGTTTTTAATTAAGCGACAACAAAATTTTCTGCTGATTTCTGACCACGCAACAAAAATGTCTGCCCGGCAACGTGTCACCCTCAATTTACGTCGTTAAAGTCAGCGGTTTTACGTCGATTCGCATAACGTCGCGTTTTCTACGGACGAATTCGCAAGGTCAATGGAGTTCCTAGCATATGTGTTGCGCCACGGTGGCGAGGAGATGTTAACTACCTCGCCTGGTATACAGGAGATCGTGGGTTCTATCCCTCTCTCATCATCATCATCATCATCACGGTGGCGAGGAGATGTTAACTACCTCGCCTGGTATACAGGAGGTCGTGGGTTCCATCCCGACCCTGACGCCTGCTGGATATTTAGCTGTATATTTGGAGTTTGCGTCTCTCTCTCTCTCTTCCCCTGGTCGCGTGGATTTTTTTTCCGGGCCCTCTGATTTGTTTCCACTCCACCATTTAGAATCAACATCACCAACGCGGCTTTGGAGTGTGTGGCTGCTGCTGTACATATCCTGGTGATGGTGATTCAGTTCATTTAAGTTCATTTATTTGGTACTTGCTGTACTACCCGGCTTCGCCCGGGACTTGGATCCATCACGCCCGGCCGCCTTTGTCTCCCCAGTGGCGATGTTCACACACCGCTACACCAGTTACTCGTTTGAGGCTGAGTCGACCTAGGGGAGGCCCAGGAGCGGTTCAGATAATCGTCACCGGTGGTGGCCGTGAGCGGGAATCGAACTCGGGTCGCCGGGTTCGTAGCGCGGCGTAGCGCTAACCACTACACTACCGCTCCCCCCCACACACAGACACACAGACATACACACAGACATACATATACACACACAGACATACACACACACAGACACACACAGACACACAGACACACACAGACACACACACAGACACACAGACATACACACACACAGACACACAGACATACACACACACAGACAGCGCGCTAACCACTACACTACAGCTCCCCCCCACACACACACATACACACACACACAGATACAGACAGCGCGCTAACCACTACACTAAAATGCGTTACGCTTCCACGTGCGCGGGTCACGTGACAGATGTGACGTCACAGCTCACTTGCCGTGCAAAAAAAATATCTGCATTATTGAGCTCCCCCCCCCACCCCAAAAACAAAAGTGTATTTTTATAATGTTTGCATGGTGTACAGTCTGGAAAGTACCCACATGGCAAATTTCCAGTTTGTTGCATGTCGGGAAGTACGCTAAACATGTTGAACAGACAACACATAATCACAACTTTATATAAATATGGAGGTAGCCCTGTGAGCCAATGGGCTCTTGATTCGGGCGCAACCTCAACAAACAATTACATTAACAAGATACGTTTAAAATGTGACTGCACGCAAATTAGAAACATCCAGGAAGAAAAAAAACCCCATTAAAATCTTCCAGAAAAAAGCGCCGTTAGTTAATGCTGCGTGCAGAAACAAATCCCAGCTGGATAGTTCATAGTTCATAGTTTTCATTTATTTTGGTATAGCCCTGTGAGCCATTCGGCTCTTGAATCGGGTGGAACCGCAACAAACACAAAACAATAACATGAACAATAAAACATCTTAAATTGACTTTATGTGTGACTGTGCAAACAGAAAATCCAGGGGGAAAAAAAACCATCAAAAATATTCCTGAAATGGCACCGTACACCACCAACGCTGTGTGCAAAAAAATCCCAGTGGGATGCAAGTCAAAAAAACAACAACAACAACAACAACAACCACAATACAACTAAGATTAAGGCCATCAGTCTAGATCCGTACTACAATAAACAAAAACATGGACAAAAACCAAAAAAACGTTTTCGAAATCACCCAAATAAAAGCCATAAATGCAATGTAACAGTGATCATAGGGACTGTGACCAAATTTTTAACAATAAACTACGTAAATAAATTATAACACCAAAATCTAGAGCCATATTTTAGGCCACTGAATAGCAGTGGCAGCTAAGGGTGTACAACTCCTCTAGAGCAGTTTTGAGTGCAGATCTCATAGGTAGTGATTCAAGTTGCAGTTTATTGGCAATAGCATTCCAGACCCTGGGGGCATCAATAGCAAAGGCCCTTCCTCCGGTTTTTGTACGGCAATAGGGAATGTGAAGCTGGTAAATGAGCGAAGATCTGAGGTCAAATTTGTTCTTTGAAACTGAGAGGAGATCCAGCAAGTAGTCTGCGGATTTTGTTTGTAAGTACATCGTGAATAAATAAGATCTGGTGCACAAGCCGTCGAACATTAAGAGACGTTAAGTTTGACCCAATGTAGAGATCACAGTGGTGAGTCTTATATGGGCAGTTCAATGTAAATCTTAAGGCCGAGTGATAGATGGAATCAAGCTTCTTCAGTACAGTACTTGGGGCTGATTTATACACGATGTCACAGTAGTCAAGTAGAGGCAGTATGGTAGCTTTTATCAACTCCAAACGGAACATAGGGGGGAAGCAGTGCTTTTGTCGATACAGAAAACCAAATTTTATTTGTCTTTTTACCAATATAATCAATGTGATCTTCAAAATTAAGTTTCGAATCCAGGATGACCCCAAGATACTTATAGATCTTAACTTGCTCTATTTGATAATTATTCAAGGAATGTAATGGGGGAAAAATAACTTCCTGCTTTAGTCCTGGTGAGAAGCATAGCACCTTGGTTTTGGAGGTATTCAGGACTAGTTTAAGAGCAACTAGCTGATGTTGTAGTTTGTTGAAATCACCCTGTAGCTTAGCAATCACGTCATCCGGAGAGCGGCCAGCAGTAATCAGTATCGTGTCATCTGCAAAAAGATTTACCCTGGAATGATCCAGGTCAGTGCCCAAGTCATTGACAAAAAGAGAGAACAAGAGGGGGCCGAGGATGGAACCCTGTGGAACCCCTTTTGTTATCTTAACACTGTTTGACCTCCAACCATCTGTGAATACAGTTTAGGTGCGAGAAAAGAGGTAATTTTTTAACCATTGTACTGTGTTCTCGGAAAAACAGAGGCAACTTAGTTTACTAAGCAGGGTGTTGTGGTCTACTGTATCAAAAGCTTTGGACAGGTCTAGAAAAAGACAGGCACAGTACTGCTTATTATCAAGGCTATTGTAAATTTGATTCAGAGAGTCTAATGCAGCAGATGTGGTGCTGTATCTTTTTCGGAACGCAGATTGTTTTAGATGTAGTAGATTGTTGGTGGACAGCAAACTGCTAATTTGGTAGTTCAATAATTTTTCAAAAATTTTCACCAATGGGGACAAAATTGAGATAGGTCGGTAGTTATTGGTATCATCTTTAGGGCCCCCTTTGTGAAGTGGACGGACATAGGAATGTTTACATTCTAGAGGAACTGATGCTTCTTTGATGGACAGGTTGAAAATATGGGCTATAGGTTTGTATATTAGGTGACCAACAGTTAGTAGAGCAAAGACGGGAAAACTATCTGCTCCGGTAGAGGAGGACCCTTTGATGTAGGACAGCTGTTTCAGAACATTACTTTCGTGGATTGGTTGGAAACTAAAATTCGTTTAATGTTTGGACAGGGGTGTAGGAATTTGCATGAGCAGGGGTGACTCCCAATACATTATCAAAAAGATTACCAGCTTCAGAAAAATGTTGTTTATCCGGATGCCGGATAAACAACAAAAACGATCACAATACATATTCAGATCAAAGTTACGTCTAAATCTACACCACAACAAGCAAACGTGGCCAAATTAAATCATCTTCTTTGGTTATTTCGGTAAAGTCACGTAGAATGAGAATAAAATAATAAATTGATTCACTCACTCCAGCGCTGTCCTACCAGACAGTCTCGTCCCTTCACCTGATGAAGGCCGCTTGTGTTGTGGCCGAAACGTCGTGAGAATATTATTGTGTTATTTTATTTTATCAATTTATTATTTTATTCTCATTCTACGTGACTTTACCGAAAGAACCAAAGAAGATGAATCCTTGCAGTCACGAAAGCTTTCAATCGAAAATTAAATCGTATTGGAAATCACTCAAATAACTCTATAATAAAACAATGTTACGGTGACCGTAGGAACTGTGATCGACATTTAACAATATCGATATGAATTTTGATGTAAAGCTTTCGTGACTACAGGGATTCATATTCTTGGTTCTTTCGGTAAAGTCACCACGTAGAAGGGAAACAATAAAATAATAAAAATATAAAACAATTACATTCTCACGACGTTTCGACTGCAACACAAGCAATCATCATCAGGTGTGAAAATCACAGCAAGAGAAAAAAAACGCCACTTTTTTCAAATTTTCTTGCTGTGGTTTTCACACCTGATGATGATTGCTTGTGTTGCAGTCGAAACGTCGTGAACATTTTATCGTTTTATATTTTTAAAATTTGTTTTATTGTTTCCCTTCTACGTGGTGACTTTACCGAAAGAACCAAGAATATAGTATCGACATACGTAACATGTACTACCATGAACTACCAAATTCTGCAGCCACACGTTGGCTGCATGAGTCACTCCATGGCAGCACGAACATCAGTTGGAGAAGCAGTCCACTATAATCAAAATACACGATCATTATTTGCTGAGGTCATCCGCTGGGATGTATTTGATTTCAAGCCTGTTAATAACAGTGGCAGTACAACTCCTCCAGAGCAGTTTTGAGTGAAGATCTCACAGGTAGTGATCCAAGTTGCAGTTTATTGGCAATAGCATTCCAGACCCTGGGGGCATCAATATCAAAGGCCCTTCGGCCAGTATTTGTACGGCAATAGGGAATGTGAAGCTGGTAAATGAGCGAAGATCTGAGGTCAAATTTGTTCTTCGCAACGGTGAGGAGATCCAGCAGGTAGTCTGCGGATTTTCTTGTAAGTACATCGTGAATAAATAATGGTGATGGTGGTGATGATGGTGATGATGGTGATGATGGTGATGATGGTGATGGTGATGATGGTGATGATGATGATTACGGTGATAATGGTGATGACGGTGATGATGGTGATGGTGATGATGGTGATGATGCTAATGATTATGGTGATGATAGTAGTGATGATGATGATGACAGTGATGATGGTGATGATGATGGTGATGATGATGGTGATGACGGTGATGATGGTGATGATGATGGTGATGAGGGTAATGATGGTGATGATGGTGATAGTGGTGATGGTGATGATGGTGATGATGATGGTGGTGATAGTGATGATGGTGATGATGATAATGATTATGGTGATGATAGTAGTGATGATGATGATGACAGTGATGATGGTGATGATGATGATGGTAGTGATGATGATGATGATGGTTATGATGATGATGATGACGGTGATGATGATGACGGTGATGATTGTGATGATGATGATGATGGTGATTATGGTAATGATGGTGATGACGGTGATGATGGTGATGATGATGGTGATGATGATGACGGTGATGATGGTGATGATGATGATGGTGATGATGATGGTGGTGATAGTGATGATGGTGATGATGGTGATGATGATGGTGATAATGGTAGTGATGATGATGATGGTGATGATGGTGATGATGATGGTGATGATGATGACGGTAATGATTGTGATGATGATGGTGATGATGGTGATGATGATGCTAGTGATGATGATGGTGGTGATGGTGGTGATGATGATGGTGGTGATAGTGATGATGGTGATGATGGTAATGATGGTGATGATGGTGATGATGGTGATGATGATGATGGTAGTGATGATGATGGTGATGATGATGACGATGATGATGATGGTGATGATGATGATGATGACGGTGATGATTGTGATGATGATGGTGATGATGGTAATGATGGTGATAAGCTGTCCACTTAGTTGAGCTCATCATCTGTGATGGCCCAGGGTCGCTTCTGAACAATTTCCATGCAGCTCGGTATGGGGCCTTACCTGGTCAAATAAAAAAAAAGTTGAAATAACTTAAAATTGATCGACGTCATACTCGATTGCAGAATGTTTCCATACGGTTAGTGATTGAACTTGTTCAATTGAATGTCCTCGATAACTGTGAAATACATTATTATAAAGTACGGGGGAGTGGGGGTGGGGGGAAGCGTTTTTAATGTTCAAACACCAAATACACCACTCAGCTGTAGGCCAGCCAGTTTCAAATACAACCCAAATATTATTATTATCAGAGATGTGTTTGCTTGCGTGTTCAACAACCGCGTGCAGTAACTTGATGCCTTGCAAAAAGGTTTTAAATGTTTGAACATCGTAACACAATAGAGTTGTTTCTTTTTGTTTGCATTTTGACTGCTTGTATTGTGGTTATTGAAAACATGATGCCTTGAATAAAGGTGTCAGTTTTGGTGCCAGATAAAAGGGTAAAACCTATTACTATATCTTGTTACAAGCAAAGGAGGTCTCATAATGTAAATGCTCACCCACGAACTCTCAATACTCTGATGGTGCGCTGTTTTTGAGTTGTTACGCCTTTTGGCGTCATCTGGTCCAACACCAGTGGAGACTAAAGGGCTCTAAGAAAAGCCGTCTCGGGTGTGGACCAATCAGTGTCAAGGACAGTGCCATCATCATTATCCAAAGTTGTCTCTAGTAATAGGTTTTACCCTTTTAACTGGCACAAAAACTGACACCTTTATACAAGGGGATCATGTTTGCAATGACCACAACACAAGCAGTCAAAATGCAAACAAAAAAGACAACTCTGATAATAATATTGGCACTGTCCTTATTATCAAAGTTGTCTCGTTTTGTTTGCATTTTGACTGCTTGTGTTGTGGTTATTGCAAACATGATCCCCTTGTATAAAGGTGTCAGTTTTGGTGCCAGATTAAAGGGTAAAAACCTATTACAATAGCAATGACAAAATTGTTAAAGGCCTGTTATTATTATTATTTAAAGACATTCTTTCATATTGCCAATAATCAAACGTAATGATTTATCGTCCGGTTTAATGTTCGGCGAATATAAGCATTTTTTTTTTAAATTGTTATTGTTTACAACTTAACGTTGTCGACAATTAAGGACGTGTTTAAAATAAGTTTACTTTTAAAGGGTGCTGTGCAGAAACAATCAGAACAATTCGCCCGCGAGTGATGAAATCCCGGAGCGGATTACCGCACGTGGATCCTGGATCGAGGATCATCGCTTGCCGCGGCGGTGATGAATTACAAGATCCCGGAGTGGATTCCCAGCCAAGCGTATTAACATCTCATAGCCACCGTGAGATGGAGCCCACGACCTCCTGTAGACCAGGCGAGGAAGTTAACATCTCATAGCCACCGTGAGATGGAACCCACGACCTCCTGTAGACCAGGCGAGGTAGTTAACATCTCCTAGCCACCGTGAGATGGAACCTACGACCTCCTGTAGACCAGGCGAGGTAGTTAACATCTCATAGCCACCGTGGGATCGAACCCACGACCTCCTGTAGACCAAGCGAGGTAGTTAACATCTCCTAGCCACCGTGAGATGGAGGCCACGACCTCCTGTAGACCAGGCGAGGTAGTTAACATCTCCTAGCCACCGTGAGATGGAGCCCACGACCTCCTGCATACCAGGGGAGGTAGTTAACATCTCCTAGCCACCGTGTGATCGAACCCACGACCTCCTGCATACCAGGCGAGGTAGTTAACATCTCCTAGCCACCGTGAGATGGAACCTACGACCTCCTGTAGACCAGGCGAGGTAGTTAACATCTCCTAGCCACCGTGTGATCGAACCCACGATCTCCTGTATACCAGGCGAGGTAGTTAACATCTCCTGGCCACCGTGAGATGGAGCCCACGACCTCCTGTATACCAGGCGAGGTAGTTAACATCTCCTAGCCACCGTGAGATAGAGCCCACGACCTCCTGTAGACCAGGCGAGATAGTTAGCATCTCCTGACCAACGTGTGATCGAACCCACGACCTCCTGTAGACCTGGCGAGGTAGTTAACATCTCCTAGCCATCTTGGGATCGAACCCACGATCTCCTGTAGACCAGGCGAGGTAGTTAACATCTCCTAGCCATCTTGGGATCGAACCCACGACCTCCTGTAGACCAGGCGAGGTAGTTAACATCTCCTAGCCACATTCATTAGAAAAATAAATGTTGCCAAAATTCGTCAATAATGAAACCGCACGTTAACAAAAAATGTTTCATTACTTGATTGGGCTCGCACACACAGCAGTGGTAAGTGGCAAGTCCAGTTTCCCCCCCCACCACACCCCACTACTGTTAGCAGGCTGGCTCCTCAAGTCACTAATTCACTCACGAATTCACTGACTCACTTACGCAGTCAATCACTCACCCACTCAGGCAACCACTCACCCACTCAGTCAACCACTCACCCACTCAGTCAACCACTCACCCACTCAGCCAATCACTCACCCACTCAGTCAATCACTCAGTCAATCACTCACCCACCCACTCAGTCAATCCCTCACCCACTCAGTCCATCACTCACCCACTCAGTCAATCACTCACCCAATCAGTCAACCACTCAGTCAATCACTCACCCACTCAGTGAACCACTTACTCACTCAGTCAATCACTCACCCAGTCAACCACTAAGTCACTAACCAACGAATTCACTTACCCACGGATTCACTCACCCGCTAATTCACTTACTCGCCCACTCCGAATAACATGGTTGGCCACGTACGGGGTGAAAGAATTTCAACATAAATATTCAAACACTAATTCACTCAATAACGCACCCACCAGTTCACTCACTAACCCACACACTAATTCACTCACTAACACACCCATTCACCAACTCACTCACTAAGCCACCCACCAATTCACTAACTAACCCACCCACCAATTCACTCACTAACACACCCACCAATTCACTCACTAACCCACCCACCAATTCGCTCACTAACCCACTCACTAATTCACTCACTAACCCACCCACCAGTTCACTCACTAACCCACCCACCAATTCATTCACTAACCCACCCACCAATTCACTAACTAACCCACTCACTAATTCACTCACTAACCCAACCACCAGTTCACTCACTAACCCACCCACCAATTCATTCACTAACCCACCCACCAATTCACTAACTAACCCACTCACAAATTCACTCACTAACCCACCCACCAATTCACTAACTAACCCACCCACTAATTCACTCACTAACCAACCCACCAATTCACTCACTAACCCTCCCACTAGTTCACTCACTAACCCACCCACAAATTCACTCACTAACCCACCTACCAGCTCACTCACTAACCGACCCACGAATTCACTCACTAACCCACCCACGAATTCACTCACTAACTCACCCACCAATTCACTAACTAACCCACCCACCAATTCACTAACTAACCCACCCACCAATTCACTCACTAAACCACCCACCAATTCACTCACTAACACATCCACCAATTCACTAACTAACACACCCACCAATTCACTCACTAACCCACCCACTAATTCACTCACTAACCCACCCACCAATTCACTCACTAGCTCACCCACTAATTCACTCACCAACCCACCCACCAATTCACTTACTAACCCACCCACCAATTCACTCACTAACCCACCCACCAATTCACTCACTAACCCACCCACCAATTCACTAACTAACCCACCCACTAATTCACTCACTAACCCACCCACTAATTCACTCACTAACCCACCCACCAACTCACTCACTAACCCACCCACCAATTCACTCACTTACCCACCCACCAACTCACTCACTAACCCACCCACCAATTCACTAACTAACCCACCAATTCACTCACTAACACACCCACCAATTCACTCACTAACCCACTCACTAATTCACTCACCCACCAATTCACTCGCTAACCCACCCACGATTTCACTCACTAACCCACCCACCAATTCACTCACTACCCCACCCACTAATTCACTCACTAACCCACCCACCAATTTACTAACTACCCCACCCACCAATTCACTCACTAACACACCCACCAATTCACTCACTAACACACCCACCAATTTACTCACTAACCCACCCACCGGCTCACTCACTAAACCACCCACCAATTCACTCACTACCCCACCCACCAATTCACTCACTAACCCACCCACCAATTCACTCACTAACCCACCCACTAATTCACTAACAACCCCACCCACTAATTCACTCACTAACCCACCCACCAATTCACTCACTACCCCACCCACCAATTCACTCACTAACACACCCACCAATTCACTCACTAACACACCCACCAATTCACTCAGGAACCCACCCACCGGCTCACTCACTAACTCACCCACCAATGAACTCACTAACACACCCACCAATTCACTCACTAACCCACCCACCCACCAACTCACTCACTAACCCACCCACCAATTCACTCACTTACCCACCCACCAATTCCCTCACTAAACCACCCACCAATTCACTCACTACCCCACCCACCAATTCACTCACTACCCCACCCACCAATTCACTCACTAACCCACCCACCAATTCACTCACTACCCCACCCACCAATTCACTCACTAACCCACCCACCAATTCACTCACTAACACACCCACCAATTCACTCACTAAACCACCCACCAATTCACTCACTAACCCACCCACCAATTCACTAACTAACCCACCCACTAATTCACTCACTAACCCACCCACTAATTCACTCACTAACCCACCCACCAACTCACTCACTAACCCACCCACCAATTCACTCACTTACCCACCCACCAACTCACTCACTAACCCACCCACCAATTCACTAACTAACCCACCAATTCACTCACTAACACACCCACCAATTCACTCACTAACCCACTCACTAATTCACTCACCCACCAATTCACTCGCTAACCCACCCACGATTTCACTCACTAACCCACCCACCAATTCACTCACTACCCCACCCACTAATTCACTCACTAACCCACCCACCAATTCACTAACTACCCCACCCACCAATTCACTCACTAACACACCCACCAATTCACTCACTAACACACCCACCAATTTACTCACTAACCCACCCACCGGCTCACTCACTAACTCACCCACCAATTAACTCACTAACACACCCACAAATTCACTCACTAACCCACCCACCAATTCACTCACTAACCCACCCACCAATTCACTCACTAACCCACCAATTCACTCACTAACACACCCACCAATTCACTCACTAAACCACCCACCAATTCACTCACTACCCCACCCACCAATTCACTCACTAACCCACCCACCAATTCACTCACTAACCCACCCACTAATTCACTAACAACCCCACCCACTAATTCACTCACTAACCCACCCACCAATTCACTCACTACCCCACCCACCAATTCACTCACTAACACACCCACCAATTCACTCACTAACACACCCACCAATTCACTCAGGAACCCACCCACCGGCTCACTCACTAACTCACCCACCAATTAACTCACTAACACACCCACCAATTCACTCACTAACCCACCCACCCACCAACTCACTCACTAACCCACCCACCAATTCACTCACTTACCCACCCACCAATTCCCTCACTAAACCACCCACCAATTCACTCACTACCCCACCCACCAATTCACTCACTAACCCACCCACTAATTCACTCACTAACCCACCCACCAATTCACTCACTACCCCACCCACCAATTCACTCACTAACCCACCCACCAATTCACTCACTAACACACCCACCAATTCACTCACTAAACCACCCACCAATTCACTCACTAAACCACCCACCAATTCACTCACTACCCCACCCACCAATTCACTCACTAACCCACCCACTAATTAACTCACTAACCCACCCACCAATTCACTCACTAACCCACCCACTAATTCACTCACTAACCCACCCACCAATTCACTCACTAACTCACCCACTAATTCACTCACTCGCCCACCAACCCACGCGTTTTTGCCGCGTTGAAGCAGTGCTAGTCGGGAGCCCTGCTTGCGGCTGATGGGGTCTGTCAATTAAAAACAGCGGCAACGGCAACAACAGTAGCAGCAGCAGCAACAACAACAACAGCAGCAACAGCAGCAGCAACAACAGCAGTAGCAGCAACAACAACGTTCAGTTGCTTTCCTGCAAAGGAGGAGAGGGGTGTAGGCGAAATGCCATTGGCTGAGTTATTCCGTGACCTATCGCGCGCGCGCCCGTGTGGGTGTGAGCCACTGCCCGATGCCTATCATTGAGATAGTGGGTGGGTGAGTGGGTTAGTGGGTGGGTGAGTGGGTGAGTGAGTGGGTGGGTGAGTGAGTGGGTGAGTTAGTGGGTGGGTGGATGAGTGAGTGGGTGGGTGAGTTAGTGGGTGGGTGGGTGAGTGAGTGGGTGGGTGAGTTTGTGGGTGGGTGAGTGAGTGAGTGGGTGGATGAGTTAGTGGGTGGGTGGGTGGGTGAGTGAGTGGGTGAGTTAGTGGGTTGGTGGGTGGGTGAGTGAGTGGGTGGTGAGTTAGTGGGTGGATGAGTGGGTGAGTGAGTGGGTGGGTGAGTGAGTGGGTGGGTGAGTGGTTGAGTGAGTGAGTGGGTGAGATAGTGGGTGGGTGAGTGAGTGGGTGGGTGAGTGGGTGGGTGAGTGAGTGGGTGGGTGAGTGGGTGGGTGAGTAAGTGGGTAAGTTAGTGGGTGAGTGAGTACGTGGGTGAGCGAGCGAGCGAGTGAGTGGCTGAGTTAGTGAGTAGGTGAGTGAGTGGATGGATGGGTGAGTACGTGTGTGAGTGAGTTAGTGAGTAGGTGATTGAGTGGATGGATGGTTGAGTACGTGAGTAAGTGAGTTAGTGAGTAGGTGATTGAGTGGGTGGATGGGTGAGTACGTGTGTGAGTGAGTTAGTGAGTAGGTGAGTGAGTGGATGGATGGGTGAATACGTAAGTGAGTGAGTGGGTGAGTGAGTGGATGGATGGGTTGAGTACGTGTGTGAGTGAATGGGTGAGTAAGTGGAGGGATGGGTGAGTACGTGTGTGAGTGAGTTAGTGAGTAGGTCATTGAGTGGGTGGATGGGTGAGTACGTGAGTGAGTGAGTGGGTGATTGAGTGGATGGATGGGTGAGTACGTGAGTTAGTGAGTGGGTGAGTGAGTGGATGGATGGGTGAGTACGTGAGTGAGTGAGTGGGTGAGTAAGTGGAGGGATGGGTGAGTACGTGAGTACGTGAGTGAGTGAGTGAGTGGATGGATGGGTGAGTACGTGAGTGAGTGAGTTAGTGAGTAGGTGATTGAGTGGGTGGATGGGTGAGTACGTGAGTGAGTGAGTGGGTGAGTGAGTGGATGGATGGGTGAGTACTGAGTGAGTGGGTGAGTGAGTGAGTGGATGGATGGGTGAGTACGTGAGTTAGTGAGTGGGTGAGTGAGTGGATGGATGGGTGAGTACGTGAGTGAGTGAGTGGGTGAGTAAGTGGAGGGATGGGTGAGTACGTGAGTACGTGAGTGAGTGAGTGGGTGAGTGAGTGGATGGATGGGTGAGTACGTGAGTGAGTGAGTTAGTGAGTAGGTGAGTGAGTGGATGGATGGGTGAGTACGTGAGTGAGTTAGTGAGTAGGTGATTGAGTGGGTGGATGGGTGAGTACGTGAGTGAGTGAGTTAGTGGGTGAGTAGATGAGTGAGTGGATGGATGGGTGAGTACGTGAGTGGGTGAGTGAGTGAGTGGGTGAGTACGTGAGTGAGTTAGTGAGTAGGTGATTGAGTGAGTGAGTAGGTGATTGAGTGAGTGAGTTAGTGAGTAGGTGAGTGAGTGGGTGTATGGGTGAGTGAGTGAGTGGGTGAGTGAGTGGGTGGATGGGTGAGTACGTGAGTGAGTGAGTGAGTGGGTGAGTGAGTGAGTGAGTGGATGGATGGGTGAGTGAGTGAGTGAGTGGGTGAGTGAGTGAGTGGGTGAGTGAGTGAGTGAGTGGATGGATGGGTGAGTGAGTGAGTACGTGAGTGAGTGAGTGGATGGATGGGTGAGTGAGTGAGTGGGTGAGTGAGTGAGTGAGTGGATGGATGGGTGAGTGAGTGAGTGGGTGAGTTAGCCAGGCGGTGGGCGCGCGGCGTGCCAGAGAGACATCTCACACGGCGAGCTGCTGTGTTTATTTTGACATCATCTCACCAATAGATGAATCGACAATGAGCAGATGCAAAAACGCCTCTCGTGTTCACCCCCACCCCATCTCCCACTGCTGTCAGCGAGGTTGAGACACGGGACGAGATGAGACGAGGGCAAGTTTCAGTCGGCACAACCCCGCGTCTCATGTCAAATACCTAGCCCCTCCCTCCCTCCCTCCACCCCCATCCACCCCCCTCCGTCCCCCCATCTCCCTCCCCTTCACCCCATCTCCCTCCCCTCCCGGTGTTAGCAGGCGGACCAGATCCCGTCTGTCTGTGTGTGTGTCTGTAACTGTCTGGGTGGGGAGCGGTAGTGTAGCGGTTAGCGCGCTGCGCTATGAACCTGGCGACCCGGGTTCGATTCCCGCTCACGGCCAACACCAGTGACGATTATCTGAACCGGTACTGGGCCTCCCCTAGGTCAACTCAGCCTTAAATGAGTACCTGGTGCGGTGGATAAAAACATTGCCACTGGGGAGACAAAGGCGGTCGGGCGTGGTGCTGGCCCCCCACCCCTTCGTGTACCGTTTCGGCCTTCATAGGTGCTCGCTAACAGCAATTGCCCTTACAGTCTGTTAAGGCTATACGGGGGATCTTTGTGTCTGCGTGCGTGTCTGCGTGCGTGTCTGCGTGCGTGTCTGCGTGCGTGTCTGCGTGCGTGTCTGCGTGCGTGTCTGCGTGCGTGTCTGCGTGCGTGTCTGCGTGCGTGTCTGCGTGCGTGTCTGCGTGCGTGTCTGCGTGCGTGTCTGCGTGCGTGTCTGCGTGCGTGTCTGCGTGCGTGTCTGCGTGCGTGTCTGCGTGCGTGTCTGCGTGCGTGTCTGCGTGCGTGTCTGCGTGCGTGTCTGCGTGCGTGTCTGCGTGCGTGTCTGCGTGCGTGTCTGCGTGCGTGTCTGCGTGCGTGTCTGCGTGCGTGTCTGCGTGCGTGTCTGCGTGCGTGTCTGCGTGCGTGTCTGCGTGCGTGTCTGCGTGCGTGTCTGCGTGCGTGTCTGCGTGCGTGTCTGCGTGCGTGTCTGCGTGCGTGTCTGCGTGCGTGTCTGCGTGCGTGTCTGCGTGCGTGTCTGCGTGCGTGTCTGCGTGCGTGTCTGCGTGCGTGTCTGCGTGCGTGTCTGCGTGCGTGTCTGCGTGCGTGTCTGCGTGCGTGTCTGCGTGCGTGTCTGCGTGCGTGTCTGCGTGCGTGTCTGCGTGCGTGTCTGCGTGCGTGTCTGCGTGCGTGTCTGCGTGCGTGTCTGCGTGCGTGTCTGCGTGCGTGTCTGCGTGCGTGTCTGCGTGCGTGTCTGCGTGCGTGTCTGCGTGCGTGTCTGCGTGCGTGTCTGCGTGCGTGTCTGCGTGCGTGTCTGCGTGCGTGTCTGCGTGCGTGTCTGCGTGCGTGTCTGCGTGCGTGTCTGCGTGCGTGTCTGCGTGCGTGTCTGCGTGCGTGTCTGCGTGCGTGTCTGCGTGCGTGTCTGCGTGCGTGTCTGCGTGCGTGTCTGCGTGCGTGTCTGCGTGCGTGTCTGCGTGCGTGTCTGCGTGCGTGTCTGCGTGCGTGTGCGCGTGCGTGTCTGCGTGCGTGTCTGCGTGCGTGTCTGCGTGCGTGTCTGCGTGCGTGTCTGCGTGCGTGTCTGCGTGCGTGTCTGCGTGCGTGTCTGCGTGCGTGTCTGCGTGCGTGTCTGCGTGCGTGTCTGCGTGCGTGTCTGCGTGCGTGTCTGCGTGCGTGTCTGCGTGCGTGTCTGCGTGCGTGTCTGCGTGCGTGTCTGCGTGCGTGTCTGCGTGCGTGTCTGCGTGCGTGTCTGCGTGCGTGTCTGCGTGCGTGTCTGCGTGCGTGTCTGCGTGCGTGTCTGCGTGCGTGTCTGCGTGCGTGTCTGCGTGCGTGTCTGCGTGCGTGTCTGCGTGCGTGTCTGCGTGCGTGTCTGCGTGCGTGTCTGCGTGCGTGTCTGCGTGCGTGTCTGCGTGCGTGTCTGCGTGCGTGTCTGCGTGCGTGTCTGCGTGCGTGTCTGCGTGCGTGTCTGCGTGCGTGTCTGCGTGCGTGTCTGCGTGCGTGTCTGCGTGCGTGTCTGCGTGCGTGTCTGCGTGCGTGTCTGCGTGCGTGTCTGCGTGCGTGTCTGCGTGCGTGTCTGCGTGCGTGTCTGCGTGCGTGTCTGCGTGCGTGTCTGCGTGCGTGTCTGCGTGCGTGTCTGCGTGCGTGTCTGCGTGCGTGTCTGCGTGCGTGTCTGCGTGCGTGTCTGCGTGCGTGTCTGCGTGCGTGTCTGCGTGCGTGTCTGCGTGCGTGTCTGCGTGCGTGTCTGCGTGCGTGTCTGCGTGCGTGTCTGCGTGCGTGTCTGCGTGCGTGTCTGCGTGCGTGTCTGCGTGCGTGTCTGCGTGCGTGTCTGCGTGCGTGTCTGCGTGCGTGTCTGCGTGCGTGTCTGCGTGCGTGTCTGCGTGCGTGTCTGCGTGCGTGTCTGCGTGCGTGTCTGCGTGCGTGTCTGCGTGCGTGTCTGCGTGCGTGTCTGCGTGCGTGTCTGCGTGCGTGTCTGCGTGCGTGTCTGCGTGCGTGTCTGCGTGCGTGTCTGCGTGCGTGTCTGCGTGCGTGTCTGCGTGCGTGTCTGCGTGCGTGTCTGCGTGCGTGTCTGCGTGCGTGTCTGCGTGCGTGTCTGCGTGCGTGTCTGCGTGCGTGTCTGCGTGCGTGTCTGCGTGCGTGTCTGCGTGCGTGTCTGCGTGCGTGTCTGCGTGCGTGTCTGCGTGCGTGTCTGCGTGCTGTCGTGCGTGTCTGCGTGCGTGTCTGCGTGCGTGTCTGCGTGCGTGTCTGCGTGCGTGTCTGCGTGCGTGTCTGCGTGCGTGTCTGCGTGCGTGTCTGCGTGCGTGTCTGCGTGCGTGTCTGCGTGCGTGTCTGCGTGCGTGTCTGCGTGCGTGTCTGCGTGCGTGTCTGCGTGCGTGTCTGCGTGCGTGTCTGCGTGCGTGTCTGCGTGCGTGTCTGCGTGCGTGTCTGCGTGCGTGTCTGCGTGCGTGTCTGCGTGCGTGTCTGCGTGCGTGTCTGCGTGCGTGTCTGCGTGCGTGTCTGCGTGCGTGTCTGCGTGCGTGTCTGCGTGCGTGTCTGCGTGCGTGTCTGCGTGCGTGTCTGCGTGCGTGTCTGCGTGCGTGTCTGCGTGCGTGTCTGCGTGCGTGTCTGCGTGCGTGTCTGCGTGCGTGTCTGCGTGCGTGTCTGCGTGCGTGTCTGCGTGCGTGTCTGCGTGCGTGTCTGCGTGCGTGTCTGCGTGCGTGTCTGCGTGCGTGTCTGCGTGCGTGTCTGCGTGCGTGTCTGCGTGCGTGTCTGCGTGCGTGTCTGCGTGCGTGTCTGCGTGCGTGTCTGCGTGCGTGTCTGCGTGCGTGTCTGCGTGCGTGTCTGCGTGCGTGTCTGCGTGCGTGTCTGCGTGCGTGTCTGCGTGCGTGTCTGCGTGCGTGTCTGCGTGCGTGTCTGCGTGCGTGTCTGCGTGCGTGTCTGCGTGCGTGTCTGCGTGCGTGTCTGCGTGCGTGTCTGCGTGCGTGTCTGCGTGCGTGTCTGCGTGCGTGTCTGCGTGCGTGTCTGCGTGCGTGTCTGCGTGCGTGTCTGCGTGCGTGTCTGCGTGCGTGTCTGCGTGCGTGTCTGCGTGCGTGTCTGCGTGCGTGTCTGCGTGCGTGTCTGCGTGCGTGTCTGCGTGCGTGTCTGCGTGCGTGTCTGCGTGCGTGTCTGCGTGCGTGTCTGCGTGCGTGTCTGCGTGCGTGTCTGCGTGCGTGTCTGCGTGCGTGTCTGCGTGCGTGTCTGCGTGCGTGTCTGCGTGCGTGTCTGCGTGCGTGTCTGCGTGCGTGTCTGCGTGCGTGTCTGCGTGCGTGTCTGCGTGCGTGTCTGCGTGCGTGTCTGCGTGCGTGTCTGCGTGCGTGTCTGCGTGCGTGTCTGCGTGCGTGTCTGCGTGCGTGTCTGCGTGCGTGTCTGCGTGCGTGTCTGCGTGCGTGTCTGCGTGCGTGTCTGCGTGCGTGTCTGCGTGCGTGTCTGCGTGCGTGTCTGCGTGCGTGTCTGCGTGCGTGTCTGCGTGCGTGTCTGCGTGCGTGTCTGCGTGCGTGTCTGCGTGCGTGTCTGCGTGCGTGTCTGCGTGCGTGTCTGCGTGCGTGTCTGCGTGCGTGTCTGCGTGCGTGTCTGCGTGCGTGTCTGCGTGCGTGTCTGCGTGCGTGTCTGCGTGCGTGTCTGCGTGCGTGTCTGCGTGCGTGTCTGCGTGCGTGTCTGCGTGCGTGTCTGCGTGCGTGTCTGCGTGCGTGTCTGCGTGCGTGTCTGCGTGCGTGTCTGCGTGCGTGTCTGCGTGCGTGTCTGCGTGCGTGTCTGCGTGCGTGTCTGCGTGCGTGTCTGCGTGCGTGTCTGCGTGCGTGTCTGCGTGCGTGTCTGCGTGCGTGTCTGCGTGCGTGTCTGCGTGCGTGTCTGCGTGCGTGTCTGCGTGCGTGTCTGCGTGCGTGTCTGCGTGCGTGTCTGCGTGCGTGTCTGCGTGCGTGTCTGCGTGCGTGTCTGCGTGCGTGTCTGCGTGCGTGTCTGCGTGCGTGTCTGCGTGCGTGTCTGCGTGCGTGTCTGCGTGCGTGTCTGCGTGCGTGTCTGCGTGCGTGTCTGCGTGCGTGTCTGCGTGCGTTCTGCGTGCGTGTCTGCGTGCGTGTCTGCGTGCGTGTCTGCGTGCGTGTCTGCGTGCGTGTCTGCGTGCGTGTCTGCGTGCGTGTCTGCGTGCGTGTCATGCGTGCGTGTCTGCGTGCGTGTCTGCGTGCGTGTCTGCGTGCGTGTCTGCGTGCGTGTCTGCGTGCGTGTCTGCGTGCGTGTCTGCGTGCGTGTCTGCGTGCGTGTCTGCGTGCGTGTCTGCGTGCGTGTCTGCGTGCGTGTCTGCGTGCGTGTCTGCGTGCGTGTCTGCGTGCGTGTCTGCGTGCGTGTCTGCGTGCGTGTCTGCGTGCGTGTCTGCGTGCGTGTCTGCGTGCGTGTCTGCGTGCGTGTCTGCGTGCGTGTCTGCGTGCGTGTCTGCGTGCGTGTCTGCGTGCGTGTCTGCGTGCGTGTCTGCGTGCGTGTCTGCGTGCGTGTCTGCGTGCGTGTCTGCGTGCGTGTCTGCGTGCGTGTCTGCGTGCGTGTCTGCGTGCGTGTCTGCGTGCGTGTCTGCGTGCGTGTCTGCGTGCGTGTCTGCGTGCGTGTCTGCGTGCGTGTCTGCGTGCGTGTCTGCGTGCGTGTCTGCGTGCGTGCGTGCGTGCGTGCGTGTCTGCGTGCGTGTCTGCGTGCGTGTCTGCGTGCGTGTCTGCGTGCGTGCGTGCGTGCGTGCGTGTCTGCGTGCGTGCGTGTCTGCGTGCGTGGGTACGTTGGTGGTGGTGTAGTGGTTAGCGCTTCGCTGCGCTATGAACACTCGCTCACTCACTCACTCACCCGCACGCTCACTCATTCACCCGCACGCTCACTCACTCACCCGTACGCTCATTCACTCGCACACTCACTCACTCGCACACTCACGTAATCACTCAATTCACCCAATAATTCACTCACCCACTCATTAATTAACTCGCCCGCTCACTCACTAATTCACTCACCCAGTCACCCACCACCTCACCCACATACTCACCCACGTATTCATTCACACACACGTTCGCACACTCACTTAATCACTCGGTCACTCATTCACCCACTCACTCACCCACGTATTCACTCACCCACTTATTCACCCACGGATACACTCAATTACACACTCATTCAATGACACACTAATTCACAACACTCACCCATTCAATTTACCCACCTAATAATTCAACCACTCACTCATCCACTCATTCACCCACATTCACTCGCTCACCAATTAACTCACACACAAACCCACTGATTCATGCACTCACTCAATTACACACCCACCAACTCACTCATAAATTATCACATCCCATTGTTAGGTTCACATCATTCACCCCCCCCCCCTCTCTCACCCCCCCCCTCCACCCCCCCTCCTCACCCCCCTCTCACCCCCCCCACCCCCCTCACCCCCCCTCACCCCCTCACCCCCCTCACCCCCCCTCCCTACTCACTCACGCACTCACTCAACCACTCACTCAATCAACCAAACCACTCACTCACTCAACCACTCACTCCTTCAACTACTCACTCACTCACTCAACCACTCACTCAATCAACCACTCACTCATTCAACCACTCACTCACTCAACCACTCACTCCTTCAACCACTCACTCACTCAACCACTCACTCACTCACCCACGCACTCACTCAACCACTCCATCATTCAACCACTCACTCACTCACTCAACCACTCATTCAACACGCACTCACTCAATCACGCACTCACTCAACCACTCACTCATTCAACCACCTACTCAATCGCCCAGGCTCCCATTCAACCACTCAGTCACTCATGCACTCACTCACCTCACTCACCCACTCACTCACTCACCCACTCACTCACCCGTTCACTCGCTCGCACTCTTATCCCTCCATTTACTCCTAACCCAAAGACAAATATCCCCCGTATAGTCTTAACAGACTGTTGGGGCAAGTGCTGCTAGCGAGTAGCAAGCGCCTATGAAGGCCAGACTCATTACGCACTCATCCACCCACCCACCCACTCACCCACCCACCCACTCATCCACCTAATCATCCACTTACTCACCCACCCACCCACTCACCCACTCACTCACTCACCCACCCACCCACCTACTTACTCACCTACCCACCCACCCACTTACTCACCTATTCATCCACTCACCGACCTACTAACCCACCCATTCACCCACTCACTCACCCATCTAATCATCCACTCACTCACCCACCCATTTACCCACCTATTCATCCACTCACCACCCACCCACTCACTCATCCACCCACTCACTCACCTACCCACTTACTCACCTAATCATCCACTCACTCACACACCCACCCGCTCACCCAGCCACCCACTCATCCACCCACTCAACCACCCACTAACCCACTCACTCACCCACTCACCCACCCACTCACTCACCCACCCATTTACCCACCTATTCATCCACTCACCCACCCACTCACTCACCCACCCACTCACTCACCCACCCATTTACCCACCTATTCATCCACTCACCCACCCACCCACTCACTCACCCACTCACTCACCCACCCACTCTTCATAACCGATCCACACTCAAAATAAGCTAAACTGTCGTGTGTAATTCGACGTGAAAGTTAAATCAATCGCGGATGGGTTCATGATATTAACTCGCCCGTGTGTGACAGGTAACAAGCACAGCCACTGAGGATTGGGTTCAAGTTGTATTGGCGTGGAAGAGTAGGCCAAACACAGAAAACACAATCTGTATTCAATTCCACTTGGGTCAATCATTCTTGAGATTACTTTCTCTCGAACGCAGACATTAATGGCATTGCAAAAAGACTGAATACTATCGGCAGTAACAGCGTCATCATTTAAAAATCGCTCAAAAACGCGACAGAATGTTTCCGTGTCATGTGTGTGTGGAAGAAATTGGGGGATTGGATATCATGAACATCCCAGCAAGGCATGGTGCGATCCACCATGAATGCGAGCACCTGTTTCCAAAGTGGAATCACAGACGTCCGAGCAGGGGGCACGGGGGTCAGAAAGTTACACCAACGTAACAGTTACCCACACACACAAAATCAACACGAAGTGTAGGAAAGGTCAACAAACCACGCATATATCTATATTTATAACCTATGTATGTATAAAAGGGAAATTTGTGAATGTGTGTGTCTGTTAGAAATGTTTAGCGTACTTCCCAACATGCAACAAACTTGAAAATTGGGCATGTGTGTAGCTTCCAGACTGTACACAATGCAAAAAGTATAAAAATATACTTTTGTATTTGGGGGGGGGGGGGGGGTGGGGGGCCCAATAATGGATACATTTTGCACGGCAAAGTGAGCGTTGACGTCACATCTGTGACGTCACCCGCGTGCGGCAGCGTCACGCAGTGTGCCTGGTGACGTCACGCAGTATGCCTGGTGACGTCACGCATCCTCCCCCCCCACCCACCCACCCTCCGCGTAGGCCGTGTATTGATCCAAGACAATAGGGCGAAGCCGGCTAGTCAAGCTGGTATAGAAATAAAACTAAAACTGTTTGTTTTAAATCTTAGCGGGCAAAGCCCCACGGAGCTATTGAGCTTTTTTGTTTGTGTTGTTTGGGGTTCAGAAGCGACTTGAGCCATCACCAACGATGAACTCATCACCACGTGGACATAGTTGGGCACCTAGAATGGCACCTAGCCTGGCACCTCGTCTGGCACCTCGCCTGACAACAATATACACAACAACAACAACAATATACACAACGTTATACACAACAGCAATATACACAACAACAACAATATACACAACACTATTACACAACAACATTACACACAACATTATACACAACAACATTACACACAACAACATTACACACAACAACATTACACACAACAACATTACACACAACAACATTATACACAACAACACTATACACAACAACATTATACACAACAACATTATACACAACAACAATATACACAACAACAGCAATATACACAACAACAGTATACACAACAACAATATACACAACAACAATATACACAACAACATTATACACAACAACATTATACACAACAACATTATACACAACAACATTATACACAACAACAATATACACAACAACAGCAATATACACAACAACAGCAATATACACAACAACAATATACACAACAACATTATACACAACAACATCATACACAACAACGTTATACACAACAACATTATACACAACAACAATATACACAACAACATTATACACAACAACATTATACACAACATTATACACAACAACATTATACACAACAGCATTATACACAACAACATTATACACAACAACATTATACACAACAACATTATACACAACAACATTATACACAACAACGTTATACACAACAACATTATACACAACAACATTATACACAACAACATTATACACAACAACATTATACACAACAACATTATACACAACAACGTTATACACAACAACATTATACACAACAACATTATACACAACAACGTTATACACAACATTATACACAACAACATTATACACAACAACATTATACACAACAACGTTATACACAACAACATTATACACAACAATATTATACACAACAACAATATACACAACAACAGCAATATACACAACAACATTATACACAACAACGTTATACACAACAACATTATACACAACAACATTATACACAACAACATTATACACAACAACATTATACACAACAACAATATACACAACAACAGCAATATACACAACAACATTATACACAACAACAATATACACAACAACATTATACACAACAACATCATACACAACAACGTTATACACAACAACATTATACACAACAACAATATACACAACAACATTATACACAACAACATTATACACAACAACATTATACACAACAACATTATACACAACAACATTATACACAACAACATTATACACAACAACATTATACACAACAACATTATACACAACAACATTATACACGACAACATCATACACAACAACATTATACACAACAACATTATACACAACAACGTTATACACAACATTATACACAACAACATTATACACAACAACATTATACACAACAACGTTATACACAACTACATTATACACAACAACATTATACACAACAACAATATACACAACAACAGCAATATACACAACAACATTATACACAACAACATTATACACAACAACATTATACACAACAACATTATACACAACAACATTATACACAACAACAATATACACAACAACAGCAATATACACAACAACATTATACACAACAACAATATACACAACAACATTATACACAACAACATCATACACAACAACGTTATACACAACAACATTATACACAACAATAATATACACAACAACATTATACACAACAACATTATACACAACAACATTATACACAACAACATTATACACAACAACATTATACACAACAACATTATACACAACAACGTTATACACAACAACGTTATACACAACAACATTATACACAACAACATTATACACAACAACATTATACACAACAACATTATACACAACAACATTATACACAACAACGTTATACACAACAACGTTATACACAACAACATTATACACAACAACATTATACACAACAACATTATACACAACAACATTATACACAACAACATTATACACAACGACATTATACACAACAACGTTATACACAACAACGTTATACACAACAACATTATACACAACAACAATATACACGACAACATTATACACAACAACATTATACACAACAACATTATACACAACAACATTATACACAACAACATTATACACAACAACATTATACACGACAACATTATACACAACAACATTATACACAACAACATTATACACAACAACGTTATACACAACATTATACACAACAACATTATACACAACAACATTATACACAACAACGTTATACACAACAACATTATACACAACAACATTATACACAACAACGTTATACACAACAACATTATACACAACAACATTATACACAACAACATTATACACAACAACATTATACACAACAACATTATACACAACAACATTAAACACAACAACATTAAACACAACAACATTATACACAACAACATTATACACAACAACATTATACACAACAACATTATACACAACAACATTATACACGACAGCATTATACACAACAACATTACACACAACAACATTATACACAACAACATTATACACAACAACATTATACACAACAACATTATACACAACAACATTATACACGACAACATTATACACAACAACATTAAACACAACAACATTATACACAACAACATTATACACAACAACATTATACACAACAACATTATACACAACAACATTATACACAACAACATTATACACAACAACATTATACACGACAACATTATACACAACAACATTATACACAACAACATTATACACAACAACATTATACACAACAATATTATACACAACAGCATTAAACACAACAACATCATACACAACAACATTATACACAACAACATTATACACAACAACATTATACACAACAACATTATACACAACAACATTATACACAACAACAACATTATACACAACAACATTATACACAACAACATTATACACAACAACAATAGGCACAACGCGCAGAGACATAGGTGCCCCGTGTAGCCTCCAACAAGGCAGTCAGGGTCGAAGTGCTGCTCGCGAGTAGCACCACCACAACCACCACAACCACCACAACAACCACCACAACCACCACCACAACCACCACCACAACAACAACCACCACCACAACAACCACCACCACAACAACCACCACCACAACAACCACCACCACAACAACCACCACAACCACAACCACCACCACCACAACCACCACAACCACCACCACCACAACCACCACCACAACAACCACCACCACCACAACAACCACAACCACCACCACAACAACCACCACCACAACAACCACCACAACAACCACCACAACAACCACCACCACAACAACCACAACCACCACAACCACCACCACAACAACTACCACCACCACAACCACCACCACAACAACCACCACCACCACAACCACCACAACAACCACCACCACAACAACCACCACCACCACAACCACCACCACAACCACCACCACAACAACAACCACAACAACCACCACAACCACCACCACAACATCCACCACCACCACCACCTGCAGGGCCGGCACCAACGCCACGGCCGCCTTTGTCTCTCCCAGGTCACTGATTTCAGGCGGAGGCGACCTAGGGGACGCCCACCAGGACCCGGTTCGGATTATTCATCACCGGTGGTGGTGGCCGCGAGCTGGAATGGAACTCGGAATTGTCGGGTTCTGAGCGCAGTGCAGCGCTAACCGCTGCGCCACCGCTCCCCACTGACACGCACGGAGTGTGTACACACACACACATTACCCTGTGTGTACACACACACACATTACCCTGCACACACACACACATTACCCTGTGTGTACACACACACACACATTACCCTGTGTGTACACACACACATTACTCTGTATGCCCTGTGTGTACACACACACACATTACCCTGTATGTACACACACACATTACCCTGTGTGTACACACACATTACTCTGTGTGTACACACACACACAATACCCTGTATGCCCTGTGTGTACACACACACACATTACCCTGTGTGTACACACACACACACATTACCCTGTGTGTACACACACACATTACTCTGTATGCCCTGTGTGTACACACACACACACATTACCCTGTATGTACACACACACATTACCCTGTGTGTACACACACGCACACATTACCCTGTGTGTACACACACGTACACATTACCCTGTGTGTACACACACACACATTACCCTGTGTGTACACACACACACACATTACCCTGTATGTACACACACATTACCCTGTATGTACACACATACATTACCCTTTGTGTACACGCACACACACTACCCTGTGTGTACGCACACACACTACCCTGTGTGTACACACACATTACCCTGTATGTACAAACACACACATTACCCTGTGTGTACACACACACACTAACACACACATAGACACACACAGACACACACACCAACACAGACGCACACATAGACACACACATAGACACACACAGACACACACATAGACACACACAGACAACAACAACAACAACAACCGCCATTCGCCACTAAGTGGCGGTGACGTCACCACGACGCTTGTGCCAGGCTATGTGCACCCTGAGGCCACGTGAAGTGTCGAACGCCCGCTGGCAGGAGGTCACGGGGCAGACCCAGGTGCCACGGGTCGACTGACTGAGATGACTGGCTGATGCACCACCTGTGCCCCCTACTGTGCCAACCTGCTGTGCTTTAGCCACCCGGCGCTCCGCTCGCTGTTGTGAGCGTCGCTCCTCCGCCCTCCGTTGTTGTTGGAGGGCGACTGCCTCCAACTGCCCAGTAGCATCCTTCACGAGCCTCCTCCACAGAGGCCGATCTTGACACCGCTGGTACCAGTCATCGGCAAGTCCACTCAGCTCCACGTCCTCCTGTACCACATCACTCCATCTCTTCTCTAGCCCGTGCCGCGCCCGCTTAGCCCCCTCAATCCGGCCAAACAAAAGCTGTTTCGGCATGCGGTGGCTGGGCATGCGGGCTACATGACCCAGCCATCGCAGCCTTGCCTGCCGGAGGAGCTCACCGATGGGACCCTGCCCAGATCTTTCAAGGATTTGTGAGCTCCTCACACAATCCAGTCTGGTTAAACCCAGGATGGATCGTAGGCAGGCCAGCCTAAATGTTTCTAACCGGCGAAGATGTTCCATTAGGGGGGTCCACGTTTCGCAAGCGTAGAGAAGGGAGGGAATGACCGTGGCCGAGAAGACCTGAAGCTTAGTGCGGAGCGACAGACCAGGTAGCTTCCACACAGCGTTACGCAACCGATGAAAAGATATTGCCGCTCGACTGATTCGGAGTGAGACCTCTGCTGTTAAACTGGAGCCAGTCATAAGCACACTGCCCAGGTATGGGAAACTCTCACTCTCTCCACAACTGCCCCATCACCGATTGGGAGTTGTGGGGGTGGAGTGTCCGATGGTACAAAATACCCAGGCAGGTGCTTAGTTTTGGTGGGGCTGATGGTAAGGCCCCACCTCTTAGTGGCACGCTCCAGTCTCAGCAGCAGCGTCTCCAACTCCTCCTCTGACTGAGCAGCTATTACCAAGTCATCAGCATACATAACGTGGTTGAGCAAGAGGGAGCCATCCCTTGACCGCACCCGGGCATCGATTAGCCTCCCATTATATCTGTACCAAATGGAGATTCCCCCGGTACAGCTATTGAAGGCTTCACGAACTACGTGGTCAAAATAGATGTTAAATAATGTGGGAGCCAGAGGACATCCCTGTCGCACCCCAAGGTGTACAGGGAATGGCTCTGACTCCCGGCCACGTAGTTTTACCCGGGCCCGCTCACCATCATGAAGGTCCTTAATGATCGTGAGCAGAGGGTCAGGTACTCCAAAAGCACGAAGAACGACCCAGAGCCCAGGCCTACTGATGGTATCATAGGCCTTGACCAGGTCAATAAAGCAGAGATGTAGGTCTTGTTGGAATTCCCTACACCTCTGCTGTAGCAGACGGACAGAAAATATGGCATCTGTGCAGGACCGCCCTTTCCTGAAACCGCATTGGGGCTCCGCAAGCCTCTCCTCAGCGTGCCTGGCAAGGCGATGCTGAATAATCCTTGCCAGGACCTTTCCCGGCACACTGAGGAGTGAGATGCCCCTGTAGTTGTTACAGTCTGTGCGGTCCCCCTTCTTAAAAAGGGGGACCACCAGGGCATCCTTCCAATCCTGCGGAACTCGTCCAGTGGTCCAGACTGTTGTTATGATGTCATATAGGGCAGTCTGTGCACAAACGCCACACTCCCTCAGCATTTCGCTTGGGAGATCATCTCTGCCCGCTGCCTTTCCTGGTCTCAGACTCCGGATCGCCTTCAATACTTCCTCAGCAGATGGCACCTCAGCCAGCCACTCACAGGGGGTGACTTCATCCAATATTTGAGGCACCGCAGCCTCAGCAGGGTCATCCTCACTTTGTGCCACGATGTTTTCCTGGCTGAGGGATTTTCCCTCCCCCAGGACCTCACAGAAATGCTCAGCAAATCTGCGAACCTGTTCCTGGGGGTCGGAAATTGGATCACCGTTTTTTCCCCTAATGATGGTAATCGGTGTGGCGCTGCAGGTTACTTTTTTGATGGAGTTAAATAGAGATTTGTGATCACGGGCCACTGAGGCAGACTCCATCTCCTCAGCAACCCGCGACCACCACCCATCCTTGCAGCGCCTCACGGCTCTCCGAACCTCCGAGCGAAGGCTGCGGTAAGCCTCCTCATTCTCTGACGTGGGATTCTGTAGCCGATGACAGTGGGCCTGTCGCTTTTTCTCAACCATCGTGAACAACTCCTCTGTCATCCAGGGTGTCTGGGGAGGTCTGGACCGCGTACCCAAAGCAGCCATTGCAGCTGCATGAGTCACAGTCCTAAACCTCGCCCATTTACCCTCGACATCAGGAGGAGTCGGGGACGATGCCAATCCCAGCCGCAAGCGATGATGAAATTCTCGCTTGCAACTTTCATCAGATAACGGAGACCAGGCCACTTTAGGTTGGAATGGGGTCCTGGGTGTACACCCACCACCGGAGTGGAAGAATGGCAGGCGCATCTTACAGATGACTAGTTGATGGTCAGAGGGCAGATCAGCTCCACGGTAGGTCCTGGTGTCAAGGACATGGGCTCGCATTCGCTGGTCCGTCACTATGTAGTCCAGCAGATGTTCTTGCTTGGACCCGGCATGCATCCATGATGTTGTGTGGATGCGCCGATGCCGGAACAGCGTGTTGGTAATTACAAGCCCATGGGCTGCACAAAAATCTAGCAGCCTCCTACCGTTGTTATTGAGCTTATCTGGCCCATGCCCTCCAATCACTCCAGACCAGGTGCCAGTATCATGACCAACTCGGGCATTGAAGTCACCCAACATGATGACTCTATCCCGAGGGGCCACTTTAGCCAGCACCTGTGACAGGAGGTCATAGAAGGCATCTGACTCATCGGCTTTGCCTGCATCCCTCCACGGATGTTCATCTTCGGTGGGGGCATAAGTAACCACGACCACCATTCCTCGCCTCCGGTTGATGGGAAGGCGAGCCCAAAGTAGCCTGGGGCTTACAGCTTCCCACACCTCACCGCCACGCTCCCACGCCCCCTTCATTCTTTTGTTCAAAAGAAGACCCACACCCTGTTGTTTGGCAGTCTGCTGCCCCGAGTAGAGGACTGTCCACCCCTCATGGTGGCAGGAGCCAGAGCCGGTCCACCGGACCTCCTGAATGCCGCATAGATCCAGGCGGTACCGGTCCAGCTCCCGACAGAGGAGTGGCAGCCTCTCCTCTGCAGTGAGCGTTCGAACATTCCACGTGGCCAACCGTAGTGGCTTTTCGTTGTTTCTGGAGTAGCACCGAGGGTAGGTATTCAATCTCCTGGCTCCGCCAATTGGGGTTTGGCCAGGAGACGTCATAGACGCCTGGCCCCCCGGGGCCTCCGGCACAAGCTTAGTTGTTACATATTTCAGTTTAATTCGTAGTTTCGTGGTAATTAATTGAAGGTGGAGGGGTTACCAGCCCCTCGCACCCGTCCAGAGCCCCCGTTTAGCCCCTGTGGTGGACACATATGCCATGAGGGGAGGAGCCAATCAAAATTGGATCTCCCCCCACAGCGCTGTCCACGACAGAGTTGCCCGTCCGGCACCCACAGACACAACAACCGCCATTCGCCACTAAGTGGCGGTGACGTCACCACGACGCTTGTGCCAGGCTATGTGCACCTAGAGGCAACGTGAAGTGTCGAACGCCCGCGGGCAAGAGGTCACGGGGCAGACCCAGGTGCCACGGGTCGACTGACTGAGATGACTGGCTGATGCACCACCTGTGCCCCCTACTGTGCCAACCTGCTGTGCTTTAGCCACCCGGCGCTCCGCTCGTTGTTCTGAGCGTCGCTCCTCCGCCCTCCGTTGTTGTTGGAGGGCGACTGCCTCCAACTGCCCAGTAGCGTCCTTCACGAGCCTCCTCCACAGAGGCCGATCTTGACACCGCTGGTACCGGTCATCGGCAAGTCCACTCAGCTCCACGTCCTCCTGTACCACATCACTCCATCTCTTCTCTAGCCCGTGCCGTGCCTATTTAGCCCCCTCTATCCGGCCAAACAAAAGCTGTTTCGGCATGCGGTGGCTGGGCATGCGGGCTACATGGCCCAGCCAACACAGCCTTGCCCGCCGAAGGAGCTCACCGATGGGACATTGTCCAGATCTTTCAAAGATTTGTGAGCTCCTCACACAATACAGCCTGGTTAAACCCAGGATGGTTCATAGGCAGGCGAGCCTAAATGTTTCTAACCAGCGACGATGTTCCATTAGGGGGGTCCACGTTTCGCAAGCGTAGAGAAGGGAGGGAATGACCGTGGCCGAGAAGACCCGAAGCTTCGTGCGGAACAACAGACCAGGTAGCTTCCACACAGCGTACGCAACCGATGAAAAGATATTGCCGCTCGACTGATTCGGAGTGAGACCTCTGCTGTTAAACCGGAGCCGGTCATGAGCACACTGCCGAGATATGGCAAACTCTCCACTCTCTCCACAACTGCCCCATTACCGATTGGGAGTTGTGGGGGTGGAGTGCTCGATGGTACAAAATACCCAGGCAGGTGCTTCAATTTGGTGGGGCTGATGGTAAGGCCCCACCTCTTAGTGGCTCGCTCCAGTCTCAGCAGCAGCATCTCCAACTCCTCTGAATGAGCTGCAATTACCAAATCATCAGCATACATAATATGGTTGAGCAATAGGGAGCCATCCCTTGACCGCACCCGGGCATCGATCAGCCTCCCACACTAACACACACACAGAGACACTAACACACACATTAACACACCCACACTAACACACACACTAACACACCCACACTAACACACACACTAACACACACACAGACAAAGATCCGCTCCCCCGTATAGCCTGGACATCACCACCATCATCATCACCAACACCATCATCACCACCACCATCATCACCACCATCATCACCGCGATCATCACCCTCATCATTACCACCACCACCACCACCATCATCACCACCATCATCATCACCACTACCATCACCACCACCATCATCACCACCACCATCATCACCACCGTTCCCTCACCACCACAACCACCGCTCCCCCACCACCACAGTGGAACCATCATGCAGAGGGGGGGGGGGGGGAGCGCTGGTGGATGAGGTGTGGTCTGGGGGGGTGTGGGGGAGGGGCGGTGGGGGGAGTCAGAATTTCGCTGACATCACCGGTCCACCAAATCGCTGACTCGTCCAAAAACTTCAATTGTCTCAATGGATGACCCCCCCCAGCCCCGCCCCCCCAGCCCCACCACCAACAGCCCCTCCCCCACGGCCCCGCCCCTCTCTCCCCACAGCCCCTCCCCTCCCGCCGCAGTAAAAAAACCCCACCACACTCATCCCGCACGGCCGCTGATGGCGAGGGCACTGAAAGCAATTGCACGCCGAGAGAGAGATGGAGAGAGAGATGGAGAGAGATGGAGAGAGAGAGAGCGAGAGAGATGGAGAGAGATGGAGATGGAGAGAGAGAGAGAGATGGAGAGAGATGGAGAGAGATGGAGAGAGAGATGGAGAGAGAGATGGAGAGAGATGGAGAGAGATGGAGAGAGATGGAGAGAGATGGAGAGAGAGATGGAGAGAGAGATGGAGAGAGATGGAGACAGATGGAGAGAGATGGAGAGAGATGGAGAGAGAGATGGAGAGAAAGCGAGAGAGACATGGAGAGAGAGAGATGGAGAGAGAGCGAGAGAGAGATGGAGAGAGATGGAGAGAGATGGAGAGAGATGGAGAGAGAGATGGAGAGAGATGGAGAGAGATGGAGAGAGAGATGGAGAGAGAGATGGAGAGAGAGATGGAGAGAGATGGAGAGAGATGGAGAGAGAGATGGAGAGAGAGATGGAGAGAGAGATGGAGAGAGAGATGGAGAGAGAGATGGAGAGAGATGGAGAGAGATGGAGAGAGATGGAGAGAGATGGAGAGAGAGATGGAGGGAAAGCGAGAGAGACATGGAGAGAGAGAGATGGAGAGAGAGCGAGAGAGAGATGGAGAGAGAGATGGAGAGAGATGGAGAGAGAGAGCGAGAGAGATGGAGAGAGATGGAGAGAGATGGAGAGAGAGATGGAGAGAGATGGAGAGAGATGGAGAGAGATGGAGAGAGAGATGGAGAGAGATGGAGAGAGATGGAGAGAGAGATGGAGAGAGATGGAGAGAGATGGAGAGAGAGATGGAGAGAGAGAGATGGAGAGAGAGAGAGATGGAGAGAGATGGAGAGAGATGGAGAGAGATGGAGAGAGATGGAGAGAGAGATGGAGAGAAAGCGAGAGAGACATGGAGAGAGAGAGATGGAGAGAGAGCGAGAGAGAGATGGAGAGAGATAGAGAAAGATGGAGAGAGATGGAGAGAGAGATGGAGAGAGATGGAGAGAGATGGAGAGAGAGATGGAGAGAGATGGAGAGAGATGGAGAGAGAGATGGAGAGAGAGATGGAGAGAGAGATGGAGAGAGAGATGGAGAGAGAGATGGAGAGAGATGGAGAGAGATGGAGAGAGATGGAGAGAGAGATGGAGAGAAAGCGAGAGAGACATGGAGAGAGAGAGATGGAGAGAGATGGAGAGAGATGGAGAGAGATGGAGAGAGATGGAGAGAGATGGAGAGAGAGAGCGAGAGAGAGATGGAGAGATGGAGAGAGAGCGAGAGAGATGGAGAGAGAGATGGAGAGAGATGGAGAGAGATGGAGAGAGATGGAGAGAGAGAGATGGAGAGAGATGGAGAGAGATGGAGAGAGATGGAGAGAGATGAAGAGAGATGGAGAGAGAGCGAGAGACGGATGGAGATGGAGAGAGATGGAGAGAGAGATGGAGAGAGATGGAGAGAGATGGAGAGAGATGGAGAGAGAGATGGAGAGGGATGGAGAGAGATGGAGAGAGAGATGGAGAGAGATGGAGAGGGATGGAGAGAGATGGAGAGAGATGGAGAGAGATGGAGAGAGAGATGGAGAGAGAGCGAGAGAGATGGAGAGAGAGCGAGAGAGAGATGGAGAGAGATGGAGAGAGATGGAGAGAGAGATGGAGAGAGAGATGGAGAGAGAGCGAGAGAGATGGAGAGAGAGCGAGAGAGAGATGGAGAGAGATGGAGAGAGATGGAGAGAGATGGAGAGAGAGCGAGAGAGAGAGCGAGAGAGAGATGGAGAGAGATGGAGAGAGAGATGGAGAGAGAGATGGAGAGAGAGCGAGAGAGATGGAGAGAGATGGAGAGAGATGGAGAGAGAGCGAGAGAGAGCGAGAGAGAGATGGAGAGAGATGGAGAGAGAGATGGAGAGAGAGATGGAGAGAGAGCAAGAGAGATGGAGAGATATTGTGAGAGAGCGAGAGAGAGATGGAGAGAGATGGAGAGAGAGATGGAGAGAGATGGAGAGAGAGATGGAGAGATAGATGGAGAGAGATGGAGAGAGATGGAAAGAGAGCGAGAGAGAGATGGAGAGAGAGAGAGAGAGATGGAGAGAGATGGAGAGAGAGCGAGAGAGAGATGGAGAGAGATGGAGAGAGAGCGAGAGAGAGCGAGAGAGAGATGGAGAGAGAGCCCAGAGACAGATGGAGAGAGAGTGAGAAAGAGATGGAGAGAGATGGAGAGAGAGCGAGAGAGAGATGGACTACAAAATATTGACGAAGGCTCTCTCCCTGCGACTGAAAGGGGTAATTGCACAAGTCGTACACGGGGACCAGTCCTACACCATCCCCGGACGAACCATCCACGACGGCATCTTCCTGCTCAAGGACCTCATCGCGGTGTCCCAGAGGTTGGGCATCCCAATCGCGTTTCTGGCCCTTGACCAGGAAAAGGCTTTTGACAGAGGGGACCACCACAAGTACCTGCTGGGAACCCTCAAGACCTTGGGTTTTGGGGATGCCTTTGTCCGAACAATCCGCCTACTTTACACCAAGGCGGAGTGCGTGATCAAGGCCAACGGCGCCCTCACTGCCCCGGTCAAATTCGAGCGAGGAGTGAGACAGGAATGCCCATTGTCGGGCCAACTTTATGCCCTGGCATTAGAGCCTTTCCTGAGTCTCATAAGGCGGAGACTCAGCGGCCTGGTGCTGAGGGAACCAAGAGTCAAGTTGGTCCTGACGGCATACGCCGACGATGACGTCCTCATCCTGCGCTCCCTGAATGATATCGCCCTGCTGCATGAGTGCCAGGAGGTCTTTTCGAAAGCCTCCTCATCAAAAATGAACTGGCAAAAGTGCAGCGGCCTGCTGGTTGGAGCGTGGGACATGACCGAGTGTCCCGAGAAGGCAAAAGCCATCAATTGGAGCACAACATCGCTGCACCACCTGGGAGTGTTCCTCGGACCAGAGGAGGAACCACCGCAGAGGAACCGGATCGAGCTGGAGGAGAAGGTGAAGGAGCAGCTGGGCACCTGGAGTCGCCTGTGCAAGTTCCTCACCTTCAGGACAAAGACGTTGGTGGTGAACCAGCTGGTGACGTCCATGGCACCGACACTTCTCCCCGCACCCCCCCCCCCCCCATGAGACTCGTCAACGCGCTTCAGAAGCGAGTCCTCGACTTCTTCTGGTCGGGTGGAGGACACCGGAGTCGCGGCTGGGGTCCTGGCCCTGCCACTGGACGAGGGCGGTCACGGGCTGGTGTGCGTGCGGAGTCAGCCGGCCACCTTCCGACTGCAGGCAGCGCAAAAGTTCCTGAACGCCGCCCCTGCACCGGCCTGGAGCGTCACGGCCTCCTTCCTCCTGAAACAGCTGGGGAGTCTGCAGTGCTCCAAGCAACTATTCTACATGGACCTGCAGGGCCTCCCACTGGGACAGCTGCCACCCTTCTACAGGGAGCGTCCTGCAGACATGGAGCTCCCTCGCCATCAGGAGGCTGAACCAACCGCGATCGGCCGAGGATCTGGTCTTCGAACCGATCCTCAGGAACCCACAGACAAAGCTGCCATCCACCACCGCCGCCACCCCAGGAATGGAGAGGCGCCTCGCCAACGCGCGGCTCACCAGGACGGGAGATCTGGTGAAGCCTGAAACACGGGGCCGGTGGCTCGGACCAGCAGACATGGCCGCAAAGACAGGGGGCTGCAGTCGCTCCGGGTGGCTGCCCGGATCCTGGCCGAAGCCAAGGGGGCCTTCTCAGCGACAGCAGCGGGGAGAACGCCCCCCCCCCCCCCCATCGGCGTTGGGGATGACGAGGCCCCTCTCGGTCCCCCTCCACCGGAGCTCTCAGTCGTGCCACTGCATCGCCAGTGCCGACAAACGAAGATGGATCACAACCTGTGCCGGCTGGAAGACCTACCGGAGGTGGCCTTCGCAAATGTAAAGAGGAAGGTGCTCTACTCCTACATGGTCCGGTTCCACCAACAGGACACCCTGAGGATCCACAAGGACCATGCCTGCAGGAGAGCCCTGCCCTGCGTCTCTCCGGAGAGGCCTCGCTGGAGGCAACTCTACTGCAGACCGCCGTACAACCGCATCGGCGACCTCAGCCGGAGCATCGCCCACGGCACCGTCACCACCGACGTCTCCCCGGCGCGCTTCACTGACACGTCCCCGGAGTGCCGGTTCTGCGGTAAAGTGGAGATGGTGGCGCACCAACACGTGGAGTGCAAGAGCCTGGACTCGCTGTTCAAGGTCCTGAGAAACATCCTCCTAAGGTTGTTCAAGGTCCTGAGAAACATCCTCCTAAGGTTCAGCCTCCACTTCTCCCCGACGGTCCTCATCTTTGGATACCCGAAGGGCGACGGACCCCAACATCTTCAGGGGCTGGTCAACGTGCTCTTCGGCTACACCAAGCTCGCCGTGTACAGGGCGAGGAAGGTGGCCCTGGAAGGGCAACGTCCGGCCAGCAGCCTGGGCATCTTCCACGCTCTGGTCGGAGCCAGGGTGTGGCCGGAGTTCCGCCGTGCGCGGCTGAGCCACGCCGTGCCGGCCTTCAAGGAGCGGTGGGCGCTGGAGGAGGCCGTGTGCTCGGTGGCAGATGACGGTAGAGAGCTCTGTGCATGCAGATTGTGAGCTACCCGTCGGAGGCCGTTTGACTCTGGGAAGGGCTGCGTGCAGATGCAGCACTTGTCGTAGTTATAAAAAAAGAGAGAGCAAGAGAGTGAGCGAGAGGGGGGTAGAGAGAGAGAAGGGGTAAGGAGAACAAAAACAAATATTTAGTTGGGTCTTTCATTTAAAAGGGGGGGGGGGGGGGTTACATAAACCAAAGCATAAAACAAACTAAAAAAACGAAATGATGAACGGAGCAAAGTGCCGACTACACCGAGCATCTCCTTGCTTCCGATGATCGTAAAAAAAAGAGAGATGGAGAGAGAGCGAGAGAGAGATGGAGAGAGAGCGAGAGAGAGATGGAGAGAGAGAGATGGAGAGAGAGCCCAGAGAGAGATGGAGACACTTTTTGACTTTTAAAACAACTTTTATTGCCGACAGCAGCAAAAGCACTGAAGGCGATTTCGATATGAAATACACAAAGTCACCAGCAACACAAATACACAAAGTCACCAGCAACACAAATACACAAAGTCACCAGCAACACAAATACACAAAGTCACCAGCAACACAAATACACAAAGTCACCAGCAACACAAATACACAAAGTCACCAGCAACACAAACACACAAAGTCACCAGCAACACAAACACACAAAGTCACCAGCAACACAAACACACAAAGTCACCAGCAACACAAACACACAAAGTCACCAGCAACACAAACACACAAAGTCACCAGCAACACAAATACACAAAGTCACCAGCAACACAAATACACAAAGTCACCAGCAACACAAACACACAAAGTCACCAGCAACACAAATACACAAAGTCACCAACAACACAAATACACAAAGTCACCAGCAACACAAATAATCGCTACAAATCCACGCGCCGTGGCCCTAAATGCACCGCGCACAACACGAAATAAAAGTCACGTGGTGGTGGTGGTGTTCATCGCGCACGCCACGTGACACGAGCGAGCGCTTCAGAAGGTGAACACGTGGGGTGGTGCCCTCCACGCTGGTACAGAGAGGGGCTTGCCCGGCTCCCCAGCGTTGGAAGAAGACGCGCTGCACATCACCGACACGTGTGTGTGTCACGTGGCGTGCTCCAGCCGGAGCCGCGCCTTGAGCAGGCCCCCCCCTGAACACCGGAAGCAGCACAGAGCAGCCGTCAGTGTCACCTTGCAGCATCTTCCAACTCGTTCTGTAACACCACCAACTTCGCCTGAGCACAGGCATAAAATAAATAACTAATAAGCTTGTGCCGGAGGCCCCGGGGGGCCAGGCGTCTATGACGTCTCCTGGCCAAACCCCAATTGGCGGAGCTAGGAGATTGAATCTCTACCCTCGGGGCTCCTCCAGAAACAATGAAAAGCCACTACGTGTGGCCACGTGGAATGTTCACCATATCATTATCATCACCATATCATCATCACCATATCATTATCACCATATCATCAATATCATCACCATATCATCATCACCATATCATTATTATCATCGCCATATCATCATCACCATATCATCATCGTTGTCATATCATCACCAGAGAATCATCATTACCATCACCACCACAGCATCGTCACCATACCGTTAATTATCCCCAAAGCCGTACCACCAATCATCACTCCCGTTATAACCACCCCACCTCACCCCATCATATCCCCATCATAACGAAATTACTTTCATCATAACAATCATCACAATCGCCATCGTCATCACCGCTGGGCCTGATGCCAAGGGAACGTCGTTTCTCATCGGGACACTCGGGCAATGTCCATAGCGACGTGCTCTTAATTCGATTAAACGGGATCTGTAATCTCCCTCCCACTCCCACTCACCCCCTCCCTCCCTCCCCCACTCACCACCACCACCCCTCCCTCCCTCCCCCACCCATCCCTCCCTCCCTCCCCCACTCACCCCCCCCACTCACCACCACCCCTCCCTCCCCCACTCACCCCTCCCTCCCTCCCTCCCCCACTCACTCCTCCCTCCCCCACTCACCCCTCCCTCCCTCCCCCACTCACCACCACCCCTCCCCTCCCTCCCCCACCCATCCCTCCCTCCCCCACTCACTCCTTCCCTCCCTCCCCCACTCACCACCACCCCCCTCCCTCCCCTCCCTCCCACACTAATTACCCTAATTGACTGCCATTCTATAACTCGACGCTACCATACAATCACAGAATCACACAATCACAGAATCACACACTCACACAATAACAGAATCACAGAATCATACAATAACAGAATCACAGAATCACAGAATCTCACAATCACAGAATCACATAATCACAGAATCTCACAATGACACGATCACAGGATCACAAGATCACACAATCACACAATCACAGAATCACACAATCACAGATTCACACAATCACAGAATCACACAATCACAGAATCACACAATCACAGATTCACACAATCACAGAATCACACAATCACAGAATCACAGATCACACAATCACAGAATCACACAATCACAGAATCTCACAATCACACCATCACAGGATCACACAATCACAGAATCACACAATCACAGAATCACACAATCACAGAATCTCACAATCACACAATCACAGGATCACACAATCACAGAATCACACAATCACAGAATCTCACAATCACACAATCACAGAATCACAGAATCAAGAAGATACAAAGGCAAAGCTAGACCACCCCCTTGTAGGCTGCGCGTGCCGTTGGGGCAAGTGCTGCCTCGCTCGTGCGCAGGACCTACAGAGATATGACGGTGTGTGTGTGTATGTGTGTGTGTGTCTGTGTGTGTGTATGTGTGTGTGTGTCTGTGTGTGTGTGTCTGTGTGTGTGTGTGTCTGTGTGTGTGTATGTGTGTGTCTGTGTGTGTATGTGTGTGTGTGTCTGTGTGTGTGTCTGTGTGTGTGTCTGTCTGTGTGTGTGTGTGTCTGTGTGTGTGTCTGTGTATGTGTGTGTGTCTGTCTGTGTGTGTGTGTCTGTGTATGTGTGTGTGTGTCTGTGTATGTGTGTGTGTCTGTCTGTGTGTGTGTGTCTGTGTATGTGTGTGTGTGTCTGTGTGTGTGTATGTGTGTGTGTGTCTGTGTGTGTGTCTGTGTGTGTGTATGTGTGTGTGTCTGTGTGTGTGTACGTGTGTGTGTGTCTGTGTATGTGTGTGTGTGTCTGTCTGTGTGTCTGTGTGTCTGTCTGTGTGTGTGTGTACGTACGTGTGTGTGTGTATGTGTCTGTGTGTGTACATGTGTGTACAAAGATAAAGATCCCCCTATAGCCTTAACAGACTGTAGGGGCAAGTGCTGTTAGCGAGCACCTATGAAGGCCGGAACGGTACACGAGGGGGTGGGTGGCCAGCACCACGCCCGACCGCCTTTGTCTCCCCAGTGGCGATGTTTACTGCACACCGCACCAGGTACTCATTTGAGGCTGAGTCGACCTAGGGGAGGCTCAGAACCGGTTCAGATAATCGTCACCGGTATTGGCCATGAGCGGGAATCGAACCCTGCTCGCCAGGTTCATAGCGCAGCGCGCTAACCGCTACACACACACACGTACACACACACACATACACACACGTACACAGACTATCACACACAGACACTCACACACAGACACACACACACAGACACTCACACACAGACACCCACACACAGACACTCACACACTCACACACACAGACACACACTCACACATACACAGACACTCACACACACACACAGACACACACACAGACACTCACATACCACACACACACACATACACACACGTATACAGACACACTCACACACAGACACACACAGACACACTCACACACACAGACACACTCACACACACAGACACACTCACACACACAGACACACTCACACACACACACAGACACTCACACACACAGACACACACACACAGACACACACTCACACACACAGACACACACACACTCACACATCACACCGAGCCACGGCAATTGTCAACTTTGCAAACGACGCCACGAAAGCAAAGAAAGCAGCCCAGCAACTTTGATAATTAATTTCCAAAAGGCGACTTCGTAATTAGCCGATGGGGCTCGCTCACAAAGGGCTCGCGGAGAGATGGACGAGCCGATGGAATGACCCGGACGAGAGAGACTACCTGCAGAACACGTGGGTGGGTGGTGAGGGTGGGTGGTGAGGGTGGGTGGTCAGGGTGAGTGGTGAGGGTGGGTGAGTGGTGAGGGTGGGTGGTGAGGGTGAGTGGTGAGGGTGAGTGGTGAGGGTGAGTGGTGAGGGTGGGTGGTGAGGGTGGGTGGTGAGGGTGGGTGAGTGGTGAGGGTGGGTGGTGAGGGTGAGTGGTGAGGGTGAGTGGTGAGGGTGGGTGGTGAGGGTTGGTGAGCGAGTCAGCGGGTGAGTGCACTACCACCACGACCACCCACCACCACCCACTACCACCACCACCCACTACTACCACAACCACCCACTACTACCACCACCACCCACTATCACCAACACCACCCACTACCACTACCACCACCCACTACCACCAACACCACCACCCACTACCACCACCCACCACCACCACCCACTACCACCAACACCACCCACTACCACCAACACCACCCACTACCACCAACACCACCCACTACCACCACTACCCACCACCCACCACCACCACCACCCACTACCACCACACCACCCACTACTACCACCACCACCACGGTGGGAGAGGAGGGGCAGAGTGGCGGTCATCTGAACCGGTCCCGGGGTACCTCCTCCCCTAGGTCGACTCAGCCTCAAATGAGTGCCTTGTGCGGTGCGGAGTAAAACATCGTCACTGGGGAGACAAAGGCGGCCGGGCGTGGTGCTGGCCACCCACCCCCTCGTGTGCCACAGTGCCGGAAGCCTTCACAGGTGGCGCTGCTACTCGCTAACAGCACTTGCCCCTACAGCGTGTGAAGGCTACACGGGAGGGGGGGGGGCTTTGACTTTGGTTAGTTGTTTGTGTGGTGGACGAGATCCCACGTCGTCTCTGTGGCTCTCTGCCGCCCTCCCCCCACTACTCCCCCCCACTACTCCCCCCACCCAAGCCACGCGCTGACCACGAGTCAGAACCGCAGAAGAACGGAGCCCCCCACCACCATCCCCCCCACCACATCCTCCCCCCCACCACCGTCCCCCCCCCCCCACCGTCCTCCCCCCCCACCGTCCTCCCCCCACCACCGTCCCCTTGCCCCCCCCCACCACAGTCCCCTTCCCTCCCCACCACCATCACCCCCCACCACATCCTCCCCCCCACCGTCCCCCCACCACCATCCTCCCCCCCCACCATTCCTCCCCCCCACCACCATCCTCCCCCACCACCATCCCCCCACCACCATCCCCTCCCCACCACCATCCCCCACCACCATCCCCCCCCACCACCACCCCCTCCCCACCACCATCCCCTCCCCACCACCATCCCCTCCCCACCCCCACTATATCCCCCCCACTATATCCCCCCCTCCACTATCTCCCCCCCTCCACTATCTCCCCCCCTCCACTATCTCCCCCCTCCACTATCTCCCCCCCTCCACTATCTCCCCCTCCCCACTATCTCCCCCCCCCACTATCTCCCCCCCCACTATCTCCCCCCCCACTATCTCCCCCCACTATCTCCCCCCCCACTATCTCCCCCTCCCACTATCTCCCCCCACTATCTCCCCCCCCACAATCTCCACCCCACTATCTCACCCCACTATCTCGCCCCCCCACTACTCACCCCCCCCCCACTATCTCCCCCCCCATTATCTCCCCCCCCCATTATCTCCCCCCCCCCCATTATCTCCCCCCCCCCCATTGTCTCCCCCCCACTATCCCCCCCCCCCCCCACCATGAGTGGATGGGTGGGTCAGTGGGTGGATGAGTGAATAGATTATTGAATGAGTGCGTGCGTGCGTGAGTGCTTGATTGGATGACGAAGTGACTGAGTGGGTGATTGAATGTATGAATACGTGGATGAGCGATTGCGTGGGTGAGTGTGTTGGTGATTAAACGAGTGGATGATTGAATTCGTGAGTGGATGATTGGATGAGCGAGTGACTGAGTGTATGAGTGAGTGGATGAGTGAGTGGGAAATTGGGTGAGTGGATGATTGGATGAGGGAGTGGGTGAGTGATAAGATGAGTGAGTGGGTGAGTGAGTGAGTGGGTAATTGGGTGAGTGGATTATTGGATGACCGAGTGGGTGGGTGAGCGAGTGACTGAGTGGATTATTGGATGAGCGAGTGGATTATTGGATGAGCGAGTGGGTGGATGAGCGAGTGGGTGGGTGAGCGAGTGACTGAGTAGATTATTGGATGAGCGAGTGCGTGGGTGAGCAAGTGGGTGGGTGAGCGAGTGACTGAGTGGATTATTGGATGAGCGAGTGGATTATTGGATGAGCGAGAGGGTGGATGAGCGAGTGGGTTGGTGGGCGAGCGAGTGGGTGGGCGAGCGGGCGACTGGGTGGGTGAGCGAGCGGGTGGGTGGGTGAGCGAGCGGGTGGGTGGGTGAGCGAGCGGGTGGGTGGGCGAGCGAGTGGGTGGGTGGGTGGGCGAGCGAGTGGGTGGGTGGGCGAGCGAGTGGGTGGGTGGGCGAGCGAGTGGGTGGGTGGGCGAGCGAGTGGGTGGGTGGGCGAGCGAGTGAGTGGGCGGGCGAGCGAGTGGGTGGGCGAGCGAGCGGGTGGGCGAGCGGGCGACTGGGTGGGCGAGCGAGCGGGTGGGTGAGCGGGCGAGTGGGTAGATGGGCGAGTGGGTGGATGGACGGGCGAGTGGGTGGATGGACGGGCGAGT
>NC_133728.1:3358824-3391324 GCF_048934315.1 Petromyzon marinus
CGGACGCATCAACCACATCACCACCACCATCACTACCATCATCATCACCATCACACCATCATCACACCATCATTATCACCATCTCTCTTCACCACCACCACCATCTCATCACCACCAACCACCATCGTCATCACCACCTCATCACCATCACCACCACCACCATCATCACCATCACCACCACCATCGTCATCACCACCATCATCACCATCACCACCATCACCATCATCACCACCACCACCATCACACCACCACCACCTCACCACCACCACCACCATCATCATCACCACCACCACCATCACCACCATCATCACCATCACCACCACCACCACATCATCACCATCACCACCACCATCATCCCATCACCACCACCATCATCATCACCACCATCATCATCACACCACCACCACCACCACCCATCACCACCACCACCCACCACCATCATCATCATCACCACCACCACCATCACCACCACCATCACCACCATCACCACCACCATCACCACCATCATCATCATCACCACCACCACCATCACCACCACCATCACCATCATCATCACCATCACCACCACCACCATCACCACCACCACCATCACCACCACCACCATCATCATCACCACCATCACCATCATCACCACCACCACCATCATCATCACCACCACCACCACCATCATCATCATCACCACCACCACCATCATCATCACCACCACCATCATCATCACCACCACCATCATCACCACCACCATCACCACACCATCATCATCACCACTCGATGCACATTGGGACTGCAAGACAGAGGGGAGTGTCACGAACAAATGAGGAAAGTGGCCGTCCATAAATAATGACGTCACGCACCTGGGGGGGGGGTCAGACATTTGTGAGGATGTGTGACGAGGGGGGGGGGGTTGAGAAATGTGACGTCAGGGGCAGAACTTTGTGACGTCATATTTGAGGGGGGTCTGACTTTTTGTGACGCCGTCCATAAATGACGTCACGCGATGTTGGACGATTTTTGACCACCCCCCCCCTCGTCACACGGCGTCACAAAAAGTCAGACCCCCCCTTCAAATATGACGTCACAAAGTTCTTCCCCTGACGTCACATTTCTCAACCCCCCCCCCCTCGTCACACATCCTCACAAATGTCTGACCCCCCCCCCCCCAGGTGCGTGACGTCATTATTTATGGACGGCCCCTTTCCTCATTTGTTCTTGACACTCCCCTCTGTCTTGCAGTCCCAATGTGCATCGAGTGGTGACCACAGCCAATCAGCACCAATCTCTTGTAGCCATGTTAAGTCTTCCTCTGTGTGTGTGTACACATTCTCAGTGTGTGTGTGTACACATTCTCTGTGTGTGTGTCTGTGTGTGTGTCTGTGTGTGTGTACACATTCTCAGTGTGTGTGTGTACACATTCTCTGTGTGTCTGTGTCTGTGTGTGTGTACACATTCTCAGTGTGTGTGTGTACACATTCTCTGTGTGTGTCTGTGTGTGTGTTACACATTCTCAGTGTGTGTGTACACATTCTCTGTGTGTGTCTGCGTGTGTGTCTGTGTGTGTGTACACATTCTCAGTGTGTGTGTGTACACATTCTCTGTGTGTGTCTGTGTGTGTGTCTGTGTGTGTGTACACATTCTCAGTGTGTGTACACATTCTCTGTGTGTGTCTGTGTGTGTGTACACATTATCAGTGTGTGTGTGTGTACACATTCTCTGTGTGTGTGTCTGTGTGTGTACACATTCTCAGTGTGTGTGTGTACACATTCTCTGTGTGTGTCTGTGTGTGTGTACACATTCACAGTGTGTGTACACATTCTCTGTGTGTGTCTGTGTGTGTGTACACATTATCAGTGTGTGTGTGTGTACACATTCTCTGTGTGTGTGTCTGTGTGTGTACACATTCTCAGTGTGTGTGTGTACACATTCTCTGTGTGTCTGTGTGTGTGTACACATTCTCAGTGTGTGTGTACACATTCTCAGTGTGTGTGTACACATTCTCTGTGTGTGTCTTTGTGTGTACACATTCTCAGTGTGTGTGTACACATTCTCTGTGTGTGTCTGCGTGTGTGTCTTTAAACTATTGTCATTGCAAAACAACCCCCTAACTCCTCGCAGTGCCGGACGGGCAACTCTGTGGTGGACAGTACTGTGGGGGGAGAGGGCCAATTCCGATTGGCTCCTCCCCTCATGGCGTCTGTGACCACCACAGTGGCTAAACACCAGCTCTGGACGGGTGTGAGGGGCTGGTAACCCCTCCACCTTCAATTAATTACCACTAAACCATGAATTAAACTGAAATATGTAACTAAAAAGCTTGTGCCGGAGGCCCGGGGGGACAGGCGTCTATGACGTCTCCTGGCCAAACCCCAAATGGCGGAGCCAGGAGATTGAATCTCTACCCTCGGGGCTCCTCCAGAAACAACGAAAAGCCACTTCGTGTGGCCACGTGGAATGTTCGAACACTCACTGCGGAGGAGATGCTGCCACTCCTCTGTCGGGAGCTGGACCGGTACAGCCGGGATCTCTGTGGCATTCAGGAGGTCTGGTGGACCGGTTCTGGCTCCTGCCACCATGAGGGGTGGACAGTCCTCTACTCGGGGCAGCAGACTGCCAAACAACAGGGTGTGGCTCTTCTTTTGAACAAAAGAATAAAGGGGGCGTGGGAGCATGGCGGTGAGGTGTGGGAAGCTGTAAGCCCCAGGCTACTTTGGGCTCGCCTTCCCATCAACCGGAGGCGAGGAGTGGTGGTCGTGGTTACTTATGCCCCCACCGAAGACGAACATCCGTGGAGGGATGCAGGCAAGGCCGATGAGTCAGATGCCTTCTATGACCTCCTGTCACAGGTGCTGGCTCAAGTGGCCCCTCGGGATAGAGTCATCTTGTTGGATGACTTCAATGCCCGAGTTGGTCATGATGCTGGCACCTGGTCTGGAGTGATTGGAGGGCATGGGCCAGATCAGCTCAATAACAACGGTAGGAGGCTGCTAGATTTTTGTGCAGCCCTTGAGCTTGTAATTACCAACACGCTGTTCCGGCATTGGCGCATCCACACAACATCATGGATGCATGCCGGGTCCGAGCAAGAACATCTGCTGGACTACATAGTGACGGACCAGCAGATGCGAGCCCATGTCCTTGACACCAGGACCTACCGTGGAGCTGATCTGCCCTCTGACCATCGACGAGTCATCTGTAAGATGCGCCTGCCATTCTTCCACTCCGGTGGTGGGTGTACACCCAGGACCCCATTCTCTCTCGACATCCTCCTGATGTCGAGAGTAAATGGGCGAGGTTTAGGACTGTGACTCATGCAGCTGCAATGGCTGCTTTGGGTACGCGGTCCAGACCTCCCCAGAGACCCTGGCTGACAGAGGAGGTGTTCAGGATGGTTGAGAAAAAGCGACAGGCCCACTGTCATCTGCTACAGAATCCCACGTCAGAGAATGAGGAGGCTTACCGCAGCCTTCGCTCGGAGGTTCGGAGAGCCGTAAGGCGCTGCAAGGATCGGTGGTGGTCGCGGGTTGCTGAGGAGATGGAGTCTGCCTCAGTGGCCCGCGATCACAAATCTTTATTTAACTCCATCAAAAAAGTAATCTGCAGCGCCACACCTATTACCATCATTAGGGGAAAAAACGGTGACCCAATCTCTGACCCCCAGGAATAGGTTTGCAGATTTGCTGAGCATTTCTGTGAGGTCCTGGGGGAAGGAAAATCCATACTCTTTGGTTCTATTCGGTAAAGTCACGTAGGTAAAAAATAAAGCAACAAAAATCACGACGTTTCAGCCACAACACAAGCGGCCTTCATCAGGTGAAGGGATCAGGCTGTCTCGAGGACAGCGCCGGAGTGGAACACAGTCACGTTCAGACCGCGACCTTTAAGCTGTGTGCGAGGAAACAAGGTGCCTTGACAAAGGAATTAGCATAAAAATTAGCATTTGATTGGCCGACTTAGCATAGAGGTGGTGTACATGCGGGTGCACATGCCGGTTGGCGCGGGGGGGGGGGGGGGGAGTTTATCTATTGATGGTGTGAAAAGGGAATTTAAGAGCTGCGAAAGTTTGGGGTACCACTACTTGAAAAATCTACTGTACCATTGAAAATTAGTTTAATGTTTGGTTCGATTTAGAACATCTTTCCAATGGTTGCTTAATTTGAAACCATCTTCTCGGTTGAAATTGTGTCTGTGCTTGTAGATCTGAATTGCCTCGTGAACAAATCTGATAAAAACCCGTGGGTTTGCAAAGAACCTTGGTATCGGAGAAAATTATATCGTGATCACCCACAGCGTTGTAACAATGATCAGCTACGGCAGAAGAATTCGTTTTGCCGTGTTTCAAATCTGATTTGTGCTCGCGAATTCGGTCAGAGACATGTTGCTTTGTCTCCCCGATATAGCAATCACCGCAGGTACAACTCAATTTGTAAACCCCGGAGTACTGTAAGTCAGGAATGACATCCTTCACCGATGGGATCAGATCACGAATTTTGTGTACTGTATTGAACCGGACCTGGATCTTGTGTTTGTTTAGAATTTTGGAAATCCTTTTAGTAACACCTGCTATATATGGTAGTGTGATGCTGAGGGAGGGTGGTGTTTGTGCACAGACTGTCCTATATGACATCATAACAACAGTCTGGACCACTGGACGGGTTCCGCAGGATTGGAAGGATGCCCTGGTGGTCCCCCTCTTTAAGAAGGGGGACCGCACAGACTGTAACAACAACAGGGGCATCTCACTCCTCAGTGTGCCGGGAAAGGTCCTGGCAAGGATTATTCAGCATCGCCTTGCCAGGCACGCTGAGGAGAGGCTTGCAGAGCCCCAATGCGGTTTCAGGAAAGGGCGGTCCTGCGCAGATGCCATATTTTCTGTCTGCTACAGCAGAGGTGTAGGGAATTCCAGCAAGACCTACAGCTCTGCTTTATTGACCTGGTCAAGGCCTATGATACCATGAGTAGGCCTGGGCTCTGGTGAGCGGGCCCGGGTAAAACTACGTGGCCGGGAGTCAGAACCATTCCCTGTACACCTTGGGGTGCGACAGGGATGTCCTCTGGCTCCCACATTATTTAACATCTATTTTGACCACGTAGTTCGTGAAGCCTTCAATAGCTGTACCGGGGGAATCTCCATATGGTACAAATATAATGGGAAGCTGATCGATGCCCGGGTGCGGTCAAGGGATGGCTCCCTATTGCTCAACCATGTTATGTATGCCGATGATTTGGTAATAGCTGCTCATTCAGAGGAGGAGTTGGAGACGCTGCTGCTGAGACTGGAGCGTGCTACTAAGAGATGGCGCCTTACCATCAGCCCCACCAAAACTAAGCACCTGCCTGGGTATTTTGTACCATCGGACACTCCACTCCCACAACTCCAAATCGGTGATGGGGCAGTTGTGGAGAGAGTGGAGAGTTTCCCATACCTGGGCAGTGTGCTTATGACCAGCTCCAGTTTAACAGCAGAGGTCTCACTCCGAATCAGTCGAGCGGCAATATATTTTCATTGGTTGCGTAACGCTGTGTGGAAGCTACCTGGTCTGTCGCTCCGCACTAAGCTTCAGGTCTTCTCGGCCACAGCCATTCCCTCCCTTCTCTACGCTTGCAAAACGTGGACCCCCCTAATGGAACATCTTCGCCGGTTAGAAACATTTAGGCTGGCCTGCCTACGAACCATCCTGGGTTTAACCAGGCTGGATTATGTGAGCTCACAAATCCTTGAAAGATCTGGGCACGGTCGCATCGGTGAGCTCCTCCGGCAGGCAAGGCTGCGTTGGCTGGGTCATGTAGCCCGCATGCCCAGCCACCACATGCCGAAACAGCTTTTGTTCGGCCGGATCAAGGGGGCTAAACGAGCGCAGCAGGGGCTAGAGAAGAGATGGAGTGATGTGGTACAGGAGGACGTGGAGCTGAGTGGACTTGCCGATGACTGGTACCAGCGGTGTCAAGATCGGCCTCTGTGGAGGAGGCTCGTGAAGGATGCTACTGGGCAGTTGGAGGCAGTCGCCCTCCAACAACAACGGAGGGCGGAGGAGCGACGCTCACAACAGCGAGCGGAGCGCCGGGTGGCTAAAGCACAGCAGGTTGGCACAGTAGGGGGCACAGGTGGTGCATCAGCCAGTCGACCCGTGGCACCTGGGTCTGCCCCGTGACCTCCTGCCAGCAGGCGTTCGACGCTTCACGTGGTCTCAGGGTGCACATGGCCTGGCACAAGCGTCGTGGTGACGTCACCGCCACTTAGTGGCAAATGGCGGTTGTTGTTGTCTGTGTGTGTGTTAGTGTGTGCCGGCCTTCATAGGCGCTGCTACTCGTTAACGGCACTTCCCTCTACAGCCTGTCACAGGCTACACGGGGGATCTTTGTCTTTAGTTTGTTACAAGGCCATAGCCATGGAGTCAACATTGGGGGGGACCATCTTCCAGGGGGTCTGGGGGTCCCCCTCCCCCAGAAAAAAATCTAAATTTGAAAACTCATTTCCTGCCATTTCTTGCCTAAAAAATATTTAAAAATTCACTAGCACGTGGGTTGGACTTTTTATTATTTTTTTTACAATAATGTCTCAGTGTATTATATTTCATGGCTCTATTTTGACTTTTGTACCATTTATTGTTACATTGTATGTAATGGCAGAGATTATGGATTAATAAAGTACAACCATAACCACAATCATATAAACAGAAATCTATGCTTTTGATTTAAAGCTTTCGTGACTGCAGGGATTCATATTCTTGGTTCTTTCCATTATTTTCGTCTCCCCCCTCCTCTTTTCCAAACATAGATGGACTTGTCCATCTGAACAAATTGTCAAATCTCTCTCCGTGGTGCCAACGTAAAAAATAAACCCGCCACTTGTTTTCAAATGTTATTGCTGTGGTTTTCACAACTGATGACGATTGCTCGTGTTGCAGTCGAAACGTCGTGAGAATTTTAATGTTTCATATTTTTATTATTTTATTGTTTCCCTTCTACGTGGTGACTTTACCGAAAGAACCAAGAATATAGAAATCGATGCATTGATTTATATGAAGGCAAGTCCAGATATTGTGGCCAAGGTTTAGCAAATTGTTGTTTTTGTTTACAAAGCATAGCAATTTTTATTACTTTTTAATATTTTTATAGCAATATATTGGGGGGGGGGGATGTCCCCACCGTTGCAGGCGATCCACAATGGCCTAAGCAGGGACACACACCCCTAGTCTGGTTAGAGTTAGTAGTCGTAATAGTATATAATGTTTATTGTTATCAGTTTAAATCACATTTTACATCACCGTTCCGTGGGGAGCGGGAGGGGGGGGGGGAGTTTAAAAAGAACATCACGTTTAAGTATTACGGCAGAACTGTTGTGCTCAGGCAAGTTGGTTAGCAACCTCATTGTGTGGCGACGACTGTAAACCCCCTAGCCCTCGTGGAATTCAGTCTCAACCGAGTCACTACTCTACTTACGAACGTTTCACTTCATGAACTTTCAGAGATACGAAAAAACCCGGCCCGTGTGTCAAGTTGAACCGCCGCACAAATGGATGGCGGTGGTGGCACCTACATCTGTAGAACGTGAAGAACCAGTGGCATCTACATCTGTAGAACGTGAAGAACCAGTGGCATCTACATCTGTAGAACGTGAAGAACCAGTGGCATCTACATCTGTAGAACGTGAAGAACTAGTGGCATCTACATCTGTAGAACGTGAAGAACCAGTGGCATCTACATCTGTAGAACGTGAAGAACTAGTGGCATCTACATCTGTAGAACGTGAAGAACCAGTGGCATCTACATCTGCAGAACGTGAAGAACCAGTGGCACCTACATCTGCAGAACGTGAAGAAGCAGTGTCATCTACATCTGTAGAACGTGAAGAACCAGTGGCATCTACATCTGTAGAACGTGAAGAACCAGTGTCATCTACATCTGCAGAACGTGAAGAACCAGCGGCATCTACATCTATAGAACGTGAAGAACCAGCGGCATCTACATCTGTAGAACGTGACGAACCAACGGCATCTACATCTGTAGAACGTGAAGAACCAGTGACATCTACATCTACAGAACGTGAAGAACCAGTGGTATCTACATCTACAGAACGTGAAGAGCCAGTGGCCTCTACATCTGCAGAACGTGAAGATCCAGTGGCATCTACATCTATAGAACGTGAAGAACCAGCGTCATCTACATCTGCAGAACGTGAAGAACCAGTGTCATCTACATCTGCAGAACGTGAAGAACCAGTGAGCATCTACATCTGTAGAACGTGAAGAACCAGTGGCATCTACACCTACAGGAGATGATACAACTTTCAAAGCCATTCCCCCGTGTTTAGTGTACACGCCGTACAACGCGTTGGGAATCGACAAGGAGGCAAGTTGGATTCACGAACAAATCGACTTACGAACAGTAACCTCTGGCACCTAACTCGTCCGTAAGTAGAGGCGTCCCTGGACACACCATCCCCACCCCCCTCCCCTTGCCTGAGACAACACGGCTCTGAGAAGTAAACGTTCGGGAAAACAAAGAAACATCAACATTTTAACAACCAATTTTGCCCATTTGTCGCGAGCTATTATTTCCTCTGCTCGCCAAAGTCACTTGCCGAGCGAATCAAAACGAAGGTTGTTTTTAAAAAAACAAAAAATACAAAAAACGGAAGGCGCTCGGCTATGCGCGACGTAGTTTGTTCGCGCTCACGGAAACGCCAAACATTGTCTACAGACCGACGAGCCGACCCCTTCGTCGTCCCAGCATCGTCCCAGCGTCGTCCCAGCGTCACCCACACGGACTTGCCGACGTTAATATCGCGGCTATTGGCACGCTGGCACAAATCGTCACACGTTGATTGTTATTCACCTACGGCTCTCCCACACTCGCTCAGCGTGCCGCATAATTTCCTGAATCACCTCGCTTACACCCCCCACGCCCCCCCGAGGGGTTCCACGTACCCCTCCCTGGGGGTCCGCGTACCCCCCCCCCCCTATGGGTCCTCATACCCCCCCCCCCCGCCTCACCCGGGGTTGAGAGAACCCGCCGCAAGATATGAAAATGCACCTCATGATAGAAAAATCCGAAGCGTCAAAATCTGGCGAAACGTCTCAAGAACAAGCTGCCGCCCCCCCCCCCCCCTCTCTGCCCGGTGGACCCTTTCGCGACGCCAACGAGCGTGAAATCCGATCGACGTGCCAGGCTGGGTGCACCGCGAGGAGGCGGCGGTCACGGCGACGGACGCAGGCGGTGCCACCGTGGGTCGAGCCGACCCCCCCGGGGTCCAAATGGCACCGTGCGTGTGCACGCATGCACACGTGTGTGTGTGTGGGGGGTGTGTGTGTGTGTGTGTGGGGGGGGAGGCTGCTAGATTTTTGTGCAGCCCATGGGCTTGTAATTACCAACACGCTGTTCCGGCATCGGCGCATCCACACAACATCATGGATGCATGCCGGGTCCAAGCAAGAACATCTGCTGGACTACATAGTGACGGACCAGCGAATGCGAGCCCATGTCCTTGACACCAGGACCTACCGTGGAGCTGATCTGCCCTCTGACCATCGACTAGTCATCTGTAAGATGCGCCTGCCATTCTTCCACTCCGGTGGTGGGTGTACACCCAGGACCCCATTCCAACCTAAAGTGGCCTGGTCTCAGTTATCTGATGAAAGTTGCAAGCGAGAATTTCATCATCGCTTGCGGCTGGGATTGGCATCGTCCCCGACTCCTCCTGATGTCGAGGGTAAATGGGCGAGGTTTAGGACTGTGACTCATGCAGCTGCAATGGCTGCTTTGGGTACGCGGTCCAGACCTCCCCAGACACCCTGGATGACAGAGGAGTTGTTCAGGATGGTTGAGAAAAAGCGACAGGCCCACTGTCATCGGCTACAGAATCCCACGTCAGAGAATGAGGAGGCTTACCGCAGCCTTCGCTCGGAGGTTCGGAGAGCCGTGAGGCGCTGCAAGGATGGGTGGTGGTCGCGGGTTGCTGAGGAGATGGAGTCTGCCTCAGTGGCCCGTGATCACAAATCGCTATTTAACTCCATCAAAAAAGTAACCTGCAGCGCCACACCTATTACCATCATTAGGGGAAAAAACGGTGATCCAATTTCCGACCCCCAGGAACAGGTTCGCAGATTTGCTGAGCATTTCTGTGAGGTCCTGGGGGAGGGAAAATCCCACAGCCAGGAAAACATCGTGGCACAAAGTGAGGATGACCCTGCTGAGGCTGCGGTGCCTCAAATTTTGGATGAAGTCACCCCCTGTGAGTGGCTGGCTGAGGTGCCATCTGCTGAGGAAGTATTGAAGGCGATCCGGAGTCTGAGACCAGGAAAGGCAGCGGGCAGAGATGATCTCCCAAGCGAAATGCTGAGGGAGGGTGGCGTTTGTGCACAGACTGCCCTATATGACATCATAACAACAGTCTGGACCACTGGACGGGTTCCGCAGGATTGGAAGGATGCCCTGGTGGTCCCCCTTTTTAAGAAGGGGGACCGCACAGACTGTAACAACTACAGGGGCATCTCACTCCTCAGTGTGCCGGGAAAGGTCCTGGCAAGAATTATTCAGCATCGCCTTGCCAGGCACGCTGAGGAGAGGCTTGCGGAGCCCCAATGCGGTTTCAGGAAAGGGCGGTCCTGCACAGATGCCATATTTTCTGTCCGTCTGCTACAGCAGAGGTGTAGGGAATTCCAACAAGACCTACATCTCTGCTTTATTGACCTGGTCAAGGCCTATGATACCATCAGTAGGCCTGGGCTCTGGGTCGTTCTTCGTGCTTTTGGAGTACCTGACCCTCTGCTCACGATCATTAAGGACCTTCATGATGGTGAGCGGGCCCGGGTAAAACTACGTGGCCGGGAGTCAGAGCCATTCCCTGTACACCTTGGGGTGCGACAGGGATGTCCTCTGGCTCCCACATTATTTAACATCTATTTTGACCACGTAGTTCGTGAAGCCTTCAATAGCTGTACCGGGGGAATCTCCATATGGTACAGATATAATGGGAGGCTAATCGATGCCCGGGTGCGGTCAAGGGATGGCTCCCTATTGCTCAACCACGTTATGTATGCTGATGACTTGGTAATAGCTGCTCAGTCAGAGGAGGAGTTGCAGACGCTGCTGCTGAGACTGGAGCGTGCCACTAAGAGGTGGGGCCTTACCATCAGCCCCACCAAAACTAAGCACCTGCCTGGGTATTTTGTACCATCGGACACTCCACCCCCACAACTCCCAATCGGTGATGGGGCAGTTGTGGAGAGAGTGGAGAGTTTCCCATACCTGGGCAGTGTGCTTATGACTGGCTCCAGTTTAACAGCAGAGGTCTCACTCCGAATCAGTCGAGCGGCAATATCTTTTCATCGGTTGCGTAACGCTGTGTGGAAGCTACCTGGTCTGTCGCTCCGCACTAAGCTTCAGGTCTTCTCGGCCACGGTCATTCCCTCCCTTCTCTACGCTTGCGAAACGTGGACCCCCCTAATGGAACATCTTCGCCGGTTAGAAACATTTAGGCTGACCTGCCTACGATCCATCCTGGGTTTAACCAGACTGGATTGTGTGAGGAGCTCACAAATCCTTGAAAGATCTGGGCAGGGTCCCATCGGTGAGCTCCTCCGGCAGGCAAGGCTGCGATGGCTGGGTCATGTAGCCCGCATGCCCAGCCACCGCATGCCGAAACAGCTTTTGTTTGGCCGGATTGAGGGGGCTAAGCGGGCGCGGCACGGGCTAGAGAAGAGATGGAGTGATGTGGTACAGGAGGACGTGGAGCTGAGTGGACTTGCCGATGACTGGTACCAGCGGTGTCAAGATCGGCCTCTGTGGAGGAGGCTCGTGAAGGATGCTACTGGGCAGTTGGAGGCAGTCGCCCTCCAACAACAACGGAGGGCGGAGGAGCGACGCTCACAACAGCGAGCGGAGCGCCGGGTGGCTAAAGCACAGCAGGTTGGCACAGTAGGGGGCACAGGTGGTGCATCAGCCAGTCATCTCAGTCAGTCGACCCGTGGCACCTGGGTCTGCCCCGTGACCTCCTGCCAGCGGGCGTTCGACACTTCACGTGGCCTCAGGGTGCACATAGCCTGGCACAAGCGTCGTGGTGACGTCACCGCCACTTAGTGGCGAATGGCGGTTGTTGTTGTTGTTGTTGTTGTGGGGGGTGTGTGTGTGTGTGTGTGGGGTGTGTGTGTGTGTGTGGGGTGTGTGTGTGTGTGTGTGGGGTGTGTGTGTGTGGGGGGTGTGTGTGTGTGTGGGGGGTGTGTGTGTGTGGGGGGTGTGTGTGTGTGTGTGGGGGGTGTGTGTGTGTGTGGGGGGTGTGTGTGTGTGTGTGGGGAGTGTGTGTGGGGTGTGTGTGTGGGGTGTGTGTGTGTGGGGTGTGTGTGTGTGTGTGTGGGGGGTGTGTGGGGGGTGTGTGTGTGGTGTGTGTGTGTGTGTGTGGTGTGTGTGTGTGTGGGGTGTGTGTGTGTGTGGGGGGTGTGTGTGTGTGGGGGGTGTGTCTGTGTGTGTGGGGTGTGTGTGTGTGTGTGGGGGGTGTGTGTGTGTGTGGGGGGTGTGTGTGTGTGTGGGGTGTGTGTGTGTGTGGGGGGTGTGTGTGTGTGTGGGGTGTGTGTGTGTGTGGGGTGTGTGTGTGTGTGTGGGGGGGGTGTGTGTGTGGGGTGTGTGTGTGTGTGGGTGTGTGGGGGGGGGCTCGATCCGTGGAGCCGGACAAAACGGCCGCGGGACACTGGAGACCCCCGTGGAGCTTCGGCGGGGAGTGGGAGCTGGATCGGCGATGGTCGTCGCTCCGAGCGCTTTGTTTGCCCGGATCGGACGATTCGTTCGCAAGGGGGGGGGGGGGGGGCAGGGAAAATGTTTTGCCTCGACGTGACGCCGACGAGAGGCGGACGCGGGGGGTTGGCACGCGAGTCGGGGGGGGGGGAGGGTGGGGGGGGTTATTAAAATGGCAACCGATAAAAGGACGACTCGGACAACACGGACGACACCGATGTTACGGATGGTTGCCCCCCTTTGACCCCACCGCCCGCGATAACGAGGGTCGTTACAAAAACTACTACAATAGTCACGCGCACACAAAACGCCACCTGCAGAACTGCTATCGACGCACGTTGGGTGGTGGTGCCGAGAAAGGTCGACACAACAAGGTCATCGTCGACACAACAAGGTCATCGTCACCACCACCTCCTCGTCGTCATGTGGGTTGAGTGGGGCGGGTGGTGTGGGTGGGTGGGGTGGGGTGGGTGGGGTGGGGTGGGTGGGGTGGGGTGGGTGGGGCGGGTGGTCTGGGTGGGGTGGGGCGGGTGGTCTGGGTGGGTGGGGTGGGTGGGGCGGGTGATGTGGGTGGGTGGGGCAGGTGATGTGGGTGGGTGGGGTGGGGTGTTGCCCCCCCCTCCCCCTACTTGGGTGCGTGTGAACCAAGGGTTCACCTCTGAAGGGATTTCGAGGGGTAGCTCTGCAGTGTCCGCTTCCACGGGCCGTTCGGCAATAACATTGAAGGGGGGGAGGGCGCGTGAGCATTTACAAATGGATTCTTTGTCGCATGACATAGCCCGAGTTCACACCACACTAGCCAATCAGTCACTAGCCCTACCTCTAACACTCACCACACTAGCCAATCAGCCACTAGCCCTACCTCTAGCATTCACCACACTAGCCAATCAGACACTAGCCCTACATCTAACACTCACCACACTAGCCAATCAGACACTAGCCCTACCTCTAACACTCACCACACTAGCCAATCAGACACTAGCCCTACCTCTAACACTCACCACACTAGCCAATCAGTCACTAGCCCTACCTCTAACACTCACCACACTAGCCAATCAGACACTAGCCCTACCTCTAACACTCACCGCACTAGCCAACCAGCCACTAGCCCTACCTCTAACACTCACCACACTAGCCAATCAGAGACGCAAACTCCAAATATACAGAAGGCATCAAGGGTCGTGTTCGAACCCACGACTTCCTGTGTACCAGGCGAGGTTAGTTAACATCTCCTAGCCACCGCGGCGCCCCTGGCCCCTTAGTCGAACCTAGGCCCCTTCGTGCTGCGAGGTCACGAGAATCGCCACCACTGCGCTAACCCGACCCGCCCCTAAAGTTTGACTGTAGGTGGCACAGCGCCCACTGCTGCACAATGCGGGTACTGCACAGCGATCAGAGACCGCTGCCGCTACTCGTGTGCATTTGCAACTGCGATGGAGGGTGGGTGCTGGTGGTAGGTGGTAGGTAGGTGGTAGGTAGGTGGTAGGTAGGTGCCGGTGTTAGCGGCAGCGCTGGTGGAGAACAGCTGGCATACAGAGAGAACAGCTCACCACTGGCACACAGAGAGAGAACAGCTGGCATACAGAGAGAACAGCTCACCACTGGCACACAGAGAGAGAACAGCTCACCACTGGCACACAGAGAGAACAGCTCACCACTGGCACACAGAGAGAACAGCTGGCACAGAGAGAGAACAGCTCACCACTGGCACACAGAGAGAGAACAGCTCACCACTGGCACACAGAGAGAGAACAGCTGGCATACAGAGAGAGAACAGCTCACCACTGGCACACAGAGAGAGAACAGCTGGCATACAGAGAGAGAACAGCTCACCACTGGCACACAGAGAGAACAGCTCACCACTGGCACACAGAGAGAGAACAGCTCACCACTGGCACACAGAGAGAACAGCTCACCACTGGCACACAGAGAGAGAACAGCTCACCACTGGCACACAGAGAGAACAGCTCACCACTGGCACACAGAGAGAGACGCTGGTGTTGGTGGTGCTGCAAGCGGCGGCGGCGGCGGTGATGCTGCCGATGCCGGCGGCGGCAGCGTTGGCGGAGGTGCTGGTGGCGGTGTTGGTGGCCGTGCTGACGGTGGCGGTGACGGTGACGCCGGCGGCGGCGCTGGTTGGCGCCGACGCTGGCGGTGGCGGCGGCGCTGCCGGCACGGGCGGCGTTGGCGGCTACGGCGGTGTCACACGGCGGAGTTGTCGGGGAACCTGCGCACGCTCGCGTACTCCGTGTTGCTGGGGGTGCCGTGCACCACTCCTCCTCCTCCTCCTCCTCCCGGGCGCACCTCCAGCTCCGAGTAGATCACTGCAGACTGTGGGGGGCGAGGGTGGAGGAGAGGGGGGGAGGGGCATTCACCCCCCCACAAAAAGAGGCGACGGTTTAAACAAACGCGGCGATAGCGACGGGGGCGGCCGCGGTCGTCATCGGTCGGACGTCGCCAACTGCAGGACCACAGAGCTTGGGCAATCGCTGGTGGGTGGGCACCACCACCCCCGCTCCACCCCCACCCCACCACCGTCTCCTTTAGTAAGGCCGCGTGTCGCACGGGCCGGAAGGGGACACGGGAGCCAGCGTCCACGCCGATTTTTGCGTAGGCAGGTTGAGGACTGAAAGGGGTGCCGGGCGCAGACGTCTTGTTGGCAAGCGAGCGAGTGAGTTGATTAGCGGGTGGGTGGGTGAGTTGGTGGGTGGGCAGAGTGCATTGGTGGGTGGGTAAATTGGTGTGTGGGCGGGTGAATTGGTGGGTGAGGAAATTATTCAGTGGGTGAGTCGGCGTACGAGCGAGTGCGGAAATACAAACGTCCGATCAGCGAAACCGACGCCGCTGCTGCTCAAGCGTCTGTCTCACGGTGAGCTGCAGACTCCCCCGGGCAGTGGGCTAGGCCAGGCAGCAGGCTAGGCCAGGCCGGGCGGTGGGCTAGGCTGGAGGGGCAGGCGAGGCTAGGCCAGGCAGCAGGCTAGGCCAGGCCAGGTGGTGAGCTAGGCTGGAGGGGCAGGCTAGGCTAGGCCAGGCAGCAGGCTAGGCTAGGCCAGGCAGCAGGCTAGGCTAGGCCGGGCAAGTCAGCTAGGCTAGGCCGGAGGGGCGACCCACACGCGGGTCCGCGGGGGTCGCTTTACCCGCGGCGCGTCCGGCAACGCCGCGTTGCCCAGCAGCTTTTGCGAAGCGCCGCCCCCGCCGTGTGAGGCTCAACGGCGTCTCCCAGGACTCAAGACCCGAGGGGAGGAACCACGGGACCGGTGTGCGACCCAATCCAATGAGTCACGCCGGCAGGCGTTAAGCGTGGAAGATGTCGCAGGCGAGGATTGCCAGAGTCGTCGGACAAGCACGACGGGGGAGGGGAGAAGCGCGCTGGGTACCCAGAGCCCTCCGGGCCTTCCACCCTTGCTGGCCGTTGCTGTTTGGCCGCTCCTCGCTCGTCGACTCGATGGGCGCCGGGGTCACGGATCGTCGTCGAGGAGGAGACGACAGGGATGAGGAGGATGAGGAGGAGGATGAGGAGGAGGAGGACAGACAGAGAAGGGCGGGCGGCGAAGAGAAACGAAGAAAACGCGCGGGTCGGTGACACGAGGTCGCTCCACGCGCAGCAAATGGACGCAGAGACATGGAGAGAGACACCAAGGGACACAAGAGACGGATCGGCCTTGAGGGTTTTATTAGTGTCCGAGCGGTGCACAGCAGCACGCAAGGCGTGACGTTAGGGCGGGGGGCACGGCACGACATGGGGGGGGTGGGTGGGCCAGGGTGCTCCCCGCATCACGAACGGGCAAACCAGGGCGACGATGAACAGCAGACACGAGCGTAACCCAGTCACCGACACAGCGACGGACTCACCAGGGATAACGGCTCACCAATGGCACACAGAGAGAACAGCTGGCATACAGACAGAACAGCTCACCACTGGCATACAGAGAACAGCTGGCACATAGAGAACAGCTCACCACTGTCACACACAGAGAACAGCTCACCACTGGCACACAGATAGAACAGTTGGCACACAGAGAGAACAGCTCACCACTGGCACACAGAGAACAGCTCAACACTGACACACACAGAGAGAACAGCTGGCACACAGAGAGAACAGCTCACCACTGTCACACACAGAGAACAGCTCACCACTAGCACACAGAGAGAACAGCTCACCACTGGCACACAGAGAGAACAGCTCACCACTAGCACACAGAGAACAGCTGGCACACAGAGAGAACAGCTGGCACACAGAGAGAGAACAGCTCACCACTGGCAAACAGAGAGAACAGCTCACCACTGGCACACAGAGAGAACAGCTGGCATACAGAGAGAACAGCTCACCACTGGCGCACAGAGATCAGCTCACCACTGGCACACAGAGAGAACAGCTCACCACTGGCACACAGAGAACAGCTCACCACTGGCACAGAGAGAACAGCTCACCACTGGCACACAGAGAGAGAACAGCTCACCACTGGCACACAGAGAGAACAGCTCACCACTGGCACAGAGAGAACAGCTCACCACTGGCACAGAGAGAACAGCTCACCACTGGCACAGAGAGAACAGCTGGCACACAGCGAGAGAACAGCTCACCACTGGCACACAGAGAAAGAACAGCTCACCACTGGCACACAGAGAGAGAACAGCTCACCACTGGCACACAGAGAAAACAGCTCACCACTGGCACACAGAGAGAACAGCTCGAAGCTTTAAATCGAAATTTAGGAGGGGGTTTGTCGATCGACCGCCGGCACCTGTGGTCAATACAGGGAGTCGTCTACTTACGAACATTCGGCTTTACGAACTTTCAGAGATACGCACAAAACCTGGTTTGTGTATGTCCAGTTGAAGCTGATCGGACCGAAAGTCCGTAAGTTCAACCACCGCCCAATAGATGGCGGTGGTGGCATCTACATCTACAGAACGTGAATAACCAGTGGCATCTACATCTACAGAACGTGAAGAACCAGTGGCATCTACATCTACAGAACGTGAATAACCAGTGGCATCTACATCTACAGAACGTGAAGAACCAGTGGCATCTACATCTACAGAACGTGAAGAACCAGCGGCATCTACATCTGCAGAACGTGAAGAACCAGCGGCATCTACATCTACAGAACGTGAAGAACCAGCAGCATCTACATCTACAGAACGTGAAGAACCAGTGGCATCTACATCTAGACAATGTGAAGAACCAGCGGCATCTACAGAACGTGAAGAACCAGCGGCATCTACATCTACAGAACGTGAAGAATCAGTGGCATCTACATCTACAGAACGTGAAGAACCAGCGGCATCTACATCTGCAGAACGTGAAGAACCAGCGGCATCTACATCTACAGAACGTGAAGAACCAGCGGCATCTACATCTACAGAACGTGAAGAACCAGTGGCATCTACATCTACAGAACGTGAAGAACCAGTGGCATCTACATCTACAGAACGTGAATAACCAGTGGCATCTACATCTACAGAACGTGAAGAACCAGCGGCATCTACATCTACAGAACGTGAAGAACCAGCGGCATCTACATCTACAGAACGTGAAGAACCAGCGGCATCTACATCTACAGAACGTGAAGAACCAGTGGCATCTACATCTAGACAACGTGAAGAACCAGCGGCATCTACATCTACAGAACGTGAAGAACCAGCGGCATCTACATCTACAGAACGTGAAGAATCAGTGGCATCTACATCTACAGAACGTGAAGAACCAGCGGCATCTACATCTGCAGAACGTGAAGAACCAGCGGCATCTACATCTACAGAACGTGAAGAACCAGTGGCATCTACATCTATAGAACGTGAAGAACCAGTGGCATCTACATCTGCAGAACGTGAAGAACCAGCGGCATCTACATCTGCAGAACGTGAAGAACCAGCGGCATCTACATCTGCAGAACGTGAAAAACAAGTGGCATCTACATCTGCAGAACGTGAAGAACCAGCGGCATCTACATCTGCAGAACGTGAAGAACCAGTGGCATTTACATCTGCAGAATGTGAAGAACCAGTGACATCTACGTCTGCAGAACCTGAAAAACCAGTGGCATCTACATCTGCAGAACGTGAACAACCAGTGGCATCTACATCTGCAGAACGTGAAGAACCAGTGGCATCTACATCTGCAGAACGTGAAGAACCAGTGGCATCTACATCTGCAGAACGTGAAGAACCAGCGGCATCTACATCTGCAGAACGTGAAGAACCGGTGGCATCTACATCTGCAGAACGTGAAGAACCAGCGGCATCTACATCTACAGAACGTGAAGAACCAGTGGCATCTACATCTGCAGAACGTGAAGAACCAGTGGCATCTACATCTATAGAACGTGAAGAACCAGTGGCATCTACATCTTCAGAACGTGAAGAACCAGTGGCATCTACATCTGCAGAACGTGAAGAACCAGTGGCATCTACATCTGCAGAACGTGAAGAACCGGTGGCATCTACATCTGCAGAACGTAAAGAACCAGCGGCATCTACATCTGCAGAACGTGAAGAACCAGTGGCATCTACATCTGCAGAACGTGAAGAACCGGTGGCATCTACATCTGCAGAACGTGAAGAACCAGCGGCATCTACATCTGCAGAACGTGAAGAACCAGTGGAATCTACATCTGCAGAACGTGAAGAACCAGTGGCATATACATCTATAGAACGTGAAGAACCAGTGGCATCTACATCTTCAGAACGTGAAGAACCAGTGGAATCTACATCTGCAGAACGTGAAGAACCAGTGGCATCTACATCTGCAGAACGTGAAGAACCAGTGGCATCTACATCTGCAGAACTTGAATAACCAGTGGAATCTACATCTGCAGAACGTGAAGAACCGGTGGCATCTACATCTGCAGAATGTGAAGAACCAGTGGCATCTACATCTGCAGAACGTGAAGAACCAGTGGCATCTACATCTGCAGAACATGAAGAACCAGTGGCATCTACATCTGCAGAACATGAAGAACCAGTGGCATCTACATCTGCAGAACATGAAGAACCAGTGGCATCTACATCTTCAGAACGTGAAGAACCAGTGGCATCTACATCTTCAGAACGTGAAGAACCAGTGGCATCTACATCTGCAGAACGTGAAGAACCAGTGGCATCTACATCTGCAGAACGTGAAGAACCAGTGGCATCTACATCTTCAGAACGTGAAGAACCAGTGGCATCTACATCTGCAGGAGATTATACAACTTTTAAAGCCATTCCCTGAGCTGAGTGAACAAATCGACTTACCAACAACGGACCTCTGGAATCTAACTCGTTCGTAAGAAGAGGAGTCCATGCATCTTGCTAATTACTGCCTGGCGAAGGCAGGAAACCCCATTGGTCCCCCCCCCACCCTAAAAAAACAGCCCACAACGAGCCATGCCACCAACATGTCACACCCACACGCCACGCCAAAACAAGCCACGCCCCCCCCTGAACAAGCCACGCCCCCCCCCCAACAAGCCACGCCCCCCCCCACAGCCACACAAGTTGGAAAAGGAACCTGTTGACTTTGACTCACCACCACTGTGACCCATTGTGTTTTGGCTTCAATATATAAAACAAAAACTTTGCTGGCCAAGGCTATGGCGTCATTGCGTGTGACGCCAAGAGGCTTTGCCCGAGGCAAGGCCGGTGAACTGCCAGACCACAAGATGCAATTACCCCTCCCCCCTCCCCCCTTCTCTATTCAATGCAGGTCCCCCCCCCCCAGTTTGACACAAAACTCCACGGCAACACGGCAAGTCCTCGCTGAACGCGTGGCAGCATTCACGCCGTCATAATGCAGAACGCCCAGTGTTATATTGCGGAATGCGCACCGTTACAACGCGCGCGTTATACCGTGGAGCCTACACCGATGTAACGCCGAACACGGCTGTTAAACCGCAGAACGTGTGCGGTTTTCGGGGGCATGTCGACTACCGCCACCCAATTGCGACGCCGCGCCGAACGAGCGAATCAAGAGAAGTCAAGTTGGACTCGCAAACGAATGAACAGGCTCTGCCTACGAACCGGCTCGCCAACCAACCGGCCCGCCAACCAACCGGCTCGCCAACCAAACGGGTCGCCAACCAAACGGCTCGCCAACCAACTGGCCCGCCAACCAACCGGCTTGAGAACCAACCGGCCAGGCAACCAACCGGCTTGAGAACCAACCGGCTTGAGGACCAACCGGCTCGCCAACCAACCGGCTCGCCAACCAACCGGCCCGTAAACCAACCGGCCCGAACTAACCGGCCCGCCAACCAACCGGCTCGAGAACGAACCAACTCCAGAACAGACCTCTGGAACCCTAACTCGCTCGTGAGTAGAGGGAGTCCCTCCCAGTAACTCGCCAATTCCTGTCTCGCGAAGGCAGGAAACCACCTCACCGGGCCCCACCTACCCTCAATAAGCCACGCCCCCTCCCGCCGCTACCCGCTCTCTCTCTCTGGATTACAGTTTACCGATTCTCGCCAAAAATGTTAATTGCCTAACGCGTCGTTTCGCTTTCGTTTGAAATGTTACTTTCTTTATACCGATTCCGCAACGCGACGCAACGGAGGGCTTCCGACACCGCGCCCAGCACCCCAGCCTCACCCCCTCCTGCCCCCCGCCCCCTCGACTCATTTCAGCCGTCGCTAGGGGGGGGGGGGGGGGGGTGTGCTACATGCGCTACGATGTAAAGCAACGTAAAAAAGTAGTGTATATAAAAAAAATAATCCACCTATTCTCAAGGGATCAGACGGCCCACGACCAATCGCGCTCTCTCGCTCGCCGTCCCACAAGCCCCCCACCCGAGCGACGGGCTGCAGACGCCCACATCGAGAGGCCGCCGCTACACGGAGGGGCGGCCGGCGCGCGGGCGGACGAGACGGGCAAGCGGCGATCAGGCCAAGTCGACGGAACTGCGCGTCTGCGCCGGCACCATCACCGCCACGGCGCCCATCCGCGCCAGATTCACCCGGTGCGCCGGGCTCGCCGGGCCCCCACCCGCCCCGAGGCCCGAGCCCCCCCCCGCTACCTTGGGCTTCGGCGGCTCGGGGGAGTGACTGGGCGGGAGGTCGTCCTCCGAGTCGTAGTCGTCGTCGTCGTGAGCGACGCTCTCGTAGGCCGGTCCGCCGCCGCCGCCGCCGCCGCTGATCTCGCTCTCCTCCCTCACGCTGGGGAAGGCCCCCGCCCTCCCACGGCCGTCCGCTCGCTCGTAGGGCGGCCCGCCAGGGCCCGACGGCCCGGGCGGGGCCGAGCGGAGCGCCAGGAGGCCGTTGGAGGGCGTCGCCGAGCCGATGGAGGTGCGGGTGCTGGGCAGGTCGTGGGCCGCGCGCGTGGGCGGGCGGCTCATCGACGCGGGGGGGGAGTCGTCCATCCTGCGGAGGGAGGTAAGGTGAGGGAGGGGAGGCGAGGGAGGGAGGGAGGGGAGGGAGGGAGGGAGGGAGGCGAGGGATGGAGGGAGGGAGGGAGGGAGGGAGGGAGGCGAGGGATGGAGGGAGGGAGGGAGGCGAGGTGAGGGAGGGAGGGGAGGGAGGCGAGGGAGGGAGGCGAGGGAGGGAGGGAGGGAGGGAGGGAGGGAGGGAGGGAGGGAGGGAGGGGGGAATCAGACAAACGTCCATCCGTTAAGAGTCACGTATGCTCAGAATCTCAGGAACCAAGAATTTGGATTCTGGAGGAAATGAATCCGATGAGCTATGAAGCTTTCTTTCACAGAGGTCAAGTAGGGGCACGGGGTCAGCGAGTTAACGCTCGCACACACGGAGGCTTCGACTTGCTGGAGTTTGTCCTCCGACTGTCACCGTCCTAGACTCTCAGGGAGCTTCGGAACAACGCTGCTGCTGTGCGAGCGGGCGGGTGGGCGAGCGGGCCGGTGGGTGAGCGAGCGGGTGGGCGAGCAGGTCAGTGGGCGAGCGGGTCAGTGGGCGAGTGGGCGGGTGGGCGAGCGAGCGGGTGGGCGAGCGAGCGGGTCAGTGGGCAAGCGGGCCAGTGGGCGAGCGGGTCAGTGGGCGAACGGGTCAGTGGGCGAGTGGGTCAGTGGGCGAACGGGTCAGTGGGTGAGTGGGTCAGTGGGCGAGCGGGTCAGTGGGCGAGTGGGTCAGTGGGCGAGCGGGTCAGTGGGCGAACGGGTCAGTGGGCGAGTGGGTCAGTGGGCGAACGGGTCAGTGGGTGAGTGGGTCAGTGGGCGAGCGGGTCAGTGGGCGAGTGGGTCAGTGGGCGAGTGGGTCAGTGGGCGAGTGGGTCAGTGGGCGAGTGGGTCAGTGGGCGAACGGGTCAGTGGGCGAGTGGGTCAGTGGGCGAGTGGGTCAGTGGGCAAGCGGGCCAGTGGGCGAGCGGGTCAGTGGGCGAGCGGGTCAGTGGGCGAGTGGGTCAGTGGGCGAGCGGGTCAGTGGGCGAGCGGGTCAGTGGGCGAATGAGCAGGTAAGCGAGTGGGTAAAATCAAGTGAGCGAGCGAGCGGGCGGGCGGGCGGGCGGGCGGGCGACCGGGCTAGTGGGCGAGCGGGCGAGCGGGCGACTGGGCTAGTGGGCGAGGGAGCGAGCGGGTGGGCCCTCACCGGATGTCGTTGTGGTAGTCTCGGTCCTGCACCGGCTTGCCCTTGCGCTGGCGCAGCAGGAACCAGACGAGGAAGCCGACCACGGCGACGACGAGCAGCACGCCGATGACGGAGCCCGCCACGACGCCGGCGTTACTGCTCGCTGCACGCGGCGCATCACACCAGCAGGCATCACACCAGCAGGCATCACACCAGCAGGCATCACACCAGCAGGCATCACACCAGCAGGCATCACACCAGCAGGCATCACACCAGCAGGCATCACACCAGCAGGCATCACACCAGCAGGCATCACACCAGCAGGCATCACACCAGCAGGCATCACACCAGCAGGCATCACACCAGCAGGCATCACACCAGCAGGCATCACACCAGCAGGCATCACACCAGCAGGCATCACACCCACACACCAGCAGGCATCACACCAGCAGGCATCACACCCACACCAGCAGGCATCACACACACACCAGCAGGCATCACACCCACACCAGCAGGCATCACACACACACCAGCAGGCATCACACCCACACACCAGCAGGCATCACACCAGCAGGCATCACACCCACACCAGCAGGCATCACACACACACCAGCAGGCATCACACCCACACCAGCAGGCATCACACACACACCAGCAGGCATCACACCCACACACCAGCAGGCATCACACCAGCAGGCATCACACCCACCCCAGCAGGCATCACACCCCAGCAGGCATCACACACCAGCAGGCATCACACCAGCAGGCATCACACCCACACCAGCAGGCATCACACACACACCAGCAGGCATCACACCAGCAGGCATCACACCCACACCAGCAGGCATCACACACACCCCAGCAGGCATCACACCAGCAGGCATCACACACACACCAGCGTTACCGTGTGACGCACTGCACCACACACCCACCAGGCATCGCACCGGCTAGACTGCTCGCAGCACACCCCCCCCGCAGCACACCCCCCCCTCCCCCCGCAGCATACCAAGCGACACACCACAAAGATCCCCCACGTGGCCTTGACAGACTGTTGGGGCAAGTGCCGTTCACGAGTGGCACCTCCGAAAGGCCGGCACGGCACGCGAGGGGGTGGGCGGCCAGCAACCACGCCCGGCCGCCTTTGTCTCCCCAGCGGCGATGTTCACTACACACCGCGCCAGGTTACCAATTCGAGGCCGAGTCGACCTAGTGGAGGCCCAGGGACCGGTTCAGATAACCGTCACCGACGGCGGTGTTGGCCGCGAGCGGGAATCGAACCCGGGTCGCCGGGCTCGCAGCCCAGCGTAGCGCTAACCGTCGCACCACCGCTCCCCACGCACACCTCACACGCACACACAGGCACACGCACACGCACACCTCACACGCACACGCACGCACACACACGCACACGCGTGTAGCGGGAGGCAGACTCACGGGGTACGACGGAGAGCAGGACGACGCACGACTGCCATCCCACACGGTTGGTGGCATTGCACTGGTACATCCCGGAGTGGCTCACGCTCGCGTTCTTGATGGGCAGCGTTCCTCCTGCGTGCCGCGCCAAGCGGGGACAATCGACAGGCGGAAATCTCCCACCACGCCCCCGTCTCTGTGCGAGTCTGTGGGTGTTCATGTGCGAATCCATGGGTCTCTGTGTGAGTCTGTGGGTCTCTGTGTGAGTCTGTGGGTCTCTGTGTGAGTCTATGGGTCTCTGTGTGAGTCTATGGGTGTCTGTGTGAGTATATGGGTCTCTATGCGAGTCTATGGGTCTCTATGCGAGTCTATGGGTCTCTATGCGAGTATGGGTCTCTGTGCGAGTCTATGGGTATCTGTGCGAGTCTATGGGTCTCTGTGTGAGTCTATGGGTGTCTGTGTGAGTCTATGGGTCTCTGTGTGAATCTATGGGTCTCTGTGTGAGTCTATGAGTCTCTGTGTGAGTCTATGGGTCTCTGTGTGAGTCTGTGGGTCTCTGTGTGAGTCTATGGGTCTCTGTGTGTGTCTATGGGTGTCTGTGTGAGTATATGGGTCTCTATGCGAGTCTATGGGTCTCTATGCGAGTCTATGGGTCTCTGTGCGAGTCTATGGGTCTCTGTGCGAGTCTATGGGTCTCTATGCGAGTCTATGGGTCTCTGTGTGAGTCTATGGTTGTCTGTGCGAGTATATGGGTCTCTGTGCGAATCTATGGGTCTCTTTACGAGTCTATGGGTTCTCTGTGTGAGTCTATGGGTCTCTATGCAAGTCTCTATGCGAGTCTATGGGTCTCTATTCGAGTCTATGGGTCTCTGTGCGAGTCTATGGGTCTCTGTGCGAGTCTATGGGTTCTCTGTGTGAGTCTATGGGTTCTCTGTGTGAGTCTATGGGTCTCTGTGCGAGTCTATGGGTCTCTATGCAAGTCTCTATGCGAGTCTATGGGTCTCTATTCGAGTCTATGGGTCTCTGTGCGAGTCTATAGGTCTCTGTGCGAGTCTATGGGTATCTGTGTGAGTCTATGGGTCTCTGTGCGAGTCTATGGGTCTCTGTGCAAGTCTATGGGTCTCTGTGCGAGTCTATGGGTCTCTGTGCGAGTCTATGGGTCTCTGTGCGAGTCTGTGGGTCTCTGTGCGAGTCTGTGGGTCTCCATGTGAGTCTATGGGTCTCTGTGCGAGTCTATGGGTCTCTATGCGAGTCCATGGGTCTCTATGCGAGTCTATGGGTCTCTATGCAAGTCTCTATGCGAGTCTATGGGTCTCTATTCGAGTCTATGGGTCTCTATGCGAGTCTATGGGTCTCTGTGCGAGTCTATGGGTCTCTGTGCGAGTCTATGGGTCTCTATGCGAGTCTATGGGTTTCTATGCAAGTCTCTATGCGAGTCTATGGGTCTCTATTCGAGTCTCTGGGTCTCTGTGCGAGTCTATGGGTCTCTGTGCGAGTCTGTGGGTCTCTGTGCGAGTCTGTGGGTCTCTGTGCGAGTCTGTGGGTCTCTGTGCGAGTCTATGGGTCGCTGTGCGAGTCTATGGGTCTCTGTGCGAGTCTATGGGTCTCTATGCGAGTCTATGGGTCTCTGTGTGAGTCTATGGGTGTCTGTGCGAGTATATGGGTCTCTGTGCGAATCTATGGGTCTCTATGCGAGTCTATGGGTCTCTGTGCGAGTCTATGGGTTCTCTGTGTGAGTCTATGGGTTCTCTGTGTGAGTCTATGGGTCTCTGTGCGAGTCTATGGGTCTCTATGCAAGTCTCTATGCGAGTCTATGGGTCTCTATTCGAGTCTATGGGTCTCTGTGCGAGTCTATGGGTCTCTGTGCGAGTCTATGGGTATCTGTGTGAGTCTATGGGTATCTGTGTGAGTCTATGGGTCTCTGTGCGAGTCTATGGGTCTCTGTGTGAGTCTATGGGTCTCTGTGCGAGTCTATGGGTCTCTGTGCGAGTCTATGGGTCTCTGTGTCAGTCTATGGGGTCTCTATGCGAGTCTATGGGTCTCTGTGTGAGTCTGTGGGTCTCTGTGCGAGTCTGTGGGTCTCTGTGCGAGTCTGTGGGTCTCTATGTGAGTCTATGGGTCTCTGTGCGAGTCTATGGGTCTCTATGCGAGTCTATGGGTCTCTATGCGAGTCTATGGGTCTCTATGCAAGTCTCTATGCGAGTCTATGGGTCTCTATTCGAGTCTATGGGTCTCTATGCGAGTCTATGGGTCTCTGTGCGAGTCTATGGGTCTCTGTGCGAGTCTATGGGTTTCTATGCAAGTCTCTACGCGAGTCTATGGGTCTCTATTCGAGTCTCTGGGTCTCTGTGCGAGTCTATGGGTCTCTGTGCGAGTCTATGGGTCTTTGTGCGAGTCTGTGGGTCTCTGTGCGAGTCTGTGGGTCTCTGTGCGAGTCTGTGGGTCTCTGTGCGAGTCTATGGGTCTCTGTGCGAGTCTATGGGTCTCTGTGCGAGTCTGTGGGTCTCTGTGTGAGTCTATGGGTCTCTGTGCGAGTCTATGGGTCTCTGTGCGAGCCTATGGGTCTCTGTGCGAGCCTATGGGTCTCTGTGCGAGCCTATGGGTCTCTGTGCGAGTCTATGGGTCTCTGTGCGAGTCTATGGGGCTCTGTGTGAGTCTATGGGTCTCTGTGTGAGTCTATGGGTCTCTGTGCGAGTCTATGGGTCTCTGTGTGAGTCTATGGGTCTCTGTGCGAGTCTATGGGTCTCTGTGCGAGTCTATGGGTCTCTGTGTGAGTCTATGGGTCTCTGTGTGAGTCTATGGGTGTCTGTGTGAGTCTATGGGTCTCTATGTGAGTCTATGGGTCTCTGTGCGAGTACGATTCTGTTATACCGGCGGCGGGCGGAAGTGTCAACAGTCGACATCGTCATCATCATCGTCGTCGTCATCATCATCGTCATCATCGTCGTCACCATCGTCGTTACCATCGTCATCATCATCGTCGTCATCGTCATCATCATCATCATCGTCATCATCATCGTCGTCATCATCGTCGTTGTCATCATCGTCATCATCGTCGTTACCATCGTCGTTACCATCGTCATCATCATCGTCGTCATCGTCATCATCATCGTCATCATCATCGTCGTCATCATCGTCGTTGTCATCATCGTCATCATCGTCGTCACCATCGTCGTTACCATCGTCATCATCATCGTCGTCATCGTCATCATCATCATCATCGTCGTCATCATCATCGTCACCATCGTCATCAACATCAACATCGTCACCATCGTCGTCATCATCATCATCATCATCGTCGTCATCATCGTCGTCGTCATCGTCTACGTCGTCGTCGTCGTCACGATCCTGGCAGTGGCGGCACCCACCAACCACGGGCGGCAACGTCCCCTCCCCGCTGGTCTTCCTCCACTGGTAGCTGATGGGCGACGTGCCCTCCGTGGACAGGCACTGCAGCGACAGGTCCTTGCCCAGCTGCAGCGAACCGTTCACCACGCAGCTGGGCTGGGACGGCTTCACTGTGCCAGGTGGAGGCGGCGAGGGGAGAGGGGGCGAGGGGAGAGGGGAGAGGGGAGAGGGGAGAGGGGGCGAGGGGAGAGGGGAGAGGGGGCGAGGGGAGAGGGGAGAGGGGAGAGGGGGCGAGGGGAGAGGGGGCGAGGGGAGAGGGGGCGAGGGGAGAGGGGCGAGGGGAGAGGGGGCGAGGGGAGAGGGGAGAGGGGGCGAGGGGGCGAGGAGAGAGGGGCGAGGGGGAGAGGGGGAGAGGGGGCGAGGGGAGAGGGGAGAGGGGAGAGGGGAGAGGGGGCGAGGGGAGAGGGGGAGAGGGGGCGAGGGGAGAGGGGAGAGGGGAGAGGGGCGAGGGGAGAGGGGGCGAGGGGCGAGGGGAGAGGGGAGAGGGGGCGAGGGGAGAGGGGAGAGGGGGCGAGGGGAGAGGGGGCGAGGGGAGAGGGGAGAGGGGGCGAGGGGAGAGGGGGCGAGGGGAGAAGGGGCGAGGGGAGAGGGGAGAGGGGGCGACGGGAGAGGGGGCGAGGGGAGAGGGGGCGAGGGGAGAGGGGAGAGGGGGCGAGGGGAGAGGGGAGAGGGGGCAAGGGGAGAGGGGAGAGGGGGAGAGGGGGCAAGGGGAGAGGGGGCGAGGGGAGAGGGGGCGAGGGGAGAGGGGGCGAGGGGAGAGGGGAGAGGGGGCAAGGGGAGAGGGGGCGAGGGGAGAGGGGGCGAGGGGAGAGGGGGCGAGGGGAGAGGGGGCGAGGGGAGAGGGGGCGGCGGTGGCGGTGCTTAGTTTGGCGCGGCTGGCTACGTGACGGGCGCGACAGAAGTTGAACGTGCACACGTGCGACAGGAGGCCGCTGGGGCTGCACAATGTTTCTTAAAATCATCTCGGTGGGAAACTCATTTCGTTAGACGTTTAACACAGAGGGCTTTCGCGACCAATGTCACCCAGAATGGATGTGTTTTGGGTTAGATCACGTAAATAAATATGAATGCTGTGTCGTTATAAGCCGCCACCGCCAGACACAGACAACTAGTAAGGGCTGTCACGTAAACAGAACGTGGCCATCTTCTTTGCTTCTTTCGGTAAAAGTCACGTAGAATGAGAATAAAATAATAAAATAACACAATAAAATTATCACGACGTTTCGGCCACAACACAAGTGGCCTTCCTCAGGTGAAAGGAACAAAAAACTGTCGGGACGACAGAGCTACAATGAACGCTGCTAAGATTCACAGCGTCTTTTAAGCTGGTTGAGAGAAGTGAGGCACCTTGACAAAGGGGTTTACATATCAAACAGGAGAATTTAGCATTGAAATAGCTGAGGGATTAGCTTGTGACTGGTCACAGAAATGGCTATGTTAAAGTCAAAACCTACACATCCACAGAGGCACCTAGTACAAATCAAACAGGAGAATTTATCATTGAAACAGTTGAGGGATTAGCTTGTGACTGGTCACAGAAATGGCTATGTTAAAGTCAAAGCCTACACATCCACAGAGGCACCTAGTACAAATCAAACAGGAGAATTTATCATTGAAACAGTTGAGGGATTAGCTTGTGACTGGTCACAGAAATGGCTATGTTAAAGTCAAAGCCTACACATCCACAGAGGCACCTAGTACAAATCAAACAGGAGAATTTAGCATTGAAATAGCTGAGTGACTAGCTTGTGACTGGTCACAGAAATAGCTATGTTAAAGTCAAAGCCTACACATCCACAGAGGCACCTAGTACAAATCAAACAGGATAATTTAGCATTGAAATAGCTGAGAGACTAGCTTGTGACTGGTCACAGAAATGGCTATGTTAAAGTCAAAGCCTACACATCCACAGAGGCACCTAGTACAAATCAAACAGGAGAATTTATCATTGAAACAGTTGAGGGATTAGCTTGTGACTGGTCACAGAAATGGCTATGTTAAAGTCAGCCTACACATCCACAGAGGCACCTAGTGCATGGACGCCAAAGGGGCTGCAACAACTCAACTATCATACAGTAAACCGATGTGAACAAAACCTAAGTCTAAATTACACAATCCGCAAAGCCATCACTCCAGTCATGAAGAAGGATCCTCTTGTGGAGCTACTCAAAACCATCACCTTATCCTACATTGCAGGGGTCACTAAAAAGATCTCCAAAATCCTGAATAAACACAAGATCCAGGTCCGATTCAACACAGTACAAAAAATCCGTGATCTGGTTCCATCTGTCAAAGATGCTGTTCCAGACATACAGTACCCGGGCGTTTACAAACTAAAGTGCCTCTGTGGTAGTAGTTACATTGGAGAAACCAAACGACATATCTCGGACCGCATCCGCGAACATAAAGCAAACTTGAAACACGGTAGAACGAACTCCTCCGCCGTGGCAGATCATTGTTATAATTCAGTGGGCTCACATGACATTGACTTCTCCAAGACGGAGGTTCTTTGCAAGCCAACTGGCTACCATGACAGATTCGTTCATGAGGCTATCCACATAAACAAGCACAGAGACAATTTCAACCAAGAAGATGGATTCTGGCTTAGTAACCATTGGAAAGATATTTTAAACCATTTCGGTTCTTAATTAATTATTTTATGGTGACCTTCAGACCGCAGCTCTTTCGCTGGCATTGACTCTTAATACTTCTCACACCACGGTTAATGGTATGGTTTATAACATGATTATAACAGCGCCTCGCAGCTGTTTCTCTCCTCTGTTCTGACCATGATGGACTCGTCCGTCTGAACGGGGCTCGTAGCGGTCCGTGGTGCTGATGTGGAGGGTAAGAATCCACCCATATTTTCGCCATATAGCATCGTGATATATAACGACTTATTGTTGGTAGCTCAGCTGATTGGAGAATATATAGTTTATTGATAACATTTAGGTAGTTTATATTTTAATTTTTTATCTGTTTACTATATAGTATTCATTATATAGTGTAGTGGATACCCAGTTGCTGTTAATAGCTCTGCTTATTGAAGAATATATTGAGTACATTTATTATATTGATGTAATTTAGACTTAGGTTTTTTTCACATCGGTTTACTGTATGATAGTTGAGTTGTTGCAGCCCCTTTGGCGTCCATGCACTAGGTGCCTCTGTGGATGTGTAGGCTTTGACTTTAACATAGCTATTTCTGTGACCAGTCACAAGCTAATCCCTCAACTGTTTCAATGCTAAATTCTTGTTTGATTTGTACTAGGTGCCTCTGTGGATGTGTAGGCTTTGACTTTAACATAGCCATTTCTGTGACCAGTCACAAGCTAATCCCTCAGCTATTTCAATGCTAAATTATCCTGTTTGATTTGTACTAGGTGCCTTTGTTGATGTGTAGGCTTTGACTTTAACATAGCTATTTCTGTGACCAGTCACAAGCTAATCCCTCAGCTATTTCAATGCTAAATTATTCTGTTTGATATGTAAACCCCTTTGTCAAGGTGCCTCACTTCTCTCAACCAGCTTAAAATACGCTGGGAATCTTAACAACGTTCATTGTAGCTCTGTCGTCCCGACAGGTTTGTTCCTTTCGCCTGAAGAGGGCCACTTGTGTTGTGGCCGAAATGTCGTGAGAATTTTATTGTTTTATTTTGTTATTTTATTCTCATTCTACGTGACTTTACCGAAAGAACCAATGAAGATGAATCCTTGCAGTCACGAAAGCTTTAAATAGAACGTGGCCAATTCGTCACGAATACAGCACTAGTGTGTAATGTATAATAGTGTAGTGTATTGTGTATAGTCGTGTAGTGCATAGTGTAGTATACTAGTACAGCACTAGTGTGTAGTGTAGTGTATAGTAGTGTATTGTGTATAGTCGTTAGTGCATAGTGTAGGATACTAGTACAGCACTAGTGTATAGTGTAGTGCATAGTAGTGGAGTGCATAGTAGAGTAGTGCATAGTAGTGTATAGTGTAGTGTATAGTGTAGTATATAGTGTAGTGTATAGTGTAGTGTATAGTGTAGTGTAGTATATAGTGTAGTATATAGTGTAGTGTATAGTGTAGTGTATAGTGGTGTAGTGTATAGTGGTGTAGTGTATAGTAGTGTAGTGTATAGTAGTGTAGTGTGTAGTGTAGTGCATAGTAGTGTAGTGCATAGTAGTGCAGTGTATAGTGCAGTGTATAGTGCAGTGTATAGTAGTGTAGTGTATAGTAGTGTAGTGTATAGTAGTGTAGTGTATAGTAGTGTATAGTGTAGTGTATAGTAGTGTAGTGTATAGTGTAGTGTATAGTAGTGTAGTGTATAGTAGTGTAGTGTATAGTAGTGTAGTGTATAGTGTAGTGTATAGTGTATAGTAATGTAGTGTATAGTGTAGTGTATAGTGTATAGTAGTGTAGTGTATAGGAGTGTAGTGTATAGTGTAGTGTATAGTGTATAGTAGTGTAGTGTATAGTGG
>NC_133728.1:3396324-3481324 GCF_048934315.1 Petromyzon marinus
GCAGCAGAGTGTGTGGACTAATCCCCATCTGTTACATCTCACCCCCCTCTACACCCGTGGGTGGGTGGGTGTGCGGGTGGTACAGCAGCAGAGTGTGTGGACTAATCCCCATCTGTTACATCTCACCCCCCTCTACACCCGTGGGTGGGTGTGTGGGTGGGTGGCATAGCAGCAGAGTGTGTGGACTAATCCCCATCTGTTCCATCTCACCCCCCTCTACACCCGTGGGTGGGTGTGTGGGTGGGTGGCACAGCAGCAGAGTGTGTGGACTAATCCCCATCTGTTACATCTCACCCCCCTCTACACCCGTGGGTGGGTGTGTGGGTGGGTGGCACAGCAGCAGAGTGTGTGGACTAATCCCCATCTGTTCCATCTCACCCCCCTCTACACCCGTGGGTGGGTGTGTGGGTGGGTGTGTGGGTGGGTGGCACAGCAGCAGAGTGTGTGGACTAATCCCCATCTGTTACATCTCACCCCCCCTCTACACCCGTGGGTGTGTGTGTGGGTGGGTGGCACAGCAGCAGAGTGTGTGGCTCCTCGCCCACCACGTGGCCTGCGCCGACTTCCTGCTCGTCTGGTTTCTCAAGCCCCCTCTCCTCGCCCGTCTCCGGGGCGGCTGGCAAACGGCGTTGCAAGTTGACATTCTTGTTAACGTATACTTTTTTGCTGTTGAGAGGCTGGTACAAACTTGTCAGCACCGGTGGGACGAGCCCACGCGCTGTCCGGGTAGGCGTGTGCGGCGACGCGGGATTTCACCGACGGATCTTTAGATTTTGATTCGTATTCGTGGTTCTTTCGGTAAAGTCACCACCACGTGGAAGGGAAACAATAAAAGAATTTTAAAAAAATAATAAAAGGGTGAAAAACCATTATTGTATCTTGCCACTGGCAAAAGGGGCTCTCATAATGCAAAAGCTTACCCCGAGCTCTCAATACTCTCATGGTACGTTGTTGTCTTTGAGTTGTGCGCCTTTTGGCATCGTCTGGTCCAACACCATTGGAGACAGGGCTCTAAGAAAAAGCTGTCTCGGGTGTGGACCAATCAATTTCAAGGACAGTGCATTCACTATCAGAGTTGCCTTTTTGCTTGCATTTTGACCGCTAGTGTTGTGGTTAATGCAAGATTAAAAGGTAAAAACCTATTATTATATCTTGCTACTAGCAAAGGAGGTCTCATAATAGTTGTAGATTAGTTGAGGAGTGCGGTGTGGTGGGGGGGGATTTGCCATTAAATGTTATACCACCACTCTTTCGACAGCGCCCGCATTGTGACTGGAAGACATCAATAATTAAACCCGTCGCCCGAACCCGTGATTTATAGCACCTGCGGTTTCGGAGGTTGCAGTGGTTTCTTGGTTGGTATATCTGGGCGTGTGTGGTGAGCGAGGTGTGTATGGTGCGTGGTGTGTGTGTGGTGAGTGTGTGTAGGATGAGTGTGTGTGGTGTGTGTGTGGTGAGTGTGCGAGTGGTGTGTGTGTGAGTGGTGTGCGTGTGTGGTGAGTGTGTGCGGTGTATATGGTCCGTGTGTATGGTGTATATGGTGTGTGAGTGTGTGAGTGATATGTGAGTGGTATGTGAGTATGTGAGTGTGTGTGGTGAGTTTGTGGTGTCTATTGTGAGTGTGTGCAGAAGTGTGTAAGTGGTGAGTGTGTGAGTGGTAAATGTGTGCGAGTGGTGTGTGAGTAGTAAGTGTGTGATTGGTGTGTGAGTGGTGAGTGGTGTGTGAGTGGTGTGTGAGTGGTGTGAGAGGTGAGTGAGTGGTGTGTGTGTGAGTGGTGAGTGAGTGGTGTGTGAGTGGTGTGTGAGTGGTGTGTGAGTGGTACGTGTGTGAGTGGTACGTGTGTGAGTGGTGAGTGTGTGAGTGGTGAGTGTGTGAGTGGTGAGTGTGTGAGTGGTGTGTGAGTGGTAAGTGTGTGAGTGTGTGAGTGGTGTGTGAGTGGTGAGTGTGTGAGTGGTGTGTGAGTGGTGAGTGTGTGAGTGGTGTGTGTGTGAGTGGTGAGTGTGTGAGTGGTGAGTGAGTGGTGAGTGTGTGAGTGGTGTGTGAGTGTGTGAGTGGTGTGAGTGTGTGGTGAGTGTGTGAGTGGTAAGTGTGTGAGTGTGTGAGTGGTGTGTGTGTGAGTGGTGAGTGAGTGGTGAGTGTGTGAGTGGTGTGTGAGTGTGTGTGAGTGGTAACTGCAAGGTGACACTGACGGCTGCTCTGTGCTGCTTCCGGTGTTCAGAGGGGGGCCTGCTCAAGGCGCGGCTGCGGCTGGAGCACGCCACGTGACACACACACGTGTCGGTGATGTGCAGCGCGTCTTCGTCTAACGCTGGGGAGCCGGGCAAGCCCCTCTCTGTACCAGCGTGGAGGGCACCACCCCACGTGTTCACCTTCTGAAGCGCTCGCTCGTGTCACGTGGCGTGCGCGATGAACACCACCACCACGTGACTTTTATTTCGTGTTGTGCGCGGTGCATTTAGGGCCACGGCGCGTGGATTTGTAGCGATTATTTGTGTTGCTGGTGACTTTGTGTGTTTGTGTTGCTGGTGACTTTGTGTAGTTGTGTTGCTGGTGACTTTGTGTGTTTGTGTTGCTGGTGACTTTGTGTATGTGTTGCTGGTGACTTTGTGTATTTGTGTTGCTGGTGACTTTGTGTATTTGTGTGGCTGGTGACTTTGTGTATTTGTGTTGCTGGTGACTTTGTGTATTTGTGTTGCTGGTGACTTTGTGTATTTGTGTTGCTGGTGACTTTGTGTATTTGTGTTGCTGGTGACTTTGTGTATTTGTGTTGCTGGTGACTTTGTCTATTTGTGTTGCTGGTGACTTTGTGTATTTGTGTTGCTGGTGACTTTGTGTGTTTGTGTTGCTGATGACTGTGTATTTGTGTTGCTGGTGACTTTGTCTATTTGTGTGGCTGGTGACTTTGTGTATTTGTGTTGCTGGTGACTTTGTGTATTTGTGTTGCTGGTGACTTTGTGTATTTGTGTTGCTGGTGACTTTGTGTATTTGTGTTGCTGGTGACTTTGTGTATTTGTGTTGCTGGTGACTTTGTGTATTTGTGTTGCTGGTGACTTTGTGTATTTGTGTTGCTGGTGACTTTGCGTATTTGTGTTGCTGGTGACTTTGCGTATTTGTGTTGCTGGTGACTTTGTGTATTTGTGTTGCTGGTGACTTTGTGTATTTGTGTTGCTGGTGACTTTGTGTATTTGTGTTTGCTGGTGACTTTGTGTATTTGTGTTGCTGGTGACTTTGTGTATTTGTGTTGCTGGTGACTTTGTGTATTTGTGTTGCTGGTGACTTTGTGTATTTGTGTTGCTGGTGACTTTGTGTGTTTGTGTTGCTGGTGACTTTGTGTATTTGTGTTGCTGGTGACTTTGTGTGTTTGTGTTGCTGGTGACTGTGTATTTGTGTTGCTGGTGACTTTGTCTATTTGTGTGGCTGGTGACTTTGTGTATTTGTGTTGCTGGTGACTTTGTGTATTTGTGTTGCTGGTGACTTTGTGTATTTGTGTTGCTGGTGACTTTGTCTATTTGTGTTGCTGGTGACTTTGCGCATTTGTGTTGCTGGTGACTTTGTGTGTTTGTGTTGCTGGTGACTTTGTGTATTTGTGTTGCTGGTGACTTTGTGTGTTTGTGTTGCTGGTGACTTTGTGTATTTGTGTTGCTGGTGACTTTGTGTGTTTGTGTTGCTGGTGACTGTGTATTTGTGTTGCTGGTGACTTTGTCTATTTGTGTGGCTGGTGACTTTGTGTATTTGTGTTGCTGGTGACTTTGTGTATTTGTGTTGCTGGTGACTTTGTGTATTTGTGTTGCTGGTGACTTTGTCTATTTGTGTTGCTGGTGACTTTGCGTATTTGTGTTGCTGGTGACTTTGCGTATTTGTGTTGCTGGTGACTTTGCGTATTTGTGTTGCTGGTGACTTTGTGTGTTTGTGTTGCTGGTGACTTTGCGTGTTTGTGTTGCTGGTGACTTTGCGTATTTGTGTTGCTGGTGACTTTGTGTATTTGTGTTGCTGGTGACTGTGTATTTGTGTTGCTGGTGACTTTGTCTATTTGTGTTGCTGGTGACTTTGCGTATTTGTGTTGCTGGTGACTTTGTGTATTTGTGTTGCTGGTGACTTTGTCTGTTTGTGTTGCTGGTGACTTTGTGTATTTGTGTTGCTGGTGACTTTGTGTATTTGTGTTGCTGGTGACTTTGCGTATTTGTGTTGCTGGTGACTTTGCGTATTTGTGTTGCCAGTGACTTTGCGTATTTGTGTTGCTGGTGACTTTGTGTATTTCATATCGAAATCGCCTCCAGTGGTTTTGCTGCCGGCGGCAATAAAAAGTTGTTTTAAAAGTCAAAAAGTCTCTCTCTCTTTCTCTCTCTCTCTCTCGCTCTCCCTCCATCTCCCTCTTTCTCTCTCTCCGTAATTCAAGACAGCATGTCGAGTGTTTTTTTTGTTCGTTCCATCAACACTTGGCGGGCCCCGTCCAAAGAACAAAGGCGATGGGCAACCGACTCTGGAAGCAATCCAGACCCGCGCGCCCACCACCGCAGAGCCACCGTGAGTTTACGTTAAATACAAAAAAGGTGAAGGGGGGTGGGGGAAAGAAAACACAACGAGATTCCGACATTCCTCGGCCGGCCAGAAGTCCGCTTCTTTTAAGGGATTCGCGCGCTGGAAAATATTTGGGAAGAGGGAGGGAGGGAGGGAGGTGTGGAAACGACGCCGCTAAGTCGCCCACGAGTTGACCGCGAGTCGCCCAAGAGTCGCCCTCGAGTCGCCCACAAGTCGCCCACGAGTTGACCGCAAGTCACCCACGAGTTGACCACAAGTCTCCCTCGAGTTGACCGCAAGTCGCCCACGAGTTGACCGCAAGTCGCCCACGAGTTGACCGCAAGTTGACCGCAAGTCGCCCACGAGTTGACCACAAGTCGCCCAAGAGTCGCCCTCGAGTCGCCCACAAGTCGCCCACGAGTTGACCACAAGTCACCCACGAGTTGACCACAAGTCGCCCACGAGTTGACCACAAGTCGCCCACGAGTTGACCGCAAGTCGCCCACGAGTTGACCGCAAGTTGACCGCAAGTCGCCCACGAGTTGACCACAAGTCGCCAACGAGTTGACCGCAAGTCGCCCACGAGTTGACCACAAGTCGCCCACGAGTTGACCGCAAGTCGCCCACGAGTTAACCGCAAGTCGCCCACGAGTTGACCACAAGTCGCCAACGAGTTGACCGCAAGTCGCCAACGAGTTGACCGCAAGTCGCCCACGAGTTGACCACAAGTCGCCCACGAGTTGACCACAAGTCGCCCTCGAGTTACCCACGAGTTGACCACAGTGGCGCTAGCAGCTGCTGCTGCCACCGCCACTGCTGCTGCTACCACCACCGCCACCACCACCGCTGCTGCTACCACCACCACCACTGCTGCTACCACCACCACCACTGCTACCACCACCACCACTGCTGCTACCACCACCACCACTGCTGCTACCACCACCACCACTGCTGCTACCACCACCACCACTGCTGCTACCACCACCACCACTGCTGCTACCACCACCACCACTGCTGCTACCACCACCACTGCTGCTACCACCACCACCACTGCTGCTGCTACCACCACTGCTGCTACCACCACCACTGCTGCGTTGGCACAGCTGCTCTGTTGGGCAACAAACAAAATAACTCAACGTGTTCCGTGTCGATGACACACCGTGCGTGACTGCGTGTGTGTACACGTGTGTGTACACTTGACTGTGTGTGTACACGTGTGTGTACACTTGACTGTGTGTGTGTACACGTGAGTGTGTGTGTGTGTACACACGTGAGTGTGCGTGTGTGTAAATGTGAGTGTGCGTGTGTAAATGTGAGTGTGCGTGTGTAAATGTGAGTGTGCGTGTGTAAATGTGAGTGTGCGTGTAAATGTGAGTGTGCGTGTAAATGTGAGTGTGTGTGTACACGTGAGTGTGTGTGTACACGTGAGTGTGTGTGTGCACACGTGAGTATGTGTGTGCACACGTGAGTGTGTGTACACTTGAGTGTGTGTACACACACTCGAGTGTATGTGTATAAATGTGAGTGTATACATGTGACTGTATACATGTGACTGTGTACATGTGACTGTGTACACGTGAGTGCATGTGCGTGTTTGTACAAGGGAGTGTGTGCGTGTAAATGTGTGTGTACATGTGAGTGTGTACACGTGAGTATGTGTAAATGTGAGTGTGTAAATGTGTGTACACGTGAGTGTGTGGGGAGCGATAGTGCAGCGGTTAGCGCTACGCTGCGCTATGAACCTGGCGACCCGGGTTCAATTCCCGCTCACGGCCAACACCGCCAGTGACGATTATCTGAACCGGTCCTGAGCCTCCCCTAGGTCGTCTCAGCCTCAAATGAGTACCTGGTGCGGTGTGTCGTAAACATCGCCACTGCGGGAGACAAAGGCGGCCGGGCGTGGTGCTGGCCACCCACCCCCTCGCGTGCCGTGCCGGCCTTCATAGGTGCTGCTCGCTAACAGCACTTGCCCCTACAGTCTGTTGAGGCTACACGGGGGATCTTTGTCTTTGTGTGTACGTGTGTGCTGTTCAGGCTACACGGGGGATCTTTGTCTTTGTGTGTACGTGTGTGCTGTTGAGGCTACACGGGGGATCTTTGTCTTTGTGTGTAGTGTGTGCTGTTCAGGCTACACGGGGGATCTTTGTCTTTGTGTGTAGTGTGTGCTGTTCAGGCTACACGGGGGATCTTTGTCTTTGTGTGTAGTGTGTGTGTGTGCTGTTCAGGCTACACGGGGGATCTTTGTGTGTACGTGTGTGCTGTTCAGGCTACACGGGGGATCTGTGTCTTTGTGTGTAGTGTGTGCTGTTCAGGCTACACGGGGGATCTTTGTCTTTGTGTGTGCTGTTGAGGCTACACGGGGGATCTTTGTCTTTGTCTTTGTGTGTGTGTGTGTGAGTGCTGTTCAGGCTACACGGGGGATCTTTGTCTTTGTGTGTGCTGTTCAGGCTACACGGGGGATCTGTGTCTTTCTGTGTAGTGTGTGCTGTTGAGGCTACACGGGGGATCTTTGTCTTTGTGTGTTCTGTTCAGGCTACACGGGGGATCTTTGTCTTTGTGTGTAGTGTGTGCTGTTCAGGCTACACGGGGGATCTTTGTCTTTGTGTGTAGTGTGTGCTGTTCAGGCTACACGGGGGATCTTTGTCTTTGTGTGTAGTGTGTGCTGTTCAGGCTACACGGGGGATCTTTGTCTTTGTGTGTAGTGTGTAGTGTATGCTGTTGAGGCTACACGGGGGATCTTTGTCTTTGTGTGTAGTGTGTGTGTATGCTGTTCAGGCTACACGGGGGATCTTTGTCTTTGTGTGTAGTGTGTGCTGTTCAGGCTACACGGGGATCTTTGTCTTTGTGTGTACGTGTGTGCTGCTCAGGCTACACGGGGGATCTTTGTCTTTGTGTGTACGTGTGTGCTGTTCAGGCTACACGGGGGATCTTTGTCTTTGTGTGTGCTGTTCAGGCTACACGGGGGATCTTTGTGTGTAGTGTGTGCTGTTCAGGCTACACGGGGGATCTTTGTGTGTGTGTGTGCTGTTCAGGCTACACGGGGGATCTTTGTGTGTAGTGTGTACGTGTGTACTGTTCAGGCTACACGGGGGATCTTTGTCTTTGTGTGTAGTGTGTGCTGTTCAGGCTACACGGGGGATCTTTGTCTTTGTGTGTAGTGTATGCTGTTCAGGCTACACGGGGGATCTTTGTCTTTGTGTGTAGTGTGTGCTGTTCAGGCTACACGGGGATCTTTGTCTTTGTGTGTACGTGTGTGCTGTTCAGGCTACACGGGGATATTTGTCTTTGTGTGTACGTGTGTGCTGTTCAGGCTACACGGGGGATCTTTGTCTTTGTGTGTGCTGTTCAGGCTACACGGGGGATCTTTGTGTGTAGTGTGTGCTGTTCAGGCTACACGGGGATCTTTGTCTTTGTGTGTACGTGTGTACGTGTGTGCTGTGTACGTGTGTAGTGTGTACGTGTGTACGTGTGTGCTGTGTACGTGTGTAGTGTGTACGTGTGTACGTGTGTGCTGTGTACGTGTGTAGTGTGTACGTGTGTACGTGTGTGCTGTGTACGTGTGTAGTGTGTACGTGTGTACGTGTGTGCTGTGTACGTGTGTAGTGTGTACGTGTGTAGTGTGTACGTGTGTAGTGTGTACGTGTGTAGTGTGTACGTGTGTAGTGTGTACGTGTGTAGTGTGTACGTGTGTAGTGTGTACGTGTGTAGTGTGTACGTGTGTAGTGTGTACGTGTGTAGTGTGTACGTGTGTAGTGTGTACGTGTGTAGTGTGTACGTGTGTAGTGTGTACGTGTGTAGTGTGTACGTGTGTAGTGTGTACGTGTGTAGTGTGTGCTGCTGCTTTCGCCACTGTTGCGTTGACGCTGCTGCTCTGAGAAAAACAAAATAACTCAACAAGTTCCGTGTCGATGTGTGTGCACGCGAGTGTGTGAGTGTGTGTGTACACGTGTGTGTATACACGTGAGTGTGAGTGTGTGTGTGTATACACGTGTGTATACACGTGAGTGTGCGTGTGTGAGTGTGTGTACACGTCAGTGTGTGTGTACACACGTGTGTGTGTGTGTACACGTCAGTGTGTGTGTGTGTACACACGTGAGTGTGTACACAAGTGAATGTGTACACGTGAGTGTGTGTACGTACGAGTGTGTGTGTGTGTACGTGTGTATGTGTACACGTGTGTGTACGCACGTGAGTGTGTGTGTACACGTGAGTGTGTGTGTACACACACGTGAGTGTGTGTACACGTGAGTGTGTACACACACGTGAGTGTGTGTGTGTACACGTGAGTATGTGTACACGTGAGTGCGTGTGTACACACACGTGAGTGTATGTGTGTACACACGTGAGTGTGTGTACACGTGAGTGTGTGTGTGTACACGTGAGTGTGTGTGTGTACACGTGAGTGTGTGTGTACACCTGACTGTGTGTCTGTGTGTGTTGGGAACGGTGGTGTCGCGGTTAGCGCTACGCTGCGCGACAAACCCGGCGACCCGGTTTCGATTCCCGTTCACGGCGAACAACACTGGTGACGATTATCTGAACCGGTGCTGGGCCTCCCCTAGGTCGACTCGGCCTCAAATGAGTACCTGGTGCGGTGTGTAAACATTGCCGCTGCGGAGACAAAGGCGGCCGGGCGTGGTGCTGACCACCCACCCCCTCGTGTGCAATGCCGGCCTTCATAGGTGCTCGCTATCCGCGCTTGCCCTAACAGTCTGCCACAGCCTAAACGGACATCTTTGTCTTTGTGGATGTCCTTATAAGGCCGCGGGGAGCACAAATGCAGCGGTGAGCACACTGTGCTTTGAACCCGGACACCTAGGTTCGGTTCCCGCTCACGACCGGTCCTGGACCTACCCCAATGTCGACTCCGCTGACGCCACTTGCCCCAACAAGTCTGTTAAGGCTATACGTGGGATCTCTTGTGTGTGTGTGTACACGTAACGCTGTGGTGAGCAGTGCCTTGGGGGGGGGTCAATTTAAATGGGCCATTCCCCTAATGGCGTTTGTGACCACCACAGCGGCCAAAGGGGGCTCTGGGCGCGTGTGAGGGGCTGGTAACCCCTCCACCTTCAATTAATTGCCACCAAACCACGAAAAAACGATACCGAAACAAGCTTGTGCCGGAGGCCCCGGGTGGACAGGCGTCCATGACGTCTCCTAGCCAAACCCCAATTGGCGGAGCCAGGAGATTGAATCTCTACCCTCGGGGCTCCTCCAGAAACAACGAAAAGCCACTGCGGGTGGCCGCGTGGAATGTTCGAACGCTCACTGCGGAGGAGAGGCTGCCGCTCCTCTATCGAGAGCTGGACCGGTACCGCCTGGATCTCTGTGGCATTCAGGAGGTCCGGTGGACAGGCTCTGGCTCCTGCCACCATGAGGGGTGGACAGTCCTCTACTCGGGGAAGGAGCCTACCAAACAGGGTGTGGCTCTTCTTCTGAACAAAATAATGAAGGAGACATGGGAGCGTGGCGGTGAGGTGTGGGAAGCTGTAAGCCCCAGGCTACTTTGGGCTCACCTTCCCATCAACCAGAGGCGAGGAGTGGTGGTCGTGGTTACTTATGCCCCCACCAAAAATGAACATCCGTGGAGGGATGCAGGCAAAGTCAATGAGTCAGATGTCTTCTATGACATCCTGTCACAGGTGCTAGCTAAAAGTGGCACCTGTTGAGTCAATACTGTTGAGTAACATTAATGGAGTGATTGGAAGGCACGGGCCAGCTCAGCTCAATAACAACGGTAGGAGGCTGCTAGACTTTTGTACAGCCCATGGGCTTGTAATTACCAACACGCTGTTCCGGCATCGGCGCATCCATACAACATCATGGATGCATGCCGGGTCCAAGCAAGAACATCTGCTGGACTACATAGTGACGGAACAGCGGATGCGAGCCCATGTCCTTGACACCAGGACCTTCCGTGGAGCTGATCTGCCCACTGACCAACGACTAGTCATCTGTAAGATGCGCCTGCCATTCTTCCACTCCAGTGGTGAGTGTACACCCATGACCTCATTCAAACCCATAGTGGCCTGGTCTCAGCTAGCTGATGAAAGTTGCAAGCGGGAATTTCATCATCGCTTGCAGCTGCGGTTGGCATTGTACCCCACTCCTGATGCCAAGGAGAAATGGGCGAGGTTTATGACTGTGACTCATGCAGCTGCAATCGCTGCGTTGGGTATACAGTGAGGGGAAAAAAATATTTGATCCCCTGCTGATTTTGTACGTTTGCCCACTGACAAAGCAATGATCAGGCTATAATTTTAATGGTAGGTTTATTTGAACAGTGAGAGACAGAATAACAACAACAAAAATCCGGAAAATCGCATGTCAAAAATGTTATAAATTGATTTGCATTTTAATGAGGGAAATAAGTATTTGACCCCCTCTCATCAAAGGGAGCACACTCTTAAAGGGAGTGCTTCTAATCTCTGCTTGTTACCTGTATAAAAGACACCTGTCCACAGAAGCAATCAATCGATCAGATTCCAAACTCTCCACCATGGCCAACACCAAAGAGCTCTCCAAGGATGTCAGGGACAAGATTGTAGACCTACACAAGGCTGGAATGGGCTACAAGACCATTGCCAAGCAGCTTGGTGAGAAGGTGACAACAGTTGGTGCGATTATTCGCAAATGGAAAAAACACAAAAGAACTGTCAATCTCCCTCGGCCTGGGGCTCCATGTAAGATCTCACCTCGTGGAGTTGCAATGATCATGAGAACGGTGAGGAATCAGCCCAGAACTACACGGGAGGATCTTGTCAATGATCTCAAGGCAGCTGGGACCATAGTTACCAAGAAAACAATTGGTAACACACTACGCCGTGAAGGACTGAAATCATGCAGCGCCCGCAAGGTCCCCTTGCTCAAGAAAGCACATATACATGCCCGTCTGAAGTTTGCCAATGAACATCTGAATGATTCAGAGGACAACTGGGTGAAAGTGTTGTGGTCAGATGAGACCAAAAGGAGCTCTTTGGCATCAACTCAACTCGCCGTGTTTGGAGGAGGAGGAATGCTGCCTATGACCCCAAGAACACCATCCCCACCGTCAAACATGGAGGTGGAAACATTATGCGTTGGGGGTGTTTTTCTGCTAAGGGGACAGGACAACTTCACCGCATCAAAGGGACGATGGACGGGGCCATGTACCGTCAAATCTTGGGTGAGAACCTCCTTCCCTCAGCCAGGGCATTGAAAATAGGTCGTGGGTGGATATTCCAGCATGAGAATGACCCAAAACACACGGCCAAGGCAACAAAGGAGTGGCTCAAGAAGAAGCACATTAAGGTCCCGGAGTGGCCTAGCCAGTCTCCAGACCTTAATCCCATAGAAAATCTGTGGAGGGATCTGAAGGTTCGAGTTGCCAAACGTCAGCCTCGAAACCTTAATGACTTGGAGAAGATCTGCAAAGAGGAGTGGGACAAAATCCCTCCTGAAATGTGTGCAAACCTGGTGGCCAACTACAAGAAACGTCTGACCTCTATGACTGCCAACAAGGGTTTTGCCACCAAGTACTAAGTCATGTTTTGCAGAGGGGTCAAATACTTATTTCCCTAATTAAAATGCGAATGAATTTATAACATTTTTGACATGCGTTTTTCTGGATTTTTTGTTGTTATTATGTCTCTCACTGTTCAAATAAACCTACCATTAAAATTATAGACTGATCATTTCTTTGTCAGTGGGCAAACATACAAAATCAGCAGGGGATCAAATACTTTTTCCCTCACTGTATGCTCCAGACCTCCCCAGAGACCCTGGCTGACAGAGGAGGTGTTCAGGATAGTTGAGAAAAAACGACGAGCCCACTGTCATCGGCTACAGAATCCCACGTCAGCGAATGAGGAGGCTTACTGCAGCCTTCGCTCGGAGGTTCGAAGAGCCGTGAGGAGCTGCAAGGATGGGTGGTGGTCGCGGTTTGCTGAGGAGATGGAATCTGCCTCAGTGGCCCGCGATCACAAATCACTCTTAAATTCCATCAAAAAAGTAACTTGCAGCGCCACACCTATCACCATCATTAGGGGAAAGAACGGTGATCCAATCTCCAACCCCCAGGAACAGGTTTGTTGATTGGCTGAGCATTTCTGTGAGGTCTTGTGGGAAGGGAAATCCCTCAGCCTGGAAAACATCATGGGGCAAAGTGGGGATGACCCTGCAGAGACTGCGGTGCCTCAAATATTGGAATAATTAGTCACCCCCTGTGAGTGGCTGACTGAGGTGCCATCTGTTGAGGAAGTACTGAAGGTGATCCAGAGACCAGGAAAGGCACCGGGCTGAGATGATCTCCCAAAAGAAATGCTGAGGGAGGGTGACATTTGTGCAGACTGCCCTACATGACATCATAATAACAGTCTGGACCACTAGATGGGTTCCGTAGGATTGGAAGGATGCCCTGGTGTGGTCCCCCTCTTTAAGAAGGGGAACCGCACAGACTGTAACAACTACAGGGACATCTCACTCCTCAGTGTGCTGAGAAAGGTCCTGGCAAAGATTATTTAACATCGCCTTACCAGGCACGCTGAGGAGAGGCTTGCGGAGCCCCAATGTGGTTTCAGGAAAGGGTGGTCCGGCACAGATGCCATATTTTCTGTAACGTCTGTGACAGCAGAGGAATAGCAAATTCCAACAATACCTACATCTCTGCTTTATTGACCTCGTCAAGGCCTATGATACCATCAGTAGGCCTGGGCTCTGGGTTGTTCTTCATGCTTTCCGAGTCCCTGACCCTCTGCTCATGATCATTAATGACCTTCATGATGGTGAGCGGGCCCGGGTAAAACTACGTGGCCGGGAGTCGGAGCATTCCCTGTACACCTTGGGGTGCGACAGGGATGTCCTCTGGCTCCCACATTATTTAACATCTATTTCGACCATGTAGTTCGTGAAGGCTTCGATGGCTGTACTGTACAGATACAATGGGAGGCTGATCGATGCCTGGGTGTGGTCAAGGGAAGGTTCTCTATTGCTCAACCATGTCATGTATGCCAATGATCTTGTAATTGCTGCTCACACAGAGGAGTTGGAGGCGCTGCTGCTGAACCTAGAGCGTGCCATTAGCCCCACCAAAACTAAGCACCTGCCTGGGTATTTTGTACCATTGGGTACTCCACCCCCACAACTCCCAATCGGTGATGGGGCAGTTGTGGAGAGAGTGGAGAGTTTCCCATACCTGGGCAGTGTGCTTATGACTGGCTCCAGTTTAACAGCAGAGGTCTCACTCCGAATCAGTCGAGCGGCAATATCTTTTCATCGGTTGCGTAACGCTGTGTGGAAGCTACCTGGTCTGTCGCTCCGCACGAAGCTTCAGGTCTTCTTGGCCATGGTCATTCCCTTCCTTCTCTACACTGCGAAACGTGGACCCCCCCTAATGGAACATCTTCGCCGGTTAGAAACATTTAGGCTGGCCTGCCTACGATCAATCCTGGGTTTAACCAGGCTGGATTGTGTGAGGAGCTCACAAATCCTTGACAGATCTTGACAAAGTCCCATCGGTGAGCTCCTCCGGCGGGCAAGGCTGCGTTGGCTGGGTCATGTAGCCCGCATGTCCAGCCACCGCATGCCGAAACAGCTTTTGTTCAGCCAGATAGAGGGGGCTAAACAGGCGCGGCACAGGCTAGAGAAGAGATGGAGTGATGTGGTACAAGAGGACGTGGAGCTGAGTGGACTTGCCGATGACACCGGTGTCAAGATCGGCCTCTGTGGAGGAGGCTCATGAAGGGCACTACTGGGCAGTTGGAGGCAGTCTCACTCCAGCAACAACGGAGGGCGGAGGAGCGACGCTCACAACAATGAGCGGAGCGCCTGGCGACTAAAGCACAGCAGGTTGCCACAGTAGGGGGCACAGGTGGTGCATCAGCCAGTCATCTCAGTCAGTCGACCGATGGCACCTGGGTCTGCCCTGTGACCTCCTGCCAGTGGGCGTTCGATACTTCACATGGCCTCAAGGTGCACATAGCCTGGCACAAGCGTCGTGGTGACGTCACCGCCACTTAGTGGCGAATGACGGTTGTTGTTGTTGTGTGTTTACACCTTTCCGTGTGCAACTTTATCATTGCCGTGGAGAGCGGTGGTGCAGTGGTTATCTCAGCGGGTTCTGGGCCTCCCCCAGGTCAACTCGGCCTCAAAACGTAAACATCGCCACTGTAGACACAAAGGCTGCCGGGCGTGGTGCCGGCCGCCGACCCCCTCCGTGTGCCACAGCGCCGGCCTTCATGGACGCTGCTGCTGCTGCTGCTGCTCGCTAACGCCACTTGCCCCCGGCAGTCTGCTAAAGGCTACATGGGGGCGGGTAGCGGGTAGGGGGGGGGATGATAAGATATTTGTCGAGTCACAACGCCGCCTTCTCCAGGCCAGCGAAGAGGAAGGGTCCGCCCCACTGCCGTCCGCCCCACTGCCGCCCGCCAAATCTGCCGCCGGCCACCGCCTGGCTTGTTGCGAATTGAGCAACGTCGCTGCGGGGAAACTTGAGCCCGGGTGCAAGACGCGCAAGTCTGAGCCGACGCGGGGAAGGGAAGGAAACGGAATTCGCGACAACATTCGCAGTCGGAGGTTGCGCCCGCAACCTCATCGTCGTCGTCATCATCGTCATCGTCGTCATCATCGTCTACGTTGTAGATCAACTCCCTCCTCCGTGTCGGCCGATGTTGACGACGCGGAGCAACGGGGCCCGCGATTCTTAACGCGATTCTTAACGAGATTCTTAACGAGATTCTTAACGCGATTCTTAACGAGATTCTAAACGCGATGCTTAACGCGATGCTTAACGTGATTCTTAACGAGATTCTTAACGAGATTCTTAACGCGATTCTTAACGCGATTCTTAACGAGATTCTTAACACGTTTCTTAACGAGATTCTTAACGCGTTTCTTAACGAGATTCTTAACGCGATTCTTAACAAGATTCTTAACGAGATTCTTAACGCGATTCTTAACGCGTTTCTTAACGAGATTCTTAACGCGATTCTTAACGCGTTTCTTAACGAGATTCTTAACGCGATTCTTAACGAGATTCTAAACGCGATTCTTAACGCGATTCTTAACGCGTTTCTTAACGAGATTCTTAACGCGATTCTTAACGCGTTTCTTAACGAGATTCTTAACGCGATTCTTAACGAGATTCTTAACGAGATTCTTAACGCGATTCTTAACGCGTTTCTTAACGAGATTCTTAACGCGATTCTTAACGAGATTCTTAACGAGATTCTTAACGCGATTCTTAACGAGATTCTAAACGCGATGCTTAACGCGATGCTTAACGTGATTCTTAACGAGATTCTTAACGAGATTCTTAACGCGATTCTTAACGCGATTCTTAACGCGATTCTTAACGAGATTCTTAACACGTTTCTTAACGAGATTCTTAACGAGATTCTTAACGAGATTCTTAACGCGATTCTTAACAAGATTCTTAACGAGATTCTTAACGCGATTCTTAACGCGTTTCTTAACGAGATTCTTAACGCGATTCTTAACGCGTTTCTTAACGAGATTCTTAACGCGATTCTTAACGAGATTCTAAACGCGATTCTTAACGCGATTCTTAACGCGTTTCTTAACGAGATTCTTAACGCGATTCTTAACGCGTTTCTTAACGAGATTCTTAACGCGATTCTTAACGAGATTCTTAACGAGATTCTTAACGCGATTCTTAACGCGTTTCTTAACGAGATTCTTAACGCGATTCTTAACGCGATTCTTAACGAGATTCTTAACGCGATTCTTAACGAGATTCTTAACGAGATTCTTAACGCGATTCTTAACGCCGGGGGCGGTTGACGACCCCCCATCGAGCTTGCGAATCATCTCAGCTGCTGCGACGAGGACGAGGACGCTTCATCACCTCGTGTAGATCTCTCCGTGTGGGGCTCTGCATCAGCCTCGTACGGAAGGAGGAAGCCTGCCGATAATGCGAGGATGGCGATGATTGCCACTGCCCGCGGGGATCCCCAGTTTTTGTCATTTGTGGCGTGATATTTAAACATGACGTGGTTTTCACGGGGAAACATGCAAAGTGATAATAATAATGATGATGATGATGCTGCTCGCATTACTTCCCCAGACACGCTTCGAGCGCATTCTCTTATTCCGCAGACGTTTCCTATCGCGACGGAGTGGTCCATGGGGTGACAGCAGCCACCCAGGCACCATCCAAGGTGGCCAAACCATCGCGGTGGCTAGGAGATGTTAACTACCTCGCCTGGCATACAGGTCTTGGGTTCTATGCCGACCCTGACGCCTGCTGCTGGTTTTTTAGTAGTCTGCGTCTCTATATCATCAGCATCATCATCATCATCACGCTGGCTAGGAGATGTTAACTACCTCGCCTGGTATACAGGAGTTCGCGGGTTTGATCGAGACACATTGACGCCCACTGCATATTTGGAGTTTACATCTCTCTCTCTCTCATGATCATCATCACGCTAGCTAGGAGATGTTAACTACCTCGCCTGGTCTACAGGAGGTCGTGGGTTCGATCCCAACCCTGACGCCTGTTGCTGCTGCTGCTGTATATTTGGAGTTTGCGGTGTCTCTCTCTCATCATCATCATCATCACGGTGGCTAGGAGATGTTAACTACCTCGCCTGGTCTACAGGAAGTCGTGGGTTCGATCCCGACCCCTGACGCCTGCTGCTGTATATTTGGAGTTTGCGTGTCTCTCTCTCATCATCATCACGGTGGCTAGGAGATGTTAACTACCTCGCCTTGCCTACAGGAAGTCGTGGGTTCGATCCCAACCCCTGACGCCTGTTGCTGCTGCTGTATATTTGGAGTTTGCGGTGTCTCTCTCTCATCATCATCATCATCACGGTGGCTAGGAGATGTTAACTACCTCGCCTGGTCTACAGGAAGTCGTGGGTTCGATCCCAACCCCTGACGCCTGTTGCTGCTGCTGTATATTTGGAGTTTGCGGTGTCTCTCTCTCATCATCATCATCATCACGGTGGCTAGGAGATGTTAACTACCTCGCCTGGTCTACAGAAAGTCGTGGGTTCGATCCCGACCCCTGACGCCTGCTGTTGTATATTTGGAGTTTGTGTGTATCTCTCTCTCTCATCATCATCACGGTGGCTAGGAGATGTTAACTACCTCGCCTGGTCTACAGGAAGTCGTGGGTTCGATCCCAACCCCTGACGCCTGTTGCTGCTGCTGTATATTTGGAGTTTGCGTGTCTCTCTCTCATCATCATCATCATCATCACGGTGGCTAGGAGATGTTAACTACCTCGCCTGGTCTACAGGAAGTCGTGGGTTCGATCCCGACCCCTGACGCCTGTTGCTGCTGCTGTATATTTGGAGTTTGCGGTCTCTCTCTCTCCCCGTGGTCACGTGGATTTTTCTTTTCGTTTTCACAGCACGTTAAAAAAGTGATTTGGCTCCTGTTATAAATTTCTACACGGTGGTGACGATGACGACGCTGACGGTAAGCCACCACCTCGTTGAGCTATCATTTGCGACGGCCAGGGGTGGCTTCTTGAAAAAGGGCGACTGCACAGCTCACAGCGGGGCGCGCCTTAAAAACTTGGCTGAATTTTTGTTTTCATATCGATATCGGCAAATACGAGCCGATGACGATACTTTATAACGGCAGCGCATTGCACGTGGTCTTCAGGAGATTCAGAAGTACCGACCGCACAGAAGAACTGAGAACTGGGACGTTGCGGTGCCCGCCGGATGAGATATATCGACAGTAAACCCTAAAAAAAAAAGCCACTTTTTTCAAATTTTCATGCTGTGGTTTTCACACCCAATGATGATTTGCTCGTGTATGCAGTCGAAACGTCGTGAGAATTTTATTGTTTTATATATTTTTATTATTTTATTGCTTCCCTTCTACGTGGTGGTGACTTTACCGAAAGAATCAAGAACATGAATCCCTGCAGTCACGAAAGCTTTAAATCAAACAAGTAAACCCTTGTTAATTCGACACACAAATGGGCAACTGCCCTCGGCGACTTATCCAATATTCCGAATCGTGGTACAATGCTTAACACGCGGTGTGGCTTTGGCAAACAATGTCATCCGTAGCGCGAGTCTTTTTGTTTGGGTTCAATCGCGTAAATATGTAAATGTTACGTCGTTAAAACGCGCCACCACCCGACACAGCAAATTAGTAAGAGGGGTTTGGCACGTAAACAGAACGTGGCCAATTCTCTACTAGTACAGCACGAGTGTAGAGTGTAGTGTATAGTAGTGTAGTGTATAGTGTAGTAAATAGTGTAGTGTATAGTGTAGTATACAAGTACAGCACTAGTGTATAGTTGTGTAGTGTATTTTGTAATGTATAGTAGTATATTGTATAGTTTAGTATACTAATACAGCACTAGTGAATAATGTAGTATATTGTGTATAGTGTAGCATATTGTGTATGGTGTAGTGTATAGTGTAGTGTATAGTGTAGTATACTAGTAGAGCACTAGTGTATAGCATAGTGTATTGTGTATAGTAGTGTAGTGTATATTAGTGTATTGTGTATAGTAGTGTAGTGTATAGTGTAGTGTATAGTAGTGTATTGTGTATAGTAGTGTAGTATATAGTATTGTAGTATATAGTGTAGTATACTAGTACAGCACTAGTGTATAGCGTAGTGTAGTGTATAGTAGTGTAGTGTATAGTAGTGTAGTGTATAGTGTAGTATGCTAGTACAGCACTAGTGTATAGTGTAATGCAATGTGTATAATAGTGTAGTGTATAGTAGTGTAGTGTATAGTAGTGTAGTATAGTGTAGTATACAGTGTAGTGTAGTATACTCGTACAGCACACCGGTTGTGCATTCGAGGGCAAATCCACAACATTTACAATCCGAGGTACGATGCTTCGCCAGTAACTGTGTACAATGGTAGCTCCCCAAGTGCCTCCCGCACCGATAAAAAATTAATCAATGGAAATGTTTTCCTAAAATTATTTAACGATTTTTTAAAAACCAACACTTACCATCACTAGCCAGCAGTGCGTGCAAATGCCGAGCATGCGGTACGCTCAATGTGTTGCCGTACAAAAACTGGAGGAAGGGCCTTTGCTATTGATGCCCCCAGGGTCTGGAATGCTATTGCCAAAAAACTGCCAACTTGAATCGCTACCAATGAGATCTTCTCTCAAAACTGCTCTGGAGGAGTTGTACACCCCTAGCTGCCACCGCTATTCATTGGCGTAAAATAAAATAAAAAATGTTTCGCTCCGGATTGACGCTGCAAAGTATAATCTGTATTTTGATTTAGCGTGCTGATCTTAAAGGTGCATTGAAAAATTTGATACTCCGACCGATGCTCCTGTTGTTGTGGAGTAACTCATGCAGCCAGCTATGGCTCTAGGGTTTGGTGTTACATGTTATTTATGTAGTTTATTGTAAAAAATCGGTCACAGTCCCTGTGATCACTGTTACGTTGCTATTATGGCTTTATTTTTTGGTGATTTGGAAAAAGGTTTTTTTTGGTTTGGACATGTTTGTTTTGTTGTAGTACGGAGTTAGACTGATGGCCTTAATCTAAAGTTGTCTTGTGGTTGTTGTTGTTGTTTGACTTGCATCCCACTGAGATGTTTTGCACACAGCGTTGGTGTACGGTGCTTTTTTCAGGAATATTTTGCTGTTTTTTTTCTTGGATTTTCTGTTTGCACAGTCAACACAAAGTCACTTTAAGATGTTTTTCTTGTTCGTGTTTTTGTTTTCTGTTTGTTGCGGTAGCACCCGATTCAAGAGCCGAATGGCTCACAGGGCTATACCAACAATAAATAAACTGAAAACTGAAACTGAAAGGTGACGGAGCAAGTGGGGTGGGGTGGGGGGGGTGGAGATGAATTCACTTAGAATGCACTTCATCGCTAAAAATAACTGAAACACCAAATGACACCAACGGAAACGTCACTTTTTTGGCTTAATGGTTTACTTACAGGCGACGTCATCTGACACTTTTTACGCGACTCGCCGTCGAATGACGTCAGCCAGGTGTTGGGCCTCACTGCTGGCGTGAGTTGTCTTCACGCGCCGTACACATCGACACACGCACACACACACCCCCTGCATCAATTCTACCCGCGACGTTTTGATTCGTCGCGCAGACCAAGGGGAAAAGATGTTCTAAATCGAACCAAACATTAAACTAATTTTCAATGGTACAGTATATATTTTTCAAGTAAGTGGTACCCCAAAACTTTCGCAGCTCTTAAAAATTCCCTTTTCACACCATCAATAGGTAAACTACCCCTTCCCCCCGCGCCAACCGGCATGTTCACCCCGCATGTACGCCACCTCTACACCGTTCATCATGCTAAGTCGGCCAATTAAATGCTAATTTTTATGCTAATTCCTTTGTCAAGGCACCTTAATTACTCTCACACAGCTTAAAGGTCGCGGTCTGAGCGTGGCTGTGTTTCACTCCAGCGCTGTCCTCGAGACAGCCTGGTCCCTTCACCTGATGAAGGCCGCTTGTGTTGTGGCCGAAACGTCGTGATTTTTGTTGTTTTATATTTTTACCTACGTCACTTTACCGAATAGAACCAAAGAGTATGGATCCTTGCAGTCACGAAAGCTTCAAATCTAGAAAGGATTTTATAATGTCGGTCCCTATTTTAACGCTCCTTTGGTGTCGGTGTAACACGACACTTGCTCCTCATGGTGGGGACCCCGGGGTTCCACAAGCCCCCCGGCTCTCGCACAAAACTGCGTTGCGACGTCATTTCATGTCTGTCGAAGGCGAACGGCGCGGCGAAATGTTCCTCTCGACGAGCCCTACGCGACGCGCTAATCACAGTTTCAAATTTCGATTTAAAGCTTTCGTGACTGCAAGGATTCATCTTCTTTGGTTCTTTCGGTAAAGTCACGTAGAATGAGAATAAAATAATAAATTGATAAAATAAAATAACACAATAATCAGACAGTCTCGTCCCTTCATCTGATGAAGGCCGCTTGTGTTGTGGCCGAAACGTCGTCAGAATTTTATTGTGTTATTTTATTTTATCATTTTATTATTTTATTCTCATTCTACGTGGTGACTTTACCGAAAGAACCAAGGAACAGAGTTTAAAAGTTTTGTTTCTTCTGCGCATTCGCCCTCGCTGCTGCGCTTGGACGGACACGACAACGGGACGGAGCCGCCAAAAAATAAAAAATTATCACGATTTTGACTTCCGCCATAAAAGGTTCACTGCTCGAGAGGATTTGGGGCTTGCACAGAGTGCACAAAAAATGGTCAAAAGTCCGAAACAACGGGACTGCACCCACCCTCGCCGACGCTCGCCACCCTTGCCACCCTCGCCACCCTCGCCGACGCTCGCCACCCTCGCCGACCCTCGCCACCCTCGCCACCCTCACCGACCCTTGCCACGCTCGCCACCCTCGCCGACGCTCGCCACCCTCGCCACGCTCGCCACGTTCGCCACCCTCGCCACCCTCGCCACCCTCACCGACGCTCGCCACCCTCGCCATGCTCGCCACCCTCGCCACCCTCACCGACCCTCGCCACGCTCGCCACCCTCGCCGACGCTCGCCACCCTCGCCGACCCTCGCCACCCTCGCCGACCCTCGCCACCCTCGCCACCCTCACCGACCCTTGCCACGCTCGCCACCCTCGCCGACGCTCGCCACCCTCGCCACGCTCGCCACGTTCGCCACCCTCGCCACCCTCGCCACCCTCACCGACGCTCGCCACCCTCACCGACGCTCGCCACCCTCGCCACCCTCGCCACCCTCGCCACCCTCACCACGCTCGCCACCCTCGCCACCCTCGCCGACGCTCGCCACCCTCGCCACCCTCACCGACGCTCGCCACCCTCGCCACCCTCACCGACGCTCGCCACCCTCGCCGACGCTCGCCACCCTCGCCGACGCTCGCCACCCTCGCCACCCTCACCGACGCTCGCCACCCTCACCGACGCTCGCCACCCTCGCCACGCTCGCCACCCTCGCCACCCTCACCGACGCTCGCCACCCTCGCCACCCTCGCCACGCTCGCCACGCTCACCACCCTCGCCACGCTCGCCAGCTTCACCACGCTCGCCACCCTTACCACCCTCGCCACCCTCGCCACGCTCGCCAGCTTCACCACGCTCGCCACCCTTACCACCCTCGCCACCCTCACCACGCTCGCCACCCTCGCCACGCTCGCCACCCTCACCGACGCTCGCCACCCTCGCCACCCTCACCACCCTCGCCATGCACGCAGCCACCAGACCGGGTCGTCGTTAAGGTCGTGGCGCGTGGAGTCGCTCCACCACGCCACGCCCAGATTGGACCGTTCGGTGCGGCGATTCGGCTCGTGGCGAATTACCCGACACCACGCCGCGCGTGTGCCCGAGAAACGCTGGGCCGTGCCGAAGCGATAGCCAGATGCGAATGATGATCAAACACCGAAATAACGAGGTCGTACTGCGTCGATATACACATGATTATTTTCAAACGCTACCAAGACAACTTTTCTCTTTCATCACGTTGTGGATGATATCGGTCGCGAAATCCCTCCTACGCGTTAAACTAACTTCACTCTTACGCAATTACCATCGGGTGGATAGCATTCAACGAGATGCCCGATCGTTTAGGCCAGGGGTCACCAAACTACGGCCCGCGGGTCGGATACGGCCCGCGACGTCAGGCCATCGGGCCCGCCGTCAGAGCCTACGCTCTGACGTTACCATGGTTTCCATAGCAACACACACACACAAACACGCATCTTTCCCGCCCCCAAGTATTGAACAGAATGATTATGCGGCCCACGCTCGTCATTCTATCAGTTATCCGGCCCGCTGTGAAAAAAAGTTTGGTGACCCCCTGGTTTAGGCGCTTCGGGCCTCCGCGCATGGTTACCGATAACCCTGACTCGAAGCTTTCGTGACTGCAGGAATTCATACTCTTTGGGTCTTTCGGTTAAAGTCACGTGGATAGGTTCAAATTAAGTAGCGAAAAACTCTGCTCCTGAGGACGACCGCTTGTGTTGCGATCGAAACGTCGCAGTTTTTGCTTTTTGTTATTTTCTCTGAACCTATCTACGTGACTTTGCTAGAAAGACCCGAAGAATACCGATAATCCGTTTCCGTTTCCCCCACCGCCGGGGCCGATGGCTTGTCAACCACTCGGGATGGGACAAAGAGAGAGAGAGGAGGGGGTGGTAGCAGGTTACATGCAAAGCACACTGTCACCAAACGAGAATGTCCGGAATGATGAATCAAGAACCCACGTGGTCACTGGTGGTTGGGAGATGTTAACTACCTCGCCTGGTACACAGGAGGTCGCGGGTTCGATCCCGACCCTGACAACCGATGTATATTTGGGGTTTGCGTTTCTCTCATCATCACCACGGTGGCTATGAGATGTTAACTACCTCGCCTGGTACGCAGGAGGTCACGGGTTCGATCCCGACCACTGCTGTATATTTGGAGTTTGCGGTGTCTCTCTCTCTCATCATCACCACGGTGGCTAAGAGATGTTAACTACCTCGCCTGGTACACAGGAGGGCGTGGGGTTCGATCCCGACCCTTTGAAGCCAGCTATATATTTGGTAGTTAACATTTCCTAGCCACCATGGTGATGATGAGAGAGACACGCAAACTCCAAATATACAGCAGGCGTCATCAGGGTCGGCATCGAACCCACGACCTCCTGTATACCAGTCGTGGTAGTTAACATCTTCCAGCCACCGTGGCGTCCAAGATCACGATCTCGTTCGAACATGACCCCACCGCCCACACGCACTGCTCCCTGTCATCTCCTTCCGCGTCATCTCCTTCCGCAAAGCCATTCACCCACCCACTTGGACACACGGTGGTCACTTGCCACTCACCAACTCGGCAACTCGCCGAATCAGCCATTCTCGCTCACCCGCTCGGTCGCTCACCCGCGCCGGTCACTCACCCGCTCACCCGCTCGGTCGCTCACCCGCTCGGCCGCTCACCCGCTCGGCCGCTCACCCGCTCGGTCACTCACCCGCTCACCCACTCAGTCACTCACCCGCTCAGTCACTCACCCACTCACCCGCTCACCCACTCGCTCGGTCACTCACCCAGTCACTCAGTCGCTCACCCACTCACCCACTCGGTCACTCACCCGCTCGCCCACTCGCCACACTGCAAGTCACAGCCGTCTACAGTTTCTTACAACTTTATTCAGTCACTCACTCATCCACCTACCCACACACAGTCACTTAGCCCACCAACTCAGCATCCATGTCAACCCCTTATCAGTGTCCCTGCCTTATCACGGACCAATTCAGACCTTATTGGTCACCCCGTGCCCCTTACAAATCTCAACGTTCATCCTACAAAGTCCCATCGCAAGGGCGAAGCACAAAGAGGCAGAAATATTTATTTATTTTTTACTCAATTTCCCCGTCCAAGTATACGGGTTAACCGTACGGGTTGACGCTGCACGACCCCGTCGCAGCCACTCACCGAATCGGCCGTTCGCTCACCCGCCCGGCGTTACCCACCAGCCCTTAGCCCAACAGCACAACGTACACGGGCGCGGAAATGAACCAACGCAAGGGAGCTGGGGAGTCCAAGAGGGCACGGGATTCAAAGACCGAGACGAACATCCACCCACGCCATCGCCCACGCCACCACGAACCCGTAAGCGCTGTCTGGGTGAATAACCAACAAACGGCGATATATGCGACGACGATGATGATGATGACGACGCGCATGCTACCCAGGTGTTAACAAGGCTGGGGGGGGGGAGGGCGAACGTGGGCTGACGTCAAGTCACAACAATGCGGATTTAAGTTCTTGCAACCCTTACCCCTGACGGGACTCACGACGCGTCACGAGACCCACAAACCCCCCACCCCCCGTGGTGCTTCGCGCGTCCGATCCAAGCGCTGTGGGTGACTACCCGCAGGTGGGGGCCATGGCACAAATGGACAAAGGGTCCAGCAACTTCCTTCTCCCCGCCAGAGAGCCCCCACACGAATTGTGTGGGGGCCAAGGGCTGTCGGCGGAGCCAGAGAGGTCGAGTCGGGGAACAATACTCACGACCGGATTGAAGCGACGGGAACTCGCCCACTAACCCACTCACTCACTGGCACACTAACCCACTCACTCGTGCACTCACCCACTCACTCACTGGTACACTCACTCACTGGTACACTAACCCACTCACTCACTCGTACACTCACCCACTCACTCACTGGTACACTAACCCACTCACTCGTGCACTCACCCACTCACTCACTGGTACACTCACCCACTAACCCACTCACTCACTGGTACACTAACCCACTCACTCACTGGTACACTAACCCACTCACTCACTCGTACACTCACTCACTCACTGGTACACTCACCCACTCACTCACTGGTACACTCACCCACTAACCCACTCACTCACTGGTACACTAACCCACTCACTCACTGGTACACTAGCCCACTCACTCACTGGTACACTCACCCACTAACCCACTCACTCACTGGTACACTAACCCACTCACTCACTCGTACACTCACTCACTCACTGGTACACTCACCCACTAACCCACTCACTCACTGGTACACTCACTCACTGGTACACTAACCCACTCACTCACTCATGCACTCACCCACTCACTCACTGGTACACTAACCCACTCACTCACTGGTCCACTCACTGGTACACTCACCCACTAACCCACTCACTCACTGGTACACTAACCCACTCACTCACTCGTACACTCACCCACTAACCCACTCACTCACTGGTACACTAACCCACTCACTCACTGGAACACTCACTCACTGGTACACTCACCCACGAACCCCCTCACTCACTGGTCCACTCGCCCACTAACCCACTCACTCACTGGTACACTAACCCACTCACTCACTCGTGCACTCACCCACTAACTCACTCACTCACTGGTCCACTCACCCACTAACCCCCTCACTCACTTGTACACTCACCCACTAACCCACTCACTTACTCGTACACTCACCCACTAACCCACTCACTCACTCGTACACTCACCCACTAACCCACTCACTCACTCATACACTCACCCACTAATCCACTCACTAACTCATACACTCACCTACTAACTCAATCACTCGCCCACTCTAAACTACTTAAACAACTGTAATTTTTACCACGTAAGACACAGTGAGCGATGTCATGGTAGGGATCGAACCCACGACCTCCTGTAGACCGGGCGAGGTAGTTAACATCTCCTAGCCACCGTAATGATGATGAGAGACACAAACTCCAAATATACAACAGCAGGCGTCAGGGTCGGGATCGAACCCATGACCTCCTGTACACCAGGCGAGGTAGTTAACATCTCCTAGCCACCGTGATGATGATGAGAGCGAGACATGCAAACTCCAAATATACAGCAGCAGGCATCAGGGTCGGGATCGAACCCACGACCTCCTGTAGACCAGGCGAGGTAGTTAACATCTCCTAGCCACCGTGATGATGATGAGAGAGAGAGACACGCAAACTCCAAATATACAGCAGCAGGCATCAGGGTCGGGATCGAACCCACGACCTCCTGTATACCTGGCGAGGTAGTTAACATCTCCGAGCCACCGTGATGATGATGAGAGAGAGACAGACACGTAAACTCCAAATATACAGCAGCAGGCGTCAGGGTCGGGATCGAACCCACGACCTCCTGTATACCAGGCGAGGTAGTTAACATCTCATAGCCACCGTGATGATGATGAGAGAGAGACACGCAAACTCCAAATATACAGCAGCAGCAGGCGTCAGGGTCGGGTGATCTGGCCCACCTGGCAGAACACAAAGTGGTTATCGTGGGGGACCTCTTTTTTTATTGCCACTATCAAAGTATGAAAAAATAAGAATTTGGTTTTAGCATTTCCGGCGAAATCAAACTGGCGTTGTGTTCCGATGTTCAAACACCAAATGGACGAAACCTTTCGCGAAGAATCACGTTACCGAATTAACCACACCGCGGTACTTCGTGGCGAGCACTCCAAACAAACGCCGCTCTGATAGCAACTTGCATTGTATTTGAAACTGATTGTCCAACCCCAGAGGACAGCCTTTTTTTCCAAAGACAATGATCAGACGATCAGTATTCAAAGACAATGCTTGTATATCAATAATAATATATGCACGTTCGCCATCAAGAGCTGTGTGTGCTGATTGAACGCAGCGCCGGGTATCTGGTTTGGTGTTTGAACATCTGAAAACTGCGCCTGTTTTATTTAGCCATTAGAGGGTACCCCAAAAACAAACAAAAAAACCCCTATTCTTATTTTTGCTCGTCACACGATTCATCAGTGTCTGTTACTCCACTGCAGCTCCTATAAAGCATCAACTATGAAGTTTCACCAATGAAGCATCACCTATGAAGTAGCACCTATGAAGCATCACCTATTAAGTTTCACCTATGAAGTGTCACTATGAGTGTCACCTATGAAGTGGCACCTATGAAGTTTCACCTATGAAGTTTCACCTATGAAGTGTCACCTATTAAGTTTCACCTATTAAGTTTCACCTATGAAGTGTCACTATGAGTATCACCAATGAAGCATCACCTATTAAGTTTCACCTATGAAGTGGCACCTATGAAGTGTCACCTATGAAGTATCACCTATGAAGTGTCACCTATGAAGCATCACCTATGAAGCGTCACCTATGAAGTATCACCTATGAAGTGTCACCTATCAAGCGTCACCTATGAAGTTTCACCTATGAAGCGTCACCTATGAAGTGTCACCTATGAAGTGTCACCTATGAAGTATCACCTATGAGGTGTCACCTATGAAGTGTCACCTATGAAGTATCACCTATGAAGTTTCACCTATGAAGTGTCACCTATGAAGTATCACCTATGAAGTGTCACCTATGAAGTTTCACCTATGAAGTGTCACCTATGAAGTGTCACCTATGAAGTGTCACCTATGAAGCATCACCTATGAAGCTTCACCTATGAAGCGTCACCTATCAAGCGTCACCTATGAAGCGTCACCTATGAAGTTTCACCTATGAAGTGTCACTATGAGTATCACCTATGAAGCATCACCTATGAAGCATCACCTATGAAGTGTCACCTATTAAGTATCACCTATGAAGGTCGGAATGGCACACGCGAAGGTGATTGTGTCCAGGAAAGACAAAGATGCCCCGTGTAGCCTTCACAGACTGTAGGGGGCAAGTGCTGTCAGCACCTACGAAGAGCGAAACGGAGCACACGAGGGGAGGGGAGTGGGGTGGTGGGTGGGTGGCCAGCGCCACGCCCGGCCGCCTTTGTCTCCCCTAAACTCACACACAACAAAGATCCCCCGTGTAGCCTTCACAGACTGTAGGGGGCAAGTGCTGTCAGCACCTACGAAGAGGGAAACGGAGCACACGAGGGAGGTGGTGGGTGGGTGGCCAGCACCACGCCCGGCCGCCTTTGTCTCCCCTGGTGGCGACGTTTGCTGCTGCGTCTCGTTTAAAGGCCGTGTCGGTCGGATTCGCGGTGCGCTAACCACCTGCGCCACCGCTCCCCGCCGTTACCGCACCGGCTCGTGTGCCAGGCTAGGTTCACTTCGAGACATCAAATGCCCTCACATATCCGCAGCACGCACACCCCCCACCCGCCCCCACACCGTTACAAACACCGCTCGTGTGCCAGGCTAGGTTCACTTGTCAACAAAACTCACGCAAACACACAAAAAACACACAAAAAACCAACACACACACACCAAAACACACACATAAAACACACACACAAACACACATAAAACACACGTAAAACAACACACACATAAAACAACACACACAAAAAACAACACACACACACATAAAACACAGACACAAAACAACACACACAAAACAACACACACACAAAAACCAACACACACACATAAAAACACACACATAAAAACACACACACATAAAAACACACACACATAAAACACACACACAACACACACACACAAAAACACACAAAAAACAACACACACACAAAAACCAACACACATAAAACAACACACAACACACACACACAAAGCCTCGCAAACAAAAACGGCACGACCACCAGCCAGCCTCCGGACTCACCGCCCATGGCGACCGCCGTCGCCTGCAGCAGCAGCAGAAGCCGCGGCAGCTGCCGCCGAGAGCCAGAACCACGGACCGCCGCCATCGCTACGACGTCTCCTCCTCCTCCTGCTGCTACTGCCGCTGCTGCTCCACCTCGTCTCCCGCCCCGTGACGTCACGCCTCAGGTGGGCGAGGGGCGGAGTTCCGGTGGATTGACCCACCCCCCCCCCAAACGCACCCCTCCCCCCACACGCACCCCTCCCCCACACGCACCCCTCCCCCACACCCCCCCCACGCACACCCCACGTAACCCCCCCCCCACGTAACCCCCCCCCCACGCAACCCCCCCCCACGCAACCCCCCCCCCACGTAACCCCCCCCCACGCAACCCCTCCCCCCACGCAACCCCCCCCCCCCACGTAACCCCCCCCTCACATTCCCCCACGCAACCCCCCCCCCACGTAACCCCCCCCACGTAACCCCCCCCCCACGCAACCCCCCCCCCCCACGTAACCCCCCCCTCACATTCCCCCACGCAACCCTCCCCCCCACGCAACCCCCCCCACACCCCCGCCCCTCACCCCATTCGCCCAACCCCCTCCCCCTTCCACTCGCAACGCCTCAGGTGGGCGAGGGGCGGAGTTCCGGTGGACCCCCCCCCAACCCCACCCCTCTTTCCAAGGCCCCTCCCCCTTTCCTTACCCCCCACCCCTCTCCTTTACCCCCACCCCGCCCCTCGCTCAGGTGTGCGGGCGAGTCGGTTGGTTGCCATGGAAACCCGGCAAGGCTGGTACTAGTTCCCCAAGGCCTACAGACAAAATTAACGAAAATAAACACCCTTAACACTGCGAAGTGCTCTTATCACCACTGTAGATTTCTGTCGAGTAATTGTCCAATAATTGCCACAATATATACTGCATGTGACTCGGCCCAGTCGTCCCTGAGCATCCATTTGTGGTTCTCCAATGCCACAGACTCTCGCTCGCCTGCCACAGTAACGTGGAATTTCCACCCCAGGCTCTGCAGGGCTGTAAGTGAGAGGCGAGCCAACAACCACTGCCTCAATGCTTCATTTAAACAACAAATGTAGCTTTTGACACGTTTGCAAGATTTACCGCAATGCCATAAATATATCACCGGCCTATTTATCTACTGCTGGATGAAGACTGCTCCAATAACTAAACAGCGCTCTTAAATATGTTTTGTGTTAATTACTTTTATTTATATATTCGCTGTGTACCAGCGATGGATTGACCGTGGCCGATGATGGCAACGATGCCATTACACTTGCTCAATGATGATAATGATGATCGTTGTGATGTGAATTTGTTTCGATTTAAAGCTTTCGTGACTGCAAGGATTCATCTTCTTTGGTTCTTTCGGTAAAGTCACCACCACGTAGAATGAGAATACAATAATAAAATAACACAATAAAATTCTCACGACGTTTCGGCCACAACACAAGCGGCCTTCTTCAGGTGAAAGGAACAGACCTGTCGGGACGACAGAGCTACAATGTTGTGATGTTGTTTCGCAGTTCAGGGATTGTGGGAAACGGGAGTTTGGCATGATCTTGTGAATTTTAATGAAATTAAAAATGTATATGCAAAAAAAAGGTTCCTAAACAAAGCCCACCCTTCAACCGCCCCAGGCTTTGAAGTGAACATGCCAAGGTTAAATTTTGATTTAAAGCTTTCGTGACTGCAGGGATTCACATTCTTGGTTCTTTCGGTAAAGTCACCACCACGTAGAAGGGAAACAACAAAATAATAAAAATATAAAACAATAGTTTTATTATTTTTAAGAACGTGTCAAGGTTGCTATCAGGGGCGGAGCCAGGATTATTACTTTGGGGAGGCTGACTTCAATATTCTGAGATATCTCAGTGTGTTTATGTTTTCCAATGGGCGCCATAAATGTACAAAACTAATCTTATTGGATTTGAACGCGGAGTTTATTAGTAGGTCGGAGCCGCTGACGTGGCTAATAAGTTCGATAAGTTCGAAAGGCTACCGCTCAAGCAGCCTGCAGGGCAGCACACAAGGTGGCAGCCTGCAGGGCAGCACACAAGGTGGCAGCCTGCAGGGCAGCACACAAGGTGGCAGCCTGCAGGGCAGCACACAAGGTGGCAGCCTGCAGGGCAGCACGAGGTGGCAGCCTGCAGGGCAGCACAAGGTGGCAGCCTGCAGGGCAGCACACAAGGTGGTAGCCTGCAGGGCAGCACACAAGGTGACAGCCTGCAGGGCAGTACAAGGTGGTAGCCTGCAGGGCAGCACACAAGGTGACAGCCTGCAGGGCAGTACAAGGTGGTAGCCTGCAGGGCAGCACGAGGTGGCAGCACAAGGTGGTAGCCTGCAGGGCAGCACGAGGTGGCAGCCTGCAGGGCAGCACACAAGGTGGCAGCCTGCAGGGCAGCACACAAGGTGGCAGCCTGCAGGGCAGCACGAGGTGGCAGCCTGCAGCATTTTGCAGCAACCGGATATCCGGTTATACCGATTACCGACTTTCGCAACATTTCAAGGGGGGCTAAGCCCCCCAGCCCCCCCCCCCCCCCCCCTGTGTCTCCGCCCCTGGTTGCTATAATACATCTATGTGGTTTACATCCTTGGGCAAACTACTGGGTATATATACTGTATGTCGTACACTGTACCTCCAAATTAAACGAGTTATATCTATGGGACCTTTTTTTTGCCCAGTATCAAAGTGTAAAGTAATCCGCTCCATGCCCCCTTAACTCACTGTCCATCACCATTCCCTACCCCTTTACAAAGTATGGAAAATAAGCATGGCTTTTTTTTCCCTTTGCGTTAATAAAATTAGGCGGTGTTTAGATGTTCGAACGCCGCACAGATACCTTTTGCAAGGAATCAACTAACTCAACCCGAGCTCTGGTACCGTGCATTGCCCTTGTACTGTGTGCCTTTTGTGGCGTTCTCTGGTCCGACACTGGTACAGAGACGAGGCCCTAAAGAAAGCTGCTGTCTCTGTTTGCACAGTTTACTGCAAGTGTACGCGCGGTTAATGCAGCACTTTGTTGCTTGCAAAAGTTATCGATTTGGTGTTTGAACATCCTTTTTACAACCTCTTTTATTGCCAGAACGGGGGGAGGGGGGGGGAAGAAACCTCTTCTTATTTCTCACGTGTGCGATGACTGCGGCTGCGTTCGTGGCTGTGGACAAACCCAACTAAATATTGCGCCAATGTCAGAATATTTACTTGTGCCGCAGGAGGAAATCCGAAAAATCTAATGAAGCTCTTTTCTCACAAGACGTCCAGTAGGAGGAGCCACGGGGTAAAAAACGTCACAACGACGACAACAACAAAACACGACGGATAGTGCAAAGTACACGAACGGTAAACAAATGATCCAACGCACAAACACAAACAACACTCAACCATGCTCAATCCTAGCAGGCAAAGACCCACTGAGCGATTAACTTGTATTTCAAAACGCGACGTTGGCCATCACAGATTATAGCAGCTCAATGAAAGTGGCCTCATCTTTCGGTGAAGTCACGTTGAAGGGAAACAATAAAATCATAATAATATACGTAACAAAATTCTCACGACGTTTCGACTGCAACACAAACAGTCATCATCAGGTGTGAAAACCAACGGCAAGAAACATTTGGAAAACGGGACATGGGTTCTTGTCTCTTTAAGGGCACAGCGTTTCAAATGTTTCTCGCACGTTGGTTTTCACACCTGATGATGACCGTTTGTGTTACGGTCGAAACGTCGCGAGAATTTTTATTGTTTTATATGTAATTTTATTGTTTTATTGTTTCCCTTCAACGTGACTTTACCGAAAGAACCAAGAATATGAATTACTGCAGTCACGAAAGCTTTTAAATAAAAAAAATTGGCCCTCATCATTTGGACATTTTACATCGGCAAAAAATAATCGAACATAGTCTAAACGTCGGCCCAAACCGCCGTCGCTCGTCCAACGTCGCAGTGTTTACTTGAAACACTGTAGCCTTAAAGAGATAAGAATTCAGGTCCTGTTTTCCAATAATAGAGGGTGGGGGGGTGGCTAGACACTAGTCTATATATATAAAAAAGGGAAATTTGTGAATGTGTGTGCATGTTCGAAATGTTTAGCGTACTTTCCGACTTGCAACACACTTGAAATTTGGCATGTGGGTAGCTTCCTGACTGTACACAATGCAAAAAGTATAAAAATATACTTTGTATATGAATTAATGCAAAAAGTATAACAATATACTTTGTATATGAATTACTGCAAAATGTATAACAATATACTTTGTATATGAATTGCTGCAAAAGTATAACAATATACTTTGTATATGAATTACTGCAAAAAGTATAACAATATACTTTGTATTTGAATTACTGCAAAACGTATAACAATATACTTTGTATATGAATTACTGCAAAAAGTATAAAAATATACTTTGTATATGAATTACTGCAAAAAGTATAACAATATACTTTGTATATGAATTACTGCAAAAAGTATAACAATATACTTTGTATATGAATTACTGCAAAAAGTATAACAATATACTTTGTATATGAATTACTGCAAAAGTATAACAATATACTTTGTATTTGAATTACTGCAAAACGTATAACAATATACTTTGTATATGAATTACTGCAAAAAGTATAACAATATACTTGAATTACTGCAGTCACGAAAGCTTTAAATCAAAATTTACTTTGTATTGGGGGGGGGAGCGCAATAATGCATATATTTTGCACGGCAAGTGAGCGGTGACGTCACACATGACGCTGCCGCGGTGACGTATGTGACGTCACCGCGGCAGCGTCACGCAGTGTGCCTGCTGACGTCACGCATCCCCCCCCCCCCCCCAAAACCCTCCGCGTCGGCCGTGTAGGGGCCGTCCATAAATGACGTCACGCGATTTTGGACGGTTTTTGACCCCCCACCTCCTCCCCTCGTCACACGGCGTCACAAAAAGTCAGACCCACCTCAAATATGACGTCACAAAGCTCTGTCTCAACCCCCCCCCCCCCAAAAAAAAACTTTTCCATTTGAAAATAAAACATCGCTTTAAACTATCGTCATTGTCGTGCGTATTTAATGTGGCGCTGCATTCTGATGTTGTAGGAGTGTTGTTATAACAATTATATATTTATTTAAAGTTGCACATTTTGATGTGACGTCACATTTCTCAACCCCCCTCTCCCCCCCCCCCCTTAATTATAGATTTGAAGCTTTCGTGACTGCAAGGATTCATACTCTGTTTTTTTTTTTGTAAAGTTACGTATGTAAAATAAAATAAATGAAAACAACTAAATTTAATCACGACGTTTCGGAGGCAACACAAGCTTCCGTCTTCAGGCGGAACAGTCACAGCAAAATAGCTGTATCAAGTGCAGAGATCTCAGACACCCGATATTATATACAGGTTAAGGGGGGGGAGGAGCCAGGAGTGACGTGGGTGGGGAGGGGAGGGCTAAGTTAAGGGAGGGGAGGAGCCAGGAAGGGACGTGGGTGGGGAGGGGAGGGCTAAGTTAAGGGGGGGGGGAGGAGCCAGGAAGGGACGTGGGTGGAGAGAGGGGGAGGGCTAAGTTAAAGGGGGGAGGAGCCAGGAAGAGACGTGGGTGGAGAGGGGGAGGGCTAAGTTAAGGGGGGGAGGAGCCAGGAAGAGACGTGGGTGGGGGGAGGGCTAAGTTAAGGGGGGGGGGAGCCAGGAAGGGACGTGGGTGGGGAGGGGAGGGCTAAGTTAAGGGGGGGGAGGAGCCAGGAAGGGACGTGGGTGGAGAGGGGGAGGGGCTAAGTTAAGGGGGGGAGGAGCCAGGAAGGGACGTGGGTGGAGAGGGGGAGGGCTAAGTTAAGGAGGGGGAGGAGCCAGGAAGAGACGTGGGTGGGGAGGGGGAGGGGCTAAGTTAAGGGGGAGAGGAGCCAGGAAGAGACGTGGGTGGGGAGGGGGAGGGGCTAAGTTAAGCCGCCTTTTGTTATGCTGCAGGGGGTTTGGGAGAAGCGATGGTGCACTGCACGGGAGCGAGTACAACCACTGGCAGAAATGACAATGGCCGTACAATTATAAGGCAGCTAAAGTTTGACTTGGTTGATGACATCTTTCCAATGGTTGCTCAATTTAAAACCATCCTCTCGGTTGATGTTGTGTCTATGTTTGTATATCTGGGATGGCTTCAATGGACAAATCTTTGGTAATAACCGTGAGGTCTGCGTAGTGCTTTGGTATCGGAGAAAACAATGTCATGAGAACCCGCTGTGTTGAGACAATGATCACACATCGTCACAAATGTCTGACCCCACCCCCCCCCCCACAAGTGCGTGACGTCATTTATGAACGGCCCCTTATTGATCCACGACAAGAATCCAAGTACTCCGTGGTTCTTGCGGTAAAGTCACATAGTTAGAAATAAAATAAAATAAAGTCGGATAGTAAAGCCGGTTCGTGTATGTACATTGTGACGGCATAAAAACCCCCAATGTTTTTTTTTTACTATCGCTGTTTTACAGCTGAATAATCGCGTTTAAACGGATGAATAAGTGCCCCGGCTCATGAGCCAACGAGCCAATTTTAAAAGTTACGGCCCCTTCAATAAAACATCGCACCCGCCCGAGAGGCATGACACACAGTGTTATTTGTTAAGCAGTGCAAACAAGAAAAACAAACTCTCTCAGCTCTTTGTTCGGTGTAAATTATAGGGGTCGGGTTCAGTGGCGAGCGGATTGAGAAACTTACCTTTGTGGGAGCGATGGGCCACAATGTCAAGAATACTGAAATGCAGTCGAAGGCCCTCTCTACATGAGAGGCAGTTAACATCTCGCCGCGGTAGCTATGAGATAGCACACATGCATACACATACATCAATAAAATACCAATCAATGTTCATGGTTCTAGATTTAAAGCTTTCGTGACTGCAAGGATCCATACTCTTTGGTTCTATTGGGTAAAGTCACGTAGGTAAAAAAAAAAAATCACGATGTTTCGGCCATGAAGGCCGCTTGTGTTGTGGCCAAAACGTCGTGATTTTTGTTATTTTATTTTTTTACCTACGTGGCTTTACCTAATGTTCATGGTCTCACGGGGGTAGATGAGCGGGGCTGGGTCCACCACTCGGCACGGTCATGGAGCCATCATTCCCCAGTGGTTTCATGCAAAATGATGTTGTTGTTGTTTCATTCTGCCCTTGGGGTTGTTTTTCGCATTCTCCACTGCCCTGCATTGGCCGGTAAAGACCGCGGCTGCCAAGGACCGACAACAGCCCAAGGCTGTGGTCGGTCGGTCCTTGGAACAGAGCTGTGGACGTGCGGTCGCGTTGAACTTCTTTCGCAAACGTGCTTAGTCAGCCGTTCTATGGGTCTCTAAGGGTGTCTCTGTGGGTCTCTGTGGGTCTATAGGTGTCTCTGTGGGTCTATGGGTGTCTCTGTGGGTCTCTATGTATGTAGAACTTCTTTCGCACCGTGCGTGGCCAACCGTGCTATGGGTCTTTGTGGGTCTCTATGGGTCTCTGTGGGTCTGGGTGTCTATGGGTCTCTATGTATGTTGAACTTCTTTCGCACCGTATTGTAGCCAACCACGCTATGCATATATGGCTGTCTCTGTGGGTCTCTATGGGTCTCTGTGGGTCTTTGTGGGTCTATGGGTCTCTGTGGGTCTCTATGAGTCTCTGTGGGCCTGGGTGTCTGTGGGTCCCAATGTATGTATGAGTAATGACAGTAGAGTCAACCTACGGTGTGAACTAGTGGCCACAGGAGGTAATGACATGGGAGTCAGCCTGCAGTGTGAGTGAACTAGTGGCCACGAGAGGTAATGACAGGGGAGTCAGCCTGCAGTACGAATGGACTAGTGGCCACGGGAGGTAATGACAGGGGAGTCAGCTTGCAGTACGAATGGACTTGTGGCTGCGGGAATGATCAAGAATAGGAGCGTGGCCAGGTGACGGCAGAGGACGGTGGAGTCTGCTGGTGGAGCGAGCGGTCTCGAACCAGCGAGAAGGTTCGGGAAAGGGGGCGTGGCCTCAGACCGTATATAAGGGAGATGCGTGGGAGACTCGGGGCTGTTGCAGTGGGGGTCTCCGCCTGTCCCAGTGCAATTACGCGGCTCCTTAATAAAGAAAGCATCTCAAGGCAAGTGCGTCGAAGCCGTCATTACCTACGTACAACTTCTGTCGCACCGTACGTAGACCAATCGTGCTATGGGTGTCTCTCTGTGTGTGCCATCTTCTTGTCGTACGGCTGATGTAAGCGTGTGCCCCTGTGTGTGTGTCTGAGAGAGTTATGAGTCACTTAGTGACTCAGGACGTCACTGCTGTGTCGGCCCGTACGAGGGCTAGGGGCCCCAAGGGGGAGCCTGGGGGGGGGGATCACGTGGTAGAGGACCCCCCGGACCTTGCCGGAGGTTCGGGAAGGGAGGCGTGGCCCGGGGCGGAGCCAGCAACACCGGAGCGGTTATAAGCGGGGGTGCGAACGGCGGAGCGGGGCTCTTCAACCCCCAAAGTGAAGATGACGTCGTCGGTCCTCAAGCCCCCGGGTCGTCGCCCGTGACCAGGCAGCCCGTCGCCTTCCCTGGTCACGCTGCGTAGTGCCACCGAGTGTTAGTGAGTTGAGGAAGGTGGTCACCACCTTATGCGCAGCGTTATATTACTTACCGTTGTAATAAATAGCGTTGCCTCCAAGCTGTGTGTGTGTGTGTGCACCTAATTCGAGTCCGCTACACATGCGCACGGGTCGAGCCACACCGCCGCGCGGCCTGCCCCGTGGCTGGCCCCCGTCGGGTTCGAAGGGTCCCGCGCGTCTTAGGGGGCACCGCCCCCCCCGCCCCGCATCTCACAGCCCGGAGCTAGCGCTGCTCGAGAGGCGGAGAGGGAGACAGAGGGAGAGGGGGAGAGAGACAGAGAGGGGGAGAGAGACAGAGAGAGGGAGAGAGAGACAGAGAGGGGGAGAGAGACAGAGAGGGAGAGAGAGACAGAGAGAGGGAGAGAGACAGAGAGGGAGAGAGAGACAGAGAGGGAGAGAGAGACAGAGAGGGGGAGAGATAGAGAGGGAGAGAGACAGAGAGGGGGAGAGAGACAGAGAGGGGGAGAGAGACAGAGAGGGGAGAGAGATAGAGAGGGAGAGAGACAGAGAGGGAGAGAGAGACAGAGAGGAAGAGATAGACAGAGAGGGGGAGATAGACAGAGAGGGAAGCATAAAGGGAGAGAGAGACAGAGAGACAGAGACAGAGAGACAGAGAGAGACAGAGAAACAGAGAGGGAGAGGGAGAGGGGGAGAGAGACAGAGAGAGAGACAGAGAGAGACAGAGAGAGAAGCAGAGAGGTAGAGAGAGGTAGAGAGAGACAGAGAGGTAGAGAGACAGAGAGGGGGAGATAGACAGAGAGGGAAGCAGAAAGGGAGAGAGAGACAGAGAGAGAGAGAGACAGAGAGACAGAGAGAGACAGAGAGAGACAGAGAGGGAGAGAAAGAGGGGGAGAGAGAGACAGAGAAATCAGCAGAGAGGGATAGAGAGACGGTGGCGCACCAACACGTGGAGTGCAAGAGCCTGGACTCGCTGTTCAAGGTCCTGAGAAACATCCTCCTAAGGTTCAGCCTCCACTTCTACCCCGGCGGTCCTCATCTTTGGATACCCCAACATCTTCAGGGGCTGGTCAACGTGCTCTTCGGCTACGCCAAGCTCGCCATATACAGGGCGAGGAAGGTGGCCCTGGAGGGGCAACGTCCGGCCAGCAGCCTGGGCATCTTCCGCGCTCCGGTCGGAGCCAGGGTGTGGCCGGAGTTCCGCCGTGCGTGGCTGACCCACGCCGTGCCGGCCTTCAAGGAGCGGTGGGCGCTGGAGGAGGCCGTGTGCTCGGTGGCAGATGACGGTAGAGAGCTCTGTGCATGCAGATTGTGAGCTACCCGTCGGAGGCCGTTTGACTGTGGGAAGGGCTGCGTGCAGATGCAGCACTTGTCGTAGTTATAAAGAAAAAAGAGAGCGAGAGAGTGAGAGAGAGAGCGGGAGAGAGAGCGAGAAAGAGAGTGAGCGAGCGACATGGAGTAGGAAGAGAGGGGGTAGAGAGAGAGGGGGGGCAGAGAGGGGGGTAGAGAGAGAGAGGGAAGGGGTAAGGAGAGCAGAGCGAGAAATATTTTGTTAAATCTTTCATTTAAAAAGGAGGGGGGGGGGGTTTACATAAAGCAAAGCATTAAAAAACACAAATGATGAACGAAGCAAAGTGCCGACTACACCGAGCATCTTCTTGTTCCCCTCTGATCGTAAAAAATAAAGAGATAGACAGACAGAGAGAAGCAGAGAGGGAGGGAGAGACAGAGAGACAGGGAGAAAGAGAGAGAGAGAGAGAGAGACAGAGAGACAGGGAGACAGAGACAGAGAGACAGACAGAGAGACATACAGAGAGACAGACAGATAGACAGAGAGAGAAGCAGAGAGGGAGGGAGAGACAGAAAGGGAGGGAGAGACAGAGAGAGAGACAGAGAGACAGGGAGACAGAGACAGAGAGACAGATAGAGAGACAGACAGAGAGACAGACAGAGAGACAGACAGATAGACAGAGAGAGAAGCAGAAAGGGAGGGAGTGACAGAAAGGGAGGGAGAGACAGAGAGAGATATAGAGAGGGGGAGAGAGACAGAGAGACAGAGAGAGACAGAGAAACAGGGAGACAGGGAGACAGAGACAGAGAGAGAAGCAGAGAGGGGGAGAGAGACAGAGAGACAGGGAGACAAAGAGACAGGGAGACAGACAGAGAGAGACAGAGAGAGACAGGGAGACAGGGAGACAGACAGAGAGACAGAGAGATCACGCTAAGCCAAATGCAGATCCAAGTACAATGTCCGGCAGACGGCCTTAATCGGCTCAGCGCGGGATTCAGGAGGCACAGCGCCCAACTGTCCCGCAACCCAGGGAAAGGCGCGGGATCAGCAGTGAACAAAGCATTGTTATAAACATTGTTATAAAGAATGCTATAAACACAGCGCATCTTAAGTGGGGGGAGAGAGGGGGAGGGGCACGATTGAACATCAAACGAATTCACCGTCCAGAGCCCCCCACCCACCCCCCACTATGCAGTGGGAAGCACGTGCATTCCGCACCCGACGTTGGAACAAAACGATCGGATCCACACCCTGGGATGTTCACTCGTTACAAGTCCATTTATTTACAACAACAAACAAACAACAGCACTAGCGATGAAGACGACAGAGATATCTCTCTCTTTATCTTCTTCTTTTTCATCAGTGGCGAGTGGCCCTCGCTTAACACGCGGCGGGTCTCTGTGTGAGTCTGTGGGTCTCTGTGTGAGTCTGTGGGTCTCTGTGTGAGTCTGTGGGTCTCTGTGTGAGTCTGTGGGTCTCTGTGTGAGTCTGTGGGTCTCTGTGTGAGTCTGTGGGTCTCTGTGTGAGTCTGTGGGTCTCTGTGTGAGTCTGTGGGTCTCTGTGTGAGTCTGTGGGTCTCTGTGTGAGTCTGTGGGTCTCTGTGTGAGTCTGTGGGTCTCTGTGTGAGTCCGTGGGTCTCTGTGTGAGTCTGTGGGTCTCTGTGTGAGTCTGTGGGTCTCTGTGTGAGTCTGTGGGTCTCTGTGTGAGTCTGTGGGTCTCTGTGTGAGTCCGTGGGTCTCTGTGTGAGTCCGTGGGTCTCTGTGTGAGTCTGTGGGTCTCTGTGTGAGTCTGTGGGTCTCTGTGTGAGTCTGTGGGTCTCTGTGTGAGTCTGTGGGTCTCTGTGTGAGTCTGTGGGTCTCTGTGTGAGTCCGTGGGTCTCTGTGTGAGTCTGTGGGTCTCTGTGTGAGTCTGTGGGTCTCTGTGTGAGTCTGTGGGTCTCTGTGTGAGTCTGTGGGTCTCTGTGTGAGTCTGTGGGTCTCTGTGTGAGTCCGTGGGTCTCTGTGTGAGTCTGTGGGTCTCTGTGTGAGTCTGTGGGTCTCTGTGTGAGTCTGTGGGTCTCTGTGTGAGTCTGTGGGTCTCTGTGTGAGTCTGTGGGTCTCTGTGTGGCGAGTCTGTGGGTCTCTGTGTGAGTCTGTGGGTCTCTGTGTGAGCCTGTGGGTCTTTGTGTGAGTCTGTGGGTCTCTGTGTGGCGAGTCTGTGGGTCTCTGTGTGGCGAGTCTGTGGGTCTCTGTGTGGCGAGTCTGTGGGTCTCTGTGTGAGTCTGTGGGTCTCTGTGTGGTGAGTCAATGGGTCTCTGTGTGAGCCTGTGGGTATCTGTGTGAGTCTGTGGGTCTCTGTGTGAGTCTGTGGGTCTCTGTGTGGCGAGTCTGTGGGTCTCTGTGTGGCGAGTCTGTGGGTCTCTGTGTGGCGAGTCTGTGGGTCTCTGTGTGAGTCTGTGGGTCTCTGTGTGAGTCTGTGGGTCGCTGTGTGAGTCTGTGGGTCTCTGTGTGTGTCTGTGGGTTTCTGTGTGGTGAGTCTGTGGGTCTCTGTGTGAGTCCGTGGGTCTCTGCGTGAGTCTGTGGGTCTCTGTGTGAGTCTATGGGTCTCTGTGTGAGCCTGTGGGTCTCTGTGTAAGTCTGTGGGTCTCTGTGTGGTGAGTCTGTGGGTCTCTGTGTGAGTCTGTGGGTCTCTGTGTGAGTCTGTGGGTCTCTGTGTGAGTCTGTGGATCTCTGTGTGTGTCTGTGGGTCTCTGTGTGAGTCTGTGGGTCTCTGTGTGAGTCTGTGGGTCTCTGTGTGAGTCTACGGGTATCGGTTGAGCCTGTGGGTCTCTGTGTGAGTCTGTGGGTCTCTGTGTGAGTCTACGGGTCTCTGTGTGAGTCTGTGGGTCTCTGTGTGAGTCTGTGGGTTTCTATGTGGTGAGTCTGTGGGTCTCTGTGTGAGTCTGTGGGTCTCTGTGTGAGTCTACGGGTCTCTGTGTGAGTCTGTGGGTCTCTGTGTGAGTCTGTGGGTCTCTGTGTGAGTCTGTGGGTCTCTGTGTGAGTCTGTGGGTCTCTGTGTGAGTCTGTGGGTCTCTGTGTGAGCCTGTGGGTCTATGTGTGAGTCTGTGGGTCTCTGTGTGAGTCTATGGGTCTCAGTGTGAGTCTGTGGGTCTCTGTGTAAGTCTGTGGGTCTCTGTGTGAGTCTGTGGGTCTTTGTGTGAGTCTATCGGTATCTGTGTGAGTCTGTGGGTCTCTGTGTGAGTCTGTGGGTCTCTGTGTGAGTCTGTGGGTCTATGCGTGAGTCTGTGGGTCTCTGTGTGAGTCTGTGGGTCTCTGTGTGAGTCTGTAGGTCTCTGTGTGAGTCTGTGGGTCTCTGTGTGAGTCTGTGGGTCTCTATGTGAGTCTACGGGTCTCTGTGTGAGTCTATGGGTCTCTGTGTGAGTCTGTGGGTATCTGTGTGAGTCTATGGGTCTCTGTGTGAGTCTGTGGGTCTCTGTGTGAGTCTGTGGGTCTATGTGTGAGTCTGTGGGTCTCTGTGTGAGTCTGTGGGTCTCTGTGTGAGTCTGTGGGTCTCTGTGTGAGTCTGTGGGTCTCTGTGTGAGTCTGTGGGTCTCTATGTGAGTCTATGGGGTCTCTGTGTGAGTCTATGGGTCTCTGTGTGAGTCTGTGGGTATCTGTGTGAGTCTATGGGTCTCTGTGTGAGTCTGTGGGTCTCTGTGTGGTGAGTCTATGGGTCTCTATGTGAGCCTGTGGGTCTCTGTGTGAGTCTACGGGTCTCTGTGTGAGTCTGTGGGTCTCTGTGTGAGTCTGTGGGTTTCTATGTGGTGAGTCTGTGGGTTTCTGTGTGAGTCTGTGGGTCTCTGTGTGAGTCTACGGGTCTCTGTGTGAGTCTGTGGGTCTCTGTGTGAGTCGGTGGGTCGCTGTGTGAGTCCGGGGTCTCTGTGTGAGTCTATGCGTCTCTGTGTCAGTCTGTGGGTCTCTGTGGTGAGTCTGTGGGTCTCTGTGTGGTGAGTCTGTGGGTCTCTGTGTGAGTCTGTGGGTCTCTGTGTGGTGAGTCAATGGGTCTCTGTGTGAGCCTGTGGGTCTCTGTGTGAGTCTGTGGGTCTCTGTGTGAGTCTGTGGGTCTCTGTGGTGAGTCTGTGGGTCTCTGTGTGGTGAGTCTGTGGGTCTCTGTGTGGCGAGTCTGTGGGTCTCTGTGTGAGTCTGTGGGTCCCTGTGTGAGTCTGTGGGTCTTTGTGTGAGTCTGTGGGTATCTGTGTGAGTCTGTGGGTCTCTGTGTGAGTCCGTGGGTCTCTGTGTGAGTCTACGGGTCTCTGTGTGAGTCTGTGGGTCTCTGTGTGAGTCTGTGGGTCTCTGTGTGAGTCTGTGGGTTTCTGTGTGGGTCTGTGGGTCTCTGTGTGAGTCTGTGGGTCTCTGTGTGAGTCTGTGGGTCTCTGTGTGAGTCTGTGGGATTCTGTGTGAGTCTATGGGTCTCTTTGTGAGTCTGTGGGTCTCTGTGTGAGTCTGTGGGTCTCAGTGTGAGTCTACGGGTCTCTGTGTGGTGAGTCTGTGGGTCTCTGTATGAGTCTGTGCGTCTCTGTGTGAGTCTGTGGGTCTCTGTGCGAGTCTACGGGCCTCTGTGTGGTGAGTCTGTGGGTCTCTGTGTGAGTCTGTGGGTCTCTGTGTGAGTCTGTGGGTCTATGTGTGAGTCTGTGGGTCTCTGTGTGAGTCTGTGGGTCTCTGTGTGAGTCTGTAGGTCTCTGTGTGAGTCTGTGGGTCTCTGTGTGAGTCTGTGGGTCTCTGTGTGAGTCTACGGGTCTCTGTGTGAGTCTATGGGTCTCTGTGTGAGTCTGTGGGTATCTTTGTGAGTCTATGGGTCTCTGTGTGAGTCTGTGGGTCTCTGTGTGGTGAGTCTATGGGTCTCTATGTGAGCCTGTGGGTCTCTGTGTGAGTCTGTGGGTCTCTGTGTGTGTCTGTGGGTCTCTGTGTGGTGAGTATATGGGTCTCTGTGTGAGTCTGTGGGTATCTGTGTGAGTCTGTGGGTCTCTGTGTGAGTCTGTGGGTCTCTGTGTGAGTCTACGGGTCTCTGTGTGAGTCTGTGGGTCTCTGTGTGAGTCTCTGGGTCTCTGTGTGAGTCTGTGGGTTTCTGTGTGGGTATGTGGGTCTCTGTGTGAGTCTGTGGGTCTCTGTGTGAGTCTGTGGGTCTCTGTGTGAGTCTGTGGGATTCTGTGTGAGTCTATGGGTCTCTTTGTGAGTCTGTGGGTCTCTGTGTGAGTCTGTGGGTCTCAGTGTGAGTCTACGGGTCTCTATGTGGTGAGTCTGTGGGTCTCTGCATGAGTCTGTGCGTCTCTGTGTGAGTCTGTGGGTCTCTGTGCGAGTCTACGGGCCTCTGTGTGGTGAGTCTGTGGGTCTCTGTGTGAGTCTGTGGGTCTCTGTGTGAGTCTGTGGGTCTATGTGTGAGTCTGTGGGTCTCTGTGTGAGTCTGTGGGGGTCTGTGTGAGTCTGTGGGTCTCTGTGTGAGTCTGTGGGGCTCTGTGTGAGTCTGTGGGTCTCTGTGTGAGTCTACGGGTCTCTGTGTGAGTCTATGGGTCTCTGTGTGAGTCTGTGGGTCTCTGTGTGAGCCTGTGGGTCTCTGTATGAGTCTGTGGGTCTCTGTGTGTGTCTGTGGGTCTCTGTGTGGTGAGCCTATGGGTCTCTGTGTGAGTCTGTGGGTCTCTGTGTGAGTCTGTGGGTCTCTGTGTGAGTCGGAGGGTCCCTGTGTGAGTCTGCGGGTCTTTGTGTGAGTCCTTGGGTATCTGTGTGAGTCTGTGGGTCTCTGTGTGAGTCCGTGGGTCTGTGTGTGAGTCTACGGGTCTCTGTGTGAGTCTGTGGGTCTCTGTGTGAGTCTGTGGGACTCTGTGTGAGTCTGTGGGTTTCTGTGTGGGTCTGTGGGTCTCTGTGTGAGTCTGTGGGTCTCTGTGTGAGTCTGTGGGTCTCTGTGTGAGTCTGTGGGATTCTGTGTGAGTCTATGGGTCTCTTTGTGAGTCTGTGGGTCTCTGTGTGAGTCTGTGGGTCTCAGTGTGAGTCTACGGGTCTCTGTGTGGTGAGTCTGTGGGTCTCTGTATGAGTCTGTGCGTCTCTGTGTGAGTCTGTGGGTCTCTGTGCGAGTCTACGGGCCTCCGTGATGTGAGCCTGTGGGTCTCTGTGTGAGTCTGTGGGTCTCTGTGTGGTGAGTCTATGGGTCTCTGTGCAAGTCTGTGGGTCTCTGTGTGAGTCTGTGGGTCTCTGTGTGAGTCTACGGGTATCTGTGTGAGTCTACGGGTCTCTGTGTGAGTCTGTGGGTCGCTGTGTGAGTCTGTGGGTCTCTGTGTGAGTCTGTGGGTCTCTGTGTGAGTCTGTGGGTCTCTGCGTGTGTCTGTAGGTCTCTGTGTGAGTCTGTGGGTCTCTGTGTGAGTCTGTGGGTCTCTGTGTGAGTCTGTGGGTCTCTGTGTGAGTCTGTGGGTCTCTGTGTGAGTCTACGGGTATCTGTGTGGTGAGTCTGTGGGTCTCTGTGTGAGTCTGTGAGTCTCTGTGTGAGCCTGTGGGTCTCTGTGTGTGTCTGTGGGTTTCTGTGTGGTGAGTCTGTGGGTCTCTGTGTGAGTCCGTGGGTCTCTGTGTGTGTCTGTGGGTTTCTGTGTGGTGAGTCTGTGGGTTTCTGTGTGAGTCTGTAGGTCTCTGTGTGAGTCTACGGGTATCTGTGTGAGTCTACGGGTCTCTGTGTGAGTCTGTGGGTCGCTGTGTGAGTCTATCGGTATCTGTGTGAGTCTGTGGGTCTCTGTGTGAGTCTGTGGGTCTCTGTGTGAGTCTGTGGGTCTATGTGTGAGTCTGTGGGTCTCTGTGTGAGTCTATGGGTATCTGTGTGAGTCTATGGGTCTCTGTGTGAGTCTGTGGGTCTCTGTGTGAGTCTGTGGGTCTCTGTGTGAGTCTGTGGGTATCTGTGTGAGTCTATGGGTCTCTGTGTGAGTATGTGGGTTTCTGTGTGAGTCTGTAGGTCTCTGTGTGATTCTACGGGTATCTGTGTGAGTCTACGGGTCTCTGTGTGAGTCTGTGGGTCTCTGTGTGAGTCTGTGGGTCTCTGTGTGAGTCTGTGGGTCTCTTTGTGAGTCTGTGGGTCTCTGTGTGAGTCTACGGGTCTCTGTGCGAGTCTATGGGTCTCTGTGTGAGTCTGTGGGTATCTGTGTGAGTCTATGGGTCTCTGTGTGAGTCTGTGGGTCTCTGTGTGAGTCTGTGGGTCTCTGTGTGAGTCTGTGGGTCTCTGTGTGAGTCTGTGGGATTTTGTGTGAGTCTATGGGTCTCTTTGTGAGTCTGTGGGTCTCTGTGTGAGTCTGTGGGTCTCAGTGTGAGTCTACGGGTCTCTGTGTGGTGAGTCTGTGGGTCTCTGCATGAGTCTGTGCGTCTCTGTGTGAGTCTGTGGGTCTCTGTGCGAGTCTACGGGCCTCTGTGTGGTGAGTCTGTGGGCCTCTGTGTGAGTCTGTGGGTCTCTGTGTGGTGAGTCTATGGGTCTCTGTGCAAGTCTGTGGGTCTCTGTGTGAGTCTGTGGGTCTCTGTGTGAGTCTACGGGTATCTGTGTGAGTCTACGGGGCTCTGTGTGAGTCTGTGGGTCGCTGTGTGAGTCTGTGGGTCTCTGTGTGAGTCTGTGGGTCTCTGTGTGAGTCTGTGGGTCTCTGTGTGAGTCTGTGGGTCTCTGTGTGAGTCTACAGGTATCTGTGTGGTGAGTCTGTGAGTGTCTGTGTGAGTCTGTGAGTCTCTGTGTGAGCCTGTGGGTCTCTGTGTGTGTCTGTGGGTTTCTGTGTGGTGAGTCTGTGGGTCTCTGTGTGAGTCCGTGGGTCTCTGTGTGTGTCTGTGGGTTTCTGTGTGGTGAGTTTGTGGGTTTCTGTGTGAGTCTACGGGTCTCTGTGTGAGTCTGTGCGTCGCTGTGTGAGTCTATCGGTATCTGTGTGAGTCTGTGGGTCTCTGTGTGAGTCTGTGGGTCTCTGTGTGAGTCTGTGGGTCTATGTGTGAGTCTGTGGGTCGCTGTGTGAGTCTGTGGGTCTCTGTGTGAGTCTGTGGGTCTCTGTGTGAGTCTGTGGGTCTCTGTGTGAGTCTGTGGGTCTCTGTGTGAGTCTACGGGTCTCTGTGTGAGTATATGGGTCTCTGTGTGAGTCTGTGGGTATCTGTGTGAGTCTATGGGTCTCTGTGTGAGTCTGTGGGTCTCTGTGTGAGTCTGTGGGTCTCTGTGTGAGTCTGTGGGTCTCTGTGTGAGTCTGTGGGATTCTGTGTGAGTCTATGGGTCTCTTTGTGAGTCTGTGGGTCTCTGTGTGAGTCTGTGGGTCTCAGTGTGAGTCTACGGGTCTCTGTGTGGTGAGTCTGTGGGTCTCTGCATGAGTCTGTGCGTCTCTGTGTGAGTCTGTGGGTCTCTGTGCGAGTCTACGGGCCTCTGTGTGGTGAGTCTGTGGGTCTCTGTGTGAGTCTGTGGGTCTCTGTGTGGTGAGTCTATGGGTCTCTGTGCAAGTCTGTGGGTCTCTGTGTGAGTCTGTGGGTCTCTGTGTGAGTCTACGGGTATCTGTGTGAGTCTACGGGTCTCTGTGTGAGTCTGTGGGTCGCTGTGTGAGTCTGTGGGTCTCTGTGTGAGTCTGTGGGTCTCTGTGTGAGTCTGTGGGTCTCTGCGTGTGTCTGTAGGTCTCTGTGTGAGTCTGTGGGTCTCTGTGTGAGTCTGTGGGTCTCTGTGTGAGTCTGTGGGTCTCTGTGTGAGTCTGTGGGTCTCTGTGTGAGTCTACGGGTATCTGTGTGGTGAGTCTGTGGGTCTCTGTGTGAGTCTGTGAGTCTCTGTGTGAGCCTGTGGGTCTCTGTGTGAGTCTGTGGGTCTCTTTGTGTGTCTGTGGGTTTCTGTGTGGTGAGTCTGTGGGTCTCTGTGTGAGTCCGTGGGTCTCTGTGTGTGTCTGTGGGTTTCTGTGTGGTGAGTCTGTGGGTTTCTGTGTGAGTCTGTAGGTCTCTGTGTGAGTCTACGGGTATCTGTGTGAGTCTACGGGTGTCTGTGTGAGTCTGTGGGTCGCTGTGTGAGTCTATCGGTATCTGTTTGAGTCTGTGGGTCTCTGTGTGAGTCTGTGGGTCTTTGTGTGAGTCTGTGGGTCTATGTGTGAGTCTGTGGGTCTCTGTGTGAGTCTGTGAGTCTCTGTGTGAGTCTGTGGGTCTCTGTGTGAGTCTGTGGGTCTCTGTGTGAGTCTACGGGTCTCTGTGTGAGTCTATGGGTCTCTGTGTGAGTCTGTGGGTATCTGTGTGAGTCTATGGGTCTCTGTGTGAGTCTGTGGGTCTCTGTGTGAGTATGTGGGTCTCTGTGTGTGTCTGTGGGATTCTGTGTGAGTCTATGGGTCTCTTTGCGAGTCTGTGGGTCTCTGTGTGAGTCTGTGGGTCTCAGTGTGAGTCTACGGGTCTCTGTGTGGTGAGTCTGTGGGTCTCTGCATGAGTCTGTGCGTCTCTGTGTGAGTCTGTGGGTCTCTGTGCGAGTCTACGGGCCTCTGTGTGGTGAGTCTGTGGGTCTCTGTGTGAGTCTGTGGGTCGCTGTGTGAGTCTGTGAGTCTATGTGTGAGTCTGTGGGTCTCTGTGTGAGTCTACGGGTCTCTGTGTGAGTCTATGGGTCTCTGTGTGAGTCTGTGGGTATCTGTGTGAGTCTATGGGTCTCTGTGTGAGTCTGTGGGTCTCTGTGTGGTGAGTCTATGGGTCTCTATGTGAGCCTGTGGGTCTCTGTGTGAGTCTGTGGGTCTCTGTGTGTGTCTGTGGGTCTCTGTGTGATGAGTCTATGGGTCTCTGTGTGAGTCTGTGGGTCTCTGTGTGAGTCTGTGGGTCTCTGTGTGAGTGGGTGGGTCCCTGTGTGAGTCTGTGGGTCTTTGTGTGAGTCTTTGGGTATCTGTGTGAGTCTGTGGGTCTCTGTGTGAGTCCGTGGGTCTCTGTGTGAGTCCGTGGGTCTCTGTGTGAGTCTACGGGTCTCTGTGTGAGTCTGTGGGTCTCTGTGTGAGTCTGTGGGTCTCTGTGTGAGTCTGTGGGTTTCTGTGTGGGTCTGTGGGTCTCTGTGTGAGTCTGTGGGTCTCTGTGTGAGTCTGTGGGTCTCTGTGTGAGTCTGTGGGATTCTGTGTGAGTCTATGGGTCTCTTTGTGAGTCTGTGGGTCTCTGTGTGAGTCTGTGGGTCTCAGTGTGAGTCTACGGGTCTCTGTGTGGTGAGTCTGTGGGTCTCTGTATGAGTCTGTGCGTCTCTGTGTGAGTCTGTGGGTCTCTGTGCGAGTCTACGGGCCTCCGTGATGTGAGTCTGTGGGTCTCTGTGTGAGTCTGTGGGTCTCTGTGTGAGTCTGTGGGTCGCTGTGTGAGTCTGTGGGTCTCTGTGTGAGTCTGTGGGTCTCTGTGTGAGTCTGTGGGTCTCTGCGTGTGTCTGTAGGTCTCTGTGTGAGTCTGTGGGTCTCTGTGTGAGTCTGTGGGTCTCTGTGTGAGTCTGTGGTTCTCTGTGTGAGTCTGTGGGTCTCTGTGTGAGTCTACGGGTATCTGTGTGGTGAGTCTGTGGGTCTCTGTGTGAGTCTGTGAGTCTCTGTGTGAGCCTGTGGGTCTCTGTGTGAGTCTGTGGGTCTCTATGTGTGTCTGTTGGTTTCTGTGTGGTGAGTCTGTGGGTCTCTGTGTGAGTCCGTGGGTCTCTGTGTGTGTCTGTGGGTTTCTGTGTGGTGAGTCTGTGGGTTTCTGTGTGAGTCTGTAGGTCTCTGTGTGAGTCTACGGGTATCTGTGTGAGTCTACGGGTCTCTGTGTGAGTCTGTGGGTCTCTGTGTGAGTCTGTGGGTCTCTGTGTGAGTCTGTGGGTCTCTTTGTGAGTCTGTGGGTCTCTGTGTGAGTCTGTGGGTCTCTGTGTGAGTCTACGGGTCTCTGTGTGAGTCTATGGGTCTCTGTGTGAGTCTGTGGGTATCTGTGTGGTGAGTCTATGGGTCTCTATGTGAGCCTGTGGGTCTCTGTGTGAGTCTGTGGGTCTCTGTGTGTGTCTGTAGGTCTCTGTGTGGTGAGTCTATGGGTCTCTGTGTGAGTCTGTGGGTCTCTGTGTGAGTCTGTGGGTCTCTGTGTGAGTCTGTGGGTCCCTGTGTGTGTCTGTGGGTCTTTATGTAAGTCTGTGGGTATCTGTGTGAGTCTGTGGGTCTCTGTGTGAGTCTTTGGGTCTCTGTGTGAGCCTGTGGGTCTCTGTGTGAGTCTGTGGATTTCTGTGTGAGTCTATGGGTCTCTGTGTGAGTCTGTGGGTCTCTGTGTGAGTCTGTGGGTCTCTGTGTGAGTCTACGGGTCTCTGTGTGGTGAGTCTGTGGGTCTCTGTGTGAGTCTGCGGGTCTCTGTGTGAGTTTGTGGGTCTCTGTGTGAGTCTGTGGGTCTCTGTGTGAGTCTACGGGTCTCTGACTGGTGAGTCTGTGGGTCTCTGTATGAGTCTGTGCGTCTCTGTGTGAGTCTGTGGGTCTCTGTGTGAGTCTACGGGTCTCTGTGTGGTGAGTCTGTGGGTCTCTGTGTGAGTCTGTGGGTCTCTGTGTGGTGAGTCTATGGGTCTCTGTGCGAGCCTGTGGGTCTCTGTGTGAGTCTGTGGGTCTCTGTGTGAGTCTGTGGATCTCTGTGTGAGTCTATGGGTCTCTGTGTGAGTCTGTGGGTCTCTGTGTGAGTCTGTGGGTCTCTGTGTGAGTCTGTGGGTCTCTGTGTGAGTCTGTGGGTCTTTGTGTGAGTCTTTGGGTAACTGTGTGAGTATGTGGGTCTCTGTGTGAGTCTGTGGGTCTCTGTGTGAGTCTGTGGGTCTCTGTGTGAGTCTGTGGGTCTCTGGTTGAGTCTGTGGGTCTCTGTGTGAGTCTACGGGTCTCTGTGTGAGTATGTGGGTCTCTGTGTGAGTCTGTGGGTCTCTGTGTGAGTCTACGGGTCTCTGTGTGAGTCTACGGGTCTCTGTGTGAGTCTGTGGGTCTCTGTGTGAGTCTATGGGTCTCTATGTGAGTCTGTGGGTATCTGTGTGAGTCTGTGGGTCTCTGTGTGTGTCTGTGGGTCTCTGTGTGGTGAGTCTATGGGTCTCTGTGTGAGTCTGTGGGTCTCTGTGTGAGTCTGTGGGTCGCTGTGTGAGTCTGTGGGTCTCTTTTTGAGTCTGTGGGTCTTTGTGTGAGTCTGTGGGTATCTGTGTGAGTCTGTGGGACTCCGTGTGAGTCCGTGGGTCTCTGTGTGAGTCTACGGGTCTCTGTGTGATTCTGTGGGTCTCTGTGTAAGTCTGTGGGTCTCTGTGTGAGTCTGTGGGTTTCTGTGTGAGTCTATGGGTCTCTGTGTGAGTCTGTGGGTTTCTGTGTGAGCCTGTGGGTCTCTGTGTGAGTCTGTGGGTTTCTGTGTGAGTCTATGGGTTTCTGTGTGAGTCTGTGTGTCTCTTTGTGAGTCTGTGGGTCTCTGTGTGAGTCTACGGGTCTCTGTGTGGTGAGTCTGTGGGTCTCTGTGTGAGTCTGTGGGTCTCTGTGTGAGTCTGTGGGTTTCTGTGTGAGTCTATGGGTCTCTGTGTGAGTTTGTGGGTCTCTGTGTGAGTCTGTGGGTCTCTGTGTGAGTCTACGGGTCTCTGTGTGGTGAGTCTGTGGGTCTCTGTATGAGTCTGTGGGTCTCTGTGTGAGTCTGTGGGTCTCTGTGTGAGTCTACGGGTATCTGTGTGAGTCTACGGGTCTCTGTGTGAGTCTGTGGGTCTCTGTGTGAGTCTGTGGTTCTCTGTGTGTGTCTGTAGGTCTCTGTGTGAGTCTGTGGGTCTCTGTGTGAGTCTGTGGGTCTCTGTGTGAATATATGGGTCTCTGTGTGAGCATGTGGGTCTCTGTGTGAGTCTGTGGGCGTCTGTGTGAGTCTGTGGGTCTCTGTGTGAGTCTGTGGGTCTCTGTGTGAGTCTACGGGTATCTGTGTGAGTCTGTGGGTTTCTGTGTGGTAAGTCTGTGGGTCTCTGTGTGAGTCTGTGGGTCTCTGTGTGAGTCTACAGGTCTCTGTGTGAGTCTGTGGGTCTCTGTGTGAGCCTGTGGGTCTCTGTGTGAGTTTGTGGGTTTCTGTGTGAGTCTGTGGGTCTCTGTGTGAGTCTGTGCGTCTCTGTGTGAGTCTGTGGGTTTCTGTGTGGTGAGTCTGTGGGTCTCTGTGTGAGTCTGTGGGTCTCTGTGTGAGTCTACGGGTATCTGTGTGAGTCTACGGGTCTCTGTGTGAGTCTGTGGGTCTCTGTGTGAGTCTGTGGGTCTCTGTGTGAGTCTGTGGGTCTCTGTGTGAGTCTGTGGGTCTCTGTGTGAGTTTACGGGTCTCTGTGTGAGTCTGTGGGTCTCTGTGTGAGTCTGTGGGTCTCTGTGTGAGTCTACGGATCTCTGTGTGAGTCTACGGGTCTCTGTGTGAGTCTGTGGGTCTATGTGTGAGTCTATGGGTCTCTGTGTGAGTCTGTGGGTCTCTGTGTGGTGAGTCTATTGGCCTCTATGTGAGTCTGTGGGTCTCTGTGTGAGTCTGTGGGTCTATGTGTGTGTCTGTGGGTCTCTGTGTGGTGAGTCTATGGGTCTCTGTGTGAGTCTGTGGGTCTCTGTGTGAGTCTGTGGGTCTCTGTGTGAGTCTGTGGGTCTCTGTGTGAGTCTGTGGGTCTCTTTGTGAGTCTTTGGGGCTTTGTGTGAGTCTGTGGGTATCTGTGTGAGTCTGTGGGTCTCTGTGTGAGTCTACGGGTCTCTGTGTGAGTCTGTTGGTCTCTGTGTGAGTCTGTGGGGCTCTGTGTGAGTCTGTGGGTTTCTGTGTGAGTCTGTGGGTCTCTGTGTGAGTCTGTGGGTCTCTGTGTGAGTCTGTGGGTCTCTGTGTGATTCTGTGGGTTTCTGTGTGAGTCTATGGGTCTCTGTGTGAGTCTGTGGGTCTCTGTGTGAGTCTATGGGTCTCTGTGTGGTGAGTCTGTGGGTCTCTGTGTGAGTCTGTGGGTCTCTGTGTGAGTCTATGGGTCTCTGTGTGAGTCTATGGGCCTCTATGTGAGTCTGTGGGTCTCTGTGTGAGTCTGTGGGTCTCTTTGTGAGTCTATGGGTCTCTATGTGAGTCTGTGGGTCTCTGTGTGAGTCTATGGGTCTCTATGTGAGCCTATGGGTCTCTGCGTGAGTCTATAGGTCTCTATATAAAAGCGACGCCAGTCAGGACCTTGTGTCTTCAGAGCCATCACCGTTGTCATCTGTGTCACCATCTTCAAACGGGTTCCAGGGTTCATGCCCAGAGGATGGCGTGAGCGTCACCTCTGCAATGTTGCCAAAGCTGGGAAAATCATCATCACCACCATCACCATCACAATCGTTATCACCACCATCACCACCATCACCACCACAATCGTTATCACCACCATCACCACCATCACCACCACAATCGTTATCACCACCATCACCACCACAATCGTTATCACCACCATCACCACCATCACCACCACAATCGTTATCACCACCATCACCACCATCACCACCACAATCGTTATCACCACCATCACCACCATCACCACCATCACCACCACAATCGTTATCACCACCATCACCACCATCTCCACCACTACCACCATTGCCACTACCAAGTCTGACATCACCACCATCACCACCACCACCAACATTGCCACTACCACGACCGACATCACCACCACCACCATCGTCGCCACCACCATCGTTATCACCACCACCATCATCACCACCACCATCACCGTCACCACAACCATCGTTATCACCACCATCATCATCACCGCCATCACCACCAACAACATTGCCACTACCACCACCGACATCACTACCAACGTCACCACCACCATCGTTATCACCACCACCATCATCACCACAACAAACATTACCACCACCACCATCGTCACCTCCACCGTCATCGCCACCACCATCACCACCACCATCACCAACATTACCACTACCACCAACATTGCCACTACCACGACTGACATCACCACCACCACCAACGTCACCACCACCATCATCACCACCACCGTCACCACCACCATCGTTATCACCACCACCACCATCATCACCACAACCAACATTACCACTACCACCACCACCATCGTCACCTCCACCGTCATCACCACCATCACCACCACCATCACCACCACCATCACCAACATTACCACTACCACCACCAACACCACCACCATCACCACAACCACCACCCTAATCACCACCGCCATCATCACCATCATCATCACCATCATCATTTTCAGCATCACCACCACCACCATCATCATGAAAGACCCCGCATAGCCTGTAACAGACTGGTCATTGATTACTGCTATAATTATTGATTATTGTTATGATTATTGATTATTGCTATGATTATTGATGATCACTATGATTTTTGATGATTGCCATAATTATTGATTACTGCTATGAATACTGCTATGATTATTGATTGTTGATTTGATTATTGATGATTTCCATGACTATTGATTATTGATGTGATCATTGCTGATCGCTATGATGATTTATTGCTGGTTTGATTCCTGCTATGATTATTGATGATTGCAATGATTATTGATGATGGCTATGATTATTGCTGATCGCCGTGATTATTGATGATCGCTACGGTGATTGATTACAGCTGCCATTGTTGCTGTGGCGTTGCCACAGTTACTGTGAAGGGCGGACCAGGCACCTTGAGGTTGCTTCAGGCTCGTCGGGGATGAAGAACGGATTCGTGATGTCCAGGACCTCCTCCACCTCCTCCTCCTCGTCCACGTCCCTGAGATCAACGCAGTCCACCACGGCGTCAAGATAACCGTTCATCACCGCCGCCGTCGATGCCAGCCGTGGTCGATCCGCTGCTCGATGGAGGCTTCCCTCGCTGCCTCTCAAACCGATCCATCCATCATCTGTCAAACTACATAGAGACCCATGGACTCACACAGAAACCCATGGACTCACACAGAGACCCGTAGACTGACACAGAGACCCGTAGACTCACACAGAGACCCACACACTCACACAGAGACCCATAGACACACACAGAGACCCACAGACTCACACAGAGACTCGGAGACTCACACAGAGACCCACAGACTCACACAGAGACACACAGACTCAGACAGAGACACGCAGACTCACACAGAGACTCATAGACTCACACAGAGACCCCTAGAGACCCACAGACTCACACAGAGACCCACAGACTCACACAGAGACCCACAGACTCACACAGAGACCCACAGACTCACACAGAGACCCGTAGACTCAAACAGAGACCCATAGACTCACACAGAGACCCACAGACTCAAACAGAGACCCACGGCCTCACACAGAGACCCGTAGACTCACACAGAGACCCACAGACTCACACAGAGACCCGTAGACTCACACAGAAACCCGTAGACTCACACAGAGACCCGTAGACTCACACAGAGACCCACAGACTCACACAGAGACATATGGACTCACACAGAGACCCATTGACTCACACATAGACCCACAGACTCACACAGAGACTCGGAGACTCACACAGAGACCCACAGACTCACACAGAGACCCACAGACTCAGACAGAGACACGCAGACTCACACAGAGCCTCATAGACTCACACAGAGACCCGCAGACTCACACAGAGACTCATAGACTCACACAGAGACCCCTAGACTCACACAGAGACCCATAGACTCACACAGAGACCCACAAACTCACACAGAGACCCATAGACTCACACAGAGACCCACATACTCACACAGAGAACCATAGACTAACACAGAGACCCGTAGACTCGCACAGAGACCCATAGACTCACACAGAGACCCACAGACTCACACAGAGACCTACAGACTCACACAGAGACCCACATACTCACAAAGAGACCCGTAGACTCACAAAGAGACCCATAGACTCACACAGAGACCCACAGACTCACACAGAGACCCATAGACTCACAAAGAGACCCATAGACTCACACAGAGACCCGTAGACTCACACAGAGACCCATAGACTCACACAGAAACCCACATACTCACACAGAGACCCGTAGACTAACACAGAGACCCACAGATTCACACAGAGACCCACATACTCACACAGTGACCCGTAGACTCGCACAGAGACCCACAGACTCACACAGAGACCCACAGACTCACACAGAGACCCACAGACTCACACAGAGACCCACAGACTCACACAGAGACCCGTAGACTCACACAGAGACCCATAGACTCACACAGAGACCCACAGACTCACACAGAGACCCACGGACTCACACAGAGACCCGTAGACTCACACAGAGACCCATAGACTCACACAGAGACCCGTAGACTCACACAGAGACCCGTAGACTCACACAGAGACCCGTAGACTCACACAGAGACCCGTAGACTCACAGAGAGACCCGTAGACTCACACAGAGACCCATAGACTCGCACAGAGACCCACAGGCTCACACAGAGGCCCACAGACTCACACAGAGACCCACAGACTCACACAGAGACCCGTAGACTCACACAGAGACGCACAGACTCACACAGACTCACACAGAGACCCGTAGACTCACACAGAGACCCATAAACTCACACAGAGACCCATAGACTCGCACAAAGACCCACAGACTCACACAGAGACCCACAGACTCACACAGAGACCCGTAGACTCACACAGAGACCCATAGACTCACACAGAGACCCACAGACTCACACAGAGACCCACAGACTCACACAGATACCCGTAGAATCACACAGAGACCCATAGAATCACACAGAGACTTGTAGACTCACACAGAGGCCCACAAACTCACACAGAGACCCACAAACTCACACAGAGACCCACAGACTCACACAGAGACCCACAAACTCACACAGAGACCCACAAACTCACACAGAGACCCACAAACTCACACAGAGACCCACGGACTCGCACAGAGACCCACAGACTCACACAGAGACCCACAGACTCACACAGAGACCCACAGACTCACACAGAGACCCACAGACTCACACAGAGACCCACAGACTCACACCGTGGAGATGGACAGTGCCACCACCAGCGCTTGCCAGCCACACCTGGCTGGTGGCACGAGGCTGGTGGCACCTGGCTGGTCCTACCTGTCGCTGAACGGATTGCGGGAGTCGTGGTCGGAGTCGTCCGGCTCATGTGGTGGACTCCACTCTCCGTCGTCCTCGAGGTGGCTGCGATATTCGACGTGAACGGCAGAAGTCAGCCTCCTCTCTCCCGTCCACGCACTCACCTACCCACTCGCTCAGCCACTCACTCACCTACCTACCCACTAGCTCAGCCACGCACTCACTTACCCACTCGCTCAGCCACTCATCTACCCACTCACTCAGCCACATACTCGCTTACCTACCCACTCGCTCAGCCACTCACTGACTCACCTACCCACTCACCTACCCACTCGCTCAGCCACACACTCACCTACGTACTCACCCAGCCACTCACTAACTCACCTACCCACTCACCTACCAACTCGCTCAGCCAGGCACTCAGTTACCCACTCGCCCAGCTACTCACTCACTTACCCACTCGCTCAGCCACTCACCTACCTACTCGCCCAGCCACACACTCACTCACCTACCCACTCGCTCAGCCACACACTCACCTACGCACTTGCTCAGCCACTCACTGACTCACCTACCCACTCACCTACCCACTTGCTTAGCCACACACTCACCTACCCACTCACAAACCCACTTGCTCAGCCACACACTCACTCACCTACCCACTCGCTCAGCCACTCACTCACCTACCCACTCACTCAGCCACTCACTGACTCACCTACCCACTCACCTACCCACTTGCTCAGCCACACACTCACCTACCCACTCGCTCAGCCACTCACTGACTCACCTACCCACTCGCTCAGCCACTCACTGACTCACCTACCCACTCGCTCAGCCACTGACTCACCTACCTGGCCCGTCATACATGGCCGGTCGTACCTGTCGCTGAACGGGTTGCGGGAGTCGTGGTCGGAGTCGTCCGGGTTGTGTGGTGGACTCCACTCTCCGTCAGAGTCGGCGTGACTGCGGATTGACGTGAGCGGAGGTCGTCAGCCACCTCTCTCCCGTCCACGCACTCAGCTACTCACACAGCTACCCACTCAGCTACCCACACAGCTACACACTCAGCTACCCACTCACCTACCCACTCACCTACCCACTCAGCTACCCACACAGCTACCCACTCAGCTACCCACTCAGCTACCCGCACACCAACCCACTCAGCTACCCACACAGCTATACACTCAGCTACCCACTCACCTACCCACTCACCTACCCACTCACCTACCCACTCAGCTACCCACACAGCTATACACTCAGCTACCCACTCACCTACCCACTCAGTTACCCACTGAGCTACCCACTCAGCTACCCACTCAGCTACCCACACACCAACCCACTCAGCTACCCACACAGCTACCAACTCAGCTACACACTCAGCTACCTACTCATCTACCCACTGAGCTACCCACACACCAACCCACTCAGCTATCCACTCAGCTACCCACTCAACCACCACTCAGCTACCCACTCAGCTACACACTAGGCTACCCACTCAGCTACCCACTGAGCTACCCACACACCAACCCACTCAGCTACCAACTCAGCTACCCACTCAGCTACCCACTCACCTACCCACAAACCAACCCACTCACCGACCCAGTCGCCCAGCCACTCGCTCACTCACTCGCTCAGCCGCGCACTCACTCACCTACCCACTCACTCACTCATCTACCCACTCACTCACAGACCCAGTCGCCCAGCCACACACTCACTCACCTACCCACTCGCTTAGCCACTCACTCACGTATCCACTTGCTCAGCCATTCACTCAATCACCTTCCCCTCTCAGTCACTCACCTACCCACTCACTCACTCATCTACCCACTCACTCACATAGCGACTCACTCACCTACCCACTCACTCACTCATCTACCCACTCACTCACCTACCCACTCACCTACCCGTTCACTCACCTAACTACTCACTCACCTACCCACTCACTCATCTACCCACTCACTCACCTACCCATTCACTCACCTACCCACTCACGCATCTACCCACTCACTCACCTACCCACTCACTCACCTACCCACTCACCTACCGACTCACTCACCGAGCCACTCACTCACTTACCAACTCACTCACCTACCAACTCACTCACCTACCGACTCACTCACCTAGCCACTCACTCACCTACCCACTCACTCACTCATCTACCCACTCACTCACCTACCCACTCACTCACCTACCCATTCATTCACCTACCCACTCACTCATCTACCCACTCACTCACTTACCTACCCACTCACTCACCCACTCACCTACCCACGCACTCACCTACCCACTCACTCACCTACCCACTCACTCACCCACCCACTCACCTACCCACTCACTCACCTACCCACTCACTTACTCACCTACCCACTCACTCACTCACCTACCCACTCACTCACTCACCTACCCACTCACCTACCCACTCACTCACTCACCTACCCACCCACTCACTCACCTACCCACTCACCTACCCACTCACCCACTCACCTATCCACTCACTCACCTACCTACTCACCCACTCACTCACCTACCACACACTCACTCACCTACCCACTCACTCACCTACCTAGTCACCTACCTACTCACTCACTCACCTACCCACTCACTCACCTACCCACTCACCCACTCACTCACCTATCTACTCACCTACCCACTCACTCACTCACCTACCCACCCACTCACTCACCTACCCACTCACTCACCCACTCACCTACCCACGAACTCACCTACCCACTCACTCACCCACTCACCTACCCACTCACTCACCTACCCACCCACTCACCTACCCACTCACTCACTCACCTACCCACTCACTCACCTACCCACTCACTCACTCACCTACCCACTCACCTACCCACTCACTCACTCATCTACCCACCCACTCACTCACCTACCCACTCACCTACCCACTCACCCACTCACCTATCCACTCACTCACCTACCTACTCACCCACTCACTCACCTACCAGGCACTCACTCACCTACCCACTCACTCACCTACCTAGTCACCTACCTACTCACTCACTCACCTACCCACTCACTCACCTACCCACTCACTCACCTACCCACTCACCCACTCACTCACTCACCTACCCTCTCACTCACTCACCTATCTACTCACCTACCCACTCACCCACTCACCCATCCAATCACTCACCTACCTACTCACCCACTCACTCACCTACCACGCACTCACTCACCTACCCACTCACTCACCTACCTAGTCACCTACCTACCCACTCACTCACCTACCCACTCACTCACCTACCCACTCACTCACGTACCTAGTCACCTACCCACTCACTCAACTACCCACTCACCTACCCACTCACTCACTCACCTACCCACTCGCTCACTAACTCACCTACCTACTCACCTACCTACCCACCTACCCACTCACTCACCTATCCACTCACTCACCTACCTAGTCACCTACCTACCCACTCACTCACCTACCCAGTCACTCACCTACCTACTCACTCACCTACCCACCCACTCACTCACCTACCCACTCACCTACCCACTCACTCACCCACCCACCCACTCACTCACCTACCCACCCACTCACTCACCTACCCACTCACCTACCCACTCACTCACCCACCCACCCACTCACCTACCCACTCACCCACTCACCTACCCACTAACTGACCTAACCACTCACTCACCTACCCACTTGCTCACTAACTCACCTACCTACTCACTCACCTACCCACTCACTCACCTACCTACTCGCTGGTGGGGGTGGGGGAGAGTAGCTGGTACGTGTCCGTGTGTGTTTGTTTGTCGGGTGTGGGGTGGGTGTAGGGGAGCGTCGCACCCCGAGCTGAACGGATTGTGTGACCCGCAGGAGTCGACATCCAGTCGGGAGAATCCCGATTTGCGCACCGGTTCAGATTCGCCTTCTCTGCGGATCGTCAGCAACGCTCACGTCGGACGCCGCGCTCCATCGCTAACATCATCACTAACATCATCATCATCATCGCCATCGTCATCATCGTCGTCGTTGTCGTTACCACGAGCCCTACCATCATCGTTATCGCTAACATCATCATCATCATCACCACCGTCATGATCATCATCATCATCATGATCATCACTATCACCAACATCATCACAACCATCACCACCACCATCATCACCACCACCGTCATCACCACCACCACCGTCACTACCACCACCGTCATCACCACCATCACCACCACCATCACCACCATCACCACCACCGTCACCACCACCGTCATCACCACCACCACCATCACCACCGTCACTACCACCACCATCACCACCACCGTCATCACCACCACCACCGTCACTACCACCACCATCACCACCACCGTCATCACCACCATCACCACCACCAGGGGTGGGGGAGCGGAGGGAGGGAGTGGAGGGCAGGGAGGGAAGGGAGGGAGGGAGGGAAGGGAAGGGAGGCAGCAGAGGAAGGAATCTGATGAGCTATAAAGCTCTTTTTTTTCCACAGATGTCCAGTCGGGGGCCACACGGGATCAGAACGTTTGTTTGTGCGCAGCTTAGAAAAAAAGTAATCAAATCACTTTAAAAAAAAATACAAATTAAACTAAACTATGAATTTGATTTATCTTACCAGGTAAGGCCCCACTGAGCAATTAGCTTTATTTTTTCAGAAGCGACCCTTGCTATCGTAAGTGATGGCTCGCTCAACGAAGTGGCTGATCACGTGGGAATTATAGCAGCAGCCAAATAGCTCTGGACGCGTGGTGACGCTGATTCTAAACGTGGAGTAAAAAAAACCGGAGGAGCTGGAGAAAAATCCACGCGACCACGGGGAGAGAGAGAGAGAGACCGCAAACTCCAAATATACAGCAGCAGCAGCAGGCGTCAGGGTCAGGATGGAACCCACGACCTTCTTTAGACCAGGCGAGGTAGTTAACATCTCCTAGCCGCCGTGATGATGAGAGAGAGAGAGACACGCAAACTCCAAAATTACAGCAGACCTCAGGTTCGGGATCGAACCCACGACCTCCTGTATACCAGGCGAGGTAGTTAACATCTCCTAGCCACCGTGGTGAATGGCAGAAGTCAACTTTCGTGACCGCAGGATTTCATATTCTTTGGCTCTTCCGGTAAAGCCACGTAGACAGAAAATATAACGAAACAAGTATTGAGGTTTTCGATCGCAACACACTCGCGGAATGTGACCTCTGACCTGTCCAGGTCTTTCCACCAGCCTCGCGTGGGGGCGACCTCTGTGGAGGTCACAGCGCAGAGCTCCGCCTCCTCCCTGTCACGTGGGCAGAGTGACGTCACTCACTCAGTGGTGGTGGTGATGGAGTTGGTGGTAGTGGTGATGGTGGTGGTGGTGAAGGTGGTGGTGGTGGCAATGGTGGTGGTGGTGATGATGAAGGTGGTGGTGATAGTGGTAGTGATGAAGGTGGTGATGGTAATGGTGGTGGTGATGAGGGTGGTGGTGATTGTGATGATGAAGGTGGTGGTGATAGTGGTAGTGATGAAGGTGGTGGTAGTAATGGTGGTGGTGTTGATGAGGGTGGTGATGGTGGTGATGGTGATAGTGGTGGTGATGAAGGTGATGATGAAGGTGGTGATGATAATGGTGGTGGTGGTGGTGATGGTGGTGGTGATGAGGGTGGTGATGGTGGTGGTGATGAAGGTGATGATGAAGGTGGTGGTGATAGTGGTGGTGATGAAGGTTGTGGTGGTGGTGGTAATGGTGGTGATGAGGGTGGTGGTGATGTTGGTAATGATAGTGTTGATGAAGGTGGTGGTGGTGATGAAGGTGGTGGTTATGAAGGTGGTGGTCGTGGTGATGAAGGTGGTGGTGATAGTGGTGGTGATGAAGGTAGTGGTGGTGGTGATGGTGGTGATGATAGTGTTGATGAAGGTAGTGGTGGTGGTGGTGGTGGTAATGATGGTGGTGATGAAGGTGGTGGTTATGAAGGTGGTGGTGGTCGTGGTGATGAAGGTGGTGGTGGTGGTGGTGATGAAGGTGATGGTGGTGGTGATGAAGGTGGTGGTGGTAGTGATGAAGGTGGTGGTTGTGGTGATGAAGGTGGTGGTGGTGATGATGGTAATGTTGGTGGTGGTGACGGTAGTGATGGTAGTGATGGTGATAAAGATGGTGGTGGTGAAGGTGGTGGTGGTGATGAAGGTGGTGGTGGTGGTGGTGGTGACGGTGGTGGTGGTGGTGGTGACGGTGGTGGTGGCGGTGGTGACGGTGGTGGTGATGGTGGTGATGAAGGTGGTGGTGGTGACGGTTGTGGTGGTGGTGATAAAGGTGGTGATGGTGGTAGTGAAGGTGGTGGCAGTGGTGGTGGTGATGGTGGTGGTGGTGATGGTGGTGTTGAAGGTGGTGGTAGTGGTGGTGGTGATGGTGGTGGTGGTGATGAAGGTGGTGGTGGTGGTGGTGATGGTGGTGGTGAAGGTGGTGGTGGTGGTGTTGGTGATGGTGGTGGTGAAGGTGGTGGTGGTGATGGTGGTGGTGAAGGTGGTGGTGGTGATGAAGGTGGTGGTGGTGACGGTTGTAGTGGTGGTGGTGGTGATAAAGGTGGTGATGGTGGTGGTGGTGATGATGCAACAGGGTGATGTGCAGCCATCATGACGTCACCTGCTGACCCCTAGACGACCCCGCCGCTCACGTGACCTCCGCGCGCGCAGCCACAGCGCGAGCATCACCAGGGCGAGTACCCCCAGCCAGAAGGTCACCATAGCAACCAGCACCACGTGACTCCTCACGGCTACACACAGCACCAGCGACATCACCACGGCAACCAGCACCACGTGACTCCTCACCGCTACACACAGCACCAACGGCATCATCACGGCAACCAGCACCACGTGACTCCTCACGGCTACACTCAGCTCAAGCGACATCACCATGGCAACCAGCACCACGTGACTCCTCACGGCTACACACAGCACCAGCGACATCACCACGGCAACCAGCACCACGTGACTCCTCACCGCTACACACAGCACCAGCGACATCACCACGGCAACCAGCACCACGTGACTCCTCACCACTACACACAGCACCAGCGGCATCACCACGGCAACCAGCACCACGTGACTCCTCACCGCTACACACAGCAGCAGCGGCATCACCACGGCAACCAGCACCACGTGACTCCTCACGGCTACACACAGCACCAGCGGCATCACCACGGCAACCAGCACCACGTGACTCCTCACCGCTACACACAGCACCAGCGACATCACCACGGCAACCAGCACCACGTGACTCCTCACCGCTACACACAGCAGCAGCGGCATCACCACGGCAACCAGCACCACGTGACTCCTCATTACACATCCTCACCAACCCCACACCCCACACCCACCCCACCCACAACAAGACAAAGATCCCCCGTGTAGCCTTAACAGACTGTAGAGGCAAGTGCTGTGAGCGAGTAGCAGCACCTGTGAAGGCTACCGGCACTGTGGCACACGAGGGGGTGGGTGGCCAACACAGATTGCACCAGGTACTTATTTGAGGCTGAGTCGATCTAGGGGAGTCCCAGGACCGGTTCAGATAATCGTTACTGGTGTTGGCCGTGAGCAGGAATCGAACCCAGGTCCTCGGGTTCGTAGCGCAGCGCGCTAAGCACTACACTACCGCTCCCCACACACACACACTGACCACACACACTCACCACACACTCACCACACACTCACCACACACACTCACCACACACACTCACCACACACACTCACCCCACACTCACCACACACACTCACCACACACACTCACCACACACTCACCACACACACTCAACACACAAACTCAACACACACCACTCACGCTCACCACTCACGCTCACCACTCACACTCACCACACACTACACTCACCACACACTCACCACACACACTCACCACAACACTCACCACACACACTCACCACACACACTCACCACACACTCACCACACACACTCACCACAACACTCACCACACACACTCACCACACACTCACCACACACACTCAACACACACACACTCACCACACACACTCACCACACACTCACCACACACACTCAACACACACACTCACCACACACATTCACCACAACACTCACCCCACACACTCACCACACACACTCAACACAAACACTCAAGACACACTCACCACACACACTCACCACACACTCACCACACACACTCACCACAACACTCACCACACACACTCACCACACACTCACCACACACACCACAACACTCACCACACACACTCACCACACACTCACCACACACACTAAACACACACACAGACACACTCACCACACACACTCACCACACACTCACCACACACACTCACCACACACCACACACACTCAACACAAACACTCAACACGCACTCACCACACACACTCACCACACACACTCACCACACACACTAAACACACACACACACACTCACCACACACACTCACCACACACTCACCACACACACTCACCACACACCACACACACTCAACACAAACACTCAACACGCACTCACCACACACACTCACCACACACACTCACCACACACACACTCACCACACACACTCACCACACACACACTCACCACACACACACTCACCACACACACGCTCACCACACACTCAACACACACACACTCAACACACACACTCACCACACACACTCACCACACACTCACCACACACTCACCACACACACAACACTGACTACACACACTCACCACACACCACACACACTCAACACAAACACTCAACACACACTCACCACACACACTCACCACACACACTCACCACACACACACTCACCACACACACTCACCACACACACTCACCACACACACACACTCACCACACACACACTCACCACACACACGCTCACCACACACTCAACACACACACACTCAACACACACACACCACACACACACACACTCACCACACACACTCAACACAAACACTCAACACACACTCACCACACACACTCACCACACACACTCACCACACACACACTCACCACACACACTCACCACACACACACACTCACCACACACACACTCACCACACACACGCTCACCACACACTCACCACACACACTCACCACAACACTCACCACACACACTCACCACACACACTCACCACAACACTCACCACACACACTCACCACACACACTCACCACACACTCACCACACTCACCACACACACTCACCACACACTCACCACACACACTCAACACACACACGCACACTCACCACACACACTCACCACACACACTCAACACACACACTCACCACACACATTCACCACAACACTCACCCCACACACTCACCACACACACTCAACACACACACACTCACCACACACACTCACCACACACTCACCACACACACTCACCACACACTCACCACACACACCACAACACTCACCACACACACTCACCACACACTCACCACACACACTCAACACAAACACTCAAGACGCACTCACCACACACTCACCACACACACTCACCACAACACTGACCACACACACTCACCACACACTCACCACACACACCACAACACTCACCACACACACTCACCACACACACACTCACCACACACACTCACCACACACACTCACCACACACACACTCACCACACACACACTCACCACACACACGCTCATCACACACTCAACACACACACACTCAACACACACACACACACCACACACTCACCACACACACTCACCACACACTCACCACACACACAACACTGACCACACACACTCACCACACACACTCAACACAAACACTCAACACACACTCACCACACACACTCACCACACACACACTCACCACACACACTCACCACACACACTCACCACACACACACTCACCACACACACACTCACCACACACACGCTCACCACACACTCAACACACACACACTCAACACACACCACACACACACACTCACCACACACACTCAACACAAACACTCAACACACACTCACCACACACACTCACCACACACACTCACCACACACACTCACCACACACACACTCACCACACACACTCACCACACACACACTCACCACACACACACTCACCACACACACGCTCACCACCCACTCAACACACACACACTCAACACACACACACACACACCACACACACACTCACCACACACTCACAACTCACGCTCACCACACACACACTTACCACACACTCACCACACACACTCACCACACACTCACTCAACACACACACTCACCACACACTCACCACACACACTCAACACACACACTCACCACACACACAACACACACACTCACCACACACACACACTCACCACACACACTCACCACACACACTCACCACACACACTCAACACACACACTCACCACACACACACACACTCACCACACACACTCACCACACACACAACACACACACTCACCACACACACACACTCACCACACACACTCACCACACACACAACACACACACTCACCACACACACTCACCCCTCACGACGAGCCACGTGACCCTCCTCTCGCTGCTGCACGGCAGCGCCCTCACGCGGCAGCTGTAGCGCCCCGCGTGGTGCCGCGAGGCCCCCGACACGAGCAGCGCCGCGTCCCCAGCGGCCTCCCCCAGGGCCCCGGGCCTCGCGAAGGCCGCGTGGCCCGCCAGGGGACTAGGCAAGACCGAGGCTCCGTGGTGGACGCGGCCGTTGGCGTAGACAGTCACCTGGTGAAGCAGGCCCAAGACAGCAGCAGCAGCAGCAGCCGTTGCTACCTCTGTCTGTTTTTTTTTCTTTTCTCCACTGGCACAACCGAGCCGAGCTAGCACGGGGCCGGCACGGTACGGGTGTTTATTTTTTTACTGGCATACCTGAGCCGAGCCAGCACGGGGCCGGCACGGTACGGGTGTCTTTTTTTTCCACTGGCATACCTGAGCCGAGCCAGCACGGGGCCGGCACGGTACGGGTGTCTTTTTTTTCCACTGGCATACCTGAGCCGAGCCAGCACGGGGCCGGCACGGTACGGGTGTCTTTTTTTTCCACTGGCATACCTGAGCCGAGCCAGCACGGGGCCGGCACGGTACGGGTGTCTTTTTTTTGTTTCACTGGCATACCTGAGCCGAGCCAGCACGGGGCCAGCACGGTACGGGTGTTTTTTTTGTTTCACTGGCATACCTGAGCCGAGCCAGCACGGGACCGGCACGGTACGGGTGTTTTTTTTTTTAACTGGCATACCTGAGCCGAGCCAGCACGGGGCCGGCACGGTACGGGTGTTTTAGTTTTTTCCACTGGCACACCCGAGCCGAGCCAGCCGCAGGGCCAGCACGGTACGGGTGTTATTTTTCTTTTTCCCACTGGAACCGCACACACGCGATTTACGGGAGGCTTGAGCTGGTTTAGAGAGAGAGAGATAGCGATGGAGATCTATAAATGAGAGGGGGATGGTTCAAAGTGGGGGTTGGGGGGGGCACACCGCGGTCACGTGGTTTACCGCAGGGATGTTGGGGGTACGTGCTTGAGGGTGTACTCACGAGCACGTGATCGGCGTGGAGGTCCACGTGGTGCGGGCTGTAGGTCCACTCGACGTCGACCCGCCCCCCCCGCTCAGTGGTGAAGTTGTAGAGGCAGGCCAGGGTGACGTCGTCGCCTTCCAGGGCCTCCACCGAGGGGGGCGGGCCCACCACCACCAGGGCCCCCCTCTCGCACGAATCGCCCCCCAGGGCTGAGTGAGCAATGCAGCAGGAGCCGCCGTGATTAATCCACTGCTGGCTGAAGGCCGAATCCCTCTGTGTCAGTACTCGGGTCTCTGTGTGGGTCTATGAGTCTCTGTGTGAGTCTATGGGTCTCTGTGTGAGTCTATGAGTCTCTGTGTGAGTCTATGGGTCTCTATGTAAGTCTATGTGTCTCTGTGTGAGTCTATGTGTCTCTGTGTGAGTCTATGGGTCTCTGTGTGAGTCTATGAGTCTCTGTGTGAGTCTATGGGTCTCTGTGTGAGTCTATGAGTCTCTGTGTGAGTCTATGGGTCTCTATGTAAGTCTATGTGTCTCTGTGTGAGTCTATGGGTCTCTTTGTAAGTCTATGGGTCTCTGTGTAAGTCTATGGGTCTCTGTGTAAGTGTTTGAGTCTCTGTGTGAGTCTATGGGTCTCTGTGTAAGTGTTTGAGTCTCTGTGTGAGTCTATGGGTCTCTGTGTAAGTCTATGAGTCTCTGTGTGAGTCTATGGGTCTCTGTGTGAGTCTATGAGCCTCTCTGTGAGTCTATGGGTCTCTGTGTGAGTCTATGGGTCTCTGCGTAAGTCTATGAGTCTCTGTGTGAGTCTATGGGTCTCTATGTAAGTCTATGAGTCTCTGTGTGAGTCTATGAGTCTCTGTATAAGTCTATGAGTGTCTGTGTGAGTCTGTGGGTCTCTGTGTGAGTCTCTGGGTCTCTGTGTAAGTCTATGAGTCTCTGTGTGAGTCTATGGGTCTCTGTGTGAGTCTACGAGTCTCTCTGTGAGTCTATGGGTCTCTGTGTGAGTCTATGAGTCTCTGTGTAAGTATATGAGTCTCTGTGTGAGTCTATGGGTCTCTACGTAAGTCTATGAGTCTCTGTGTGAGTCTATGAGTCTCTGTATAAGTCTATGAGTGTCTGTGTGAGTCTGTGGGTCTCTGTGTGAGTCTCTGGGTCTCTGTGTAAGTCTATGAGTCTCTGTGTGAGTCTATGGGTCTCTGTGTGAGTCTATGGGTCTCTGTGTAAGTCTATGAGTCTCTGTGTGAGTCTATGTGTCTCTGTGTGAGTCTATGGGTCTCTATGTGAGTCTATGGGTCTCTAATTGACATGAGTCTCTGTGTGAGTCTATGGGTATCTATGTGAGTCTATGGGTCTCTGTGTGAGTCTGTGGCGCTCTGTGTGAGTCTATGGGTCTCTGTGTAAGTCTATGAGTCTCTGTGTGAGTCTATGTGTCTCTGTGTGAGTCTATGGGTCTCTATGTGAGTCTATGGGTCTCTAATTGACATGAGTCTCTGTGTGAGTCTATGGGTATCTATGTGAGTCTATGGGTCTCTGTGTGAGTCTGTGCCGCTCTGTGTGAGTCTGTGGGTCTCTGTGTGAGTCTATGGTGTATCTATGTGAGTCTATGGGTTTCTGTTTGAGTCTATGGGTCTCTGTGTGAGTCTATGAGTATGTGAGTCTATGAGTATCTATGTGAGTCTATGGGTCTCTGTGTGAGTCTGTGGCTCTCTGTGTGAGTCTATGGGTCTCTGTGTGAGTCTATGGATATCTATGTGAGTCTATGGGTTTCTGTGTGAGTCTATGGGTCTCTGTGTGGTGAGTCTATGGGTCTCTGTGTGAGTCTGTGGTTCTCTGTGTGAGTCTGTGGGTCTCTGTGTGAGTCTATGAGTCTCTGTGTGAGTCTGTGGGTCTCTGTATGAGTCTCTGGGTCTCTGTGTGAGTCTGTGTCTCTGTGTGAGTCTATGGGTCTCTGTGTGTGTCTATGGGTCTCTGTGTGTGTCTATGGGTCTCTGTATGAGTCTCTGGGTCTCTGTGTGAGTCTGTGTCTCTGTGTGAGTCTATGGGTCTCTGTGTGTGTCTATGGGTCTCTGTGTGTGTCTATGGGTCTCTGTGTGAGTCTATGAGTCTCTACGTGAGTCTGTGGGTCTCTGTGTGAGTCTATGGGTCTCTGTGTGAGTCTGTGGGTCTCTGTGTGAGTCTGTGTCTCTGTGTGAGTCTACGGGTCTCTGTGTGAGTTAATGGGTCTCTGTGTGAGTCTACGGGTCTCTGTGTGAGTTAATGGGTCTCTGTGTGAGTCTGTGGGTCTCTGTGTGAGTCTGTGTCTCTGTGTGAGTCTATGGGTCTCTGTGTGTGTCTATGGGTCTCTGTGTGTGTCTATGGGTCTCTGTATGAGTCTCTGGGTCTCTGTGTGAGTCTGTGTCTCTGTGTGAGTCTATGGGTCTCTGTGTGTGTCTATGGGTCTCTGTGTGTGTCTATGGGTCTCTGTGTGAGTCTATGAGTCTCTACGTGAGTCTGTGGGTCTCTGTGTGAGTCTATGGGTCTCTGTGTGAGTCTGTGAGTCTCTGTGTGAGTCTGTGTCTCTGTGTGAGTCTACGGGTCTCTGTGTGAGTTAATGGGTCTCTGTGTGAGTCTACGGGTCTCTGTGTGAGTTAATGGGTCTCTGTGTGAGTCTGTGGGTCTCTGTGTGAGTCTGTGTCTCTGTGTGAGTCTATGGGTCTCTGTGTGTGTCTATGGGTCTCTGTGTGTGCCTATGGGTCTCTGTGTGAGTCTATGAGTCTCTACGTGAGTCTGTGGGTCTCTGTGTGAGTCTGTGGGTCTCTGTGTGAGTCTGTGTCTCTGTGTGAGTCTATGGGTCTCTACGTGAGTCTGTGGGTCTCTATGTGAGTCTATGGGTCTCTGTGTGAGTCTATGGGTCTCTGTGTGAGTCTGTGGCTCTCTGTGTGAGTCTATGGTTCTCTGTGTGAGTCTGTGGGTCTCTATGTGAGTCTGTGGGTCTCTATGTGAGTCTATGGGTCTCTGTGTGTGTCTAATGATCTCTGTGTGAGTCTATGGGTCTCTGTGTGAGTCTATGGGTCACTGTGTGAGTCTATGGTTCTCTGTGTGAGTCTAATGATCTCTGTGCGAGTCTATGGGTCTCTGTGTGAGTCTATGGGTCTCTGTGTGAGTCTATGGTTCTCTGTGTGAGTCTAATGATCTCTGTGTGAGTCTATGAGTCTCTGTGTGAGTCTATGGGTCTCTGTGTGAGTCTATGGGTCTCTGTGTGTGTCTATGTGTCTCTGTGTGAGTCTATGAGTATCTATGTGAGTCTATGAGTCTCTGTGCGAGTCTATGGTTCTCTGTGTGAGTCTATGGGTCACTGTGTGAGTCTATGGTTCTCTGTGTGAGTCTAATGATCTCTGTGTGAGTCTATGGGTCTCTGTGTGAGTCTATGGGTCTCTGTGTGAGTCTATGGGTCTCTGTGTGTGTCTATGTGTCTCTGTGTGAGTCTATGAGTATCTATGTGAGTCTATGAGTCTCTGTGCGAGTCTATGGTTCTCTGTGTGAGTCCGGCGTAGAGGCGTCCATCACTCACCCCACGGCAGCAGCGTGAACTGCAGCAACAGCAGCAGCATGGACAGCAGCAGCTTTTGCCGGAGGTGGCCGGACCAGGCCAGCCGCACCGAGCACTCGGACCCCATGGTCAGCCACACCGTGACCAGCAGAAAACAGACAAAGATCCCCCGTATAGCCTTCGACTGAATGTTGGGGCAAGTGCTGTTAGCGAGTAGCAGCAGCACCTATGAAGGCCGGGACGGTGCACGAGGGGGTGGGTGACCAGCACCACGCCCGGCCGCCTTTGTCTCCCGCAGTGGCGATGTTTACTACACACCGCACTCGGTACTTATTTGAGGCTGAGTCGACCTAGGAGAGGCCCAGGACCGGTTCAGATAATCGTCACCGGCGCTGGTCGTGAGCGGGAATCGAACTCGGGTCGTCGGGTTCGTAGCGCAGCGTAGCGCTAACCGCTACTACACTACCGCTCCCCACACACACAGACACACACACAGACACACCGACACCCCCACACACACAGATAGACACCCCCACACATGCAGATAGACACACACAGAGACACCCACACACACACAGAGACACCAACATACACACAGAGACACCCACACGCACAGAGACACCCACACACACAGAGACACCCACACACACAAAGACACCCACACACACAGAGACACCCACACACACAGAGACACCCACACACACAGACACCCCCACACACACAGAGACACCCACACACACAGAGACACCCACACACACAGAGTCACCCACACACACACAGAGTCACCCACACACACAGAGACACACACACACACAGAGACACCCACGCACACACAGAGACACCCACACACACACAGAGACACCCACACACACACACAGACACCCACACACACACAGAGACACCCACACACACACAGAGTCACCCACACACAGAGTCACCCACACACACAGAGACACCCACACACACACACAGAGTCACACACACACACAGAGTCACCCACACAGAGACACCCACACACACACAGAGTCACACACACACACAGAGTCACCCACACACACAGAAACACCCACACACACAGAGACACCCACACACACAGAGACACCCACACACACACAGAGACACCCACACACACAGAGACACACGCAGACACACACACAGACACCCACACATACACAGAGACACCCACACACACACACAGAGTCACACACACACACAGAGTCACCCACACAGAGACACCCACACACACACAGAGACACCCACACACAGAGACACCCACCCACACACAGAGTCACCCACACACACAGAGACACCCACCCACACACACAGAGACACCCACACACACACAGAGACACCCACACACACACAGAGACACCCACACACATACACAGAGACACCCACACACACACACACAGAGACACCCACACACACAGAGACACCCACACACACACACAGAGACACCCACACACACACACAGAGACACCCACACACACAGAGACACCCACACACACACACAGACACCCACACACACACACACAGAGACACCCACACACACAGAGACACACGCAGACACAGGTATCTTGATCAACTCCTCGCCATACGAGACAGGAGGTGAGTGGAGACTCGGGAAGTTGAGGCACATGGAGAGAAGGATGGTGATGAGGAAGTCGGGTTAATGATTATTCGGGACCACGGTTCAATGACTTACATAGCCGCTCACCTCTGTACCCACACACCCTACCTACTACCTAGGGGACGTCCATAAATGACGTCACGCGATTTTGGACGATTTTTGACCCCCCCCCTCCCTCGTCACACGGCGTCACAAAAAGTCAGACCCCCCCCCTCAAATATGACGTCACAAAGCTCTGCCCCCCCCCCCCCCACAAATAAATAAAACACGCTTCAAATCGCTTTAAACTATTGTCACATTGTAATTGCGTGTTTAATGTGGCGCTGCACTCTGATGTCGTAGGAGAAAACATTTATTTAAAAAGTCTATTTAATTAAGTAGAAACGTGTTCATATTCGTGGTTCTTTCGGTAAAGTCACGTTGAAGGGAAACAATGAAATAATAATAAAAATATAAAACAATAACATTCTCACGACGTTTCGACTGCAACACAAGCAATCATCATCAGGTGTGAAAACCACAGCAAGAAAAATTGAAAAAAGTGGCGGGTTTTTTTTCTTGCTGTGATTTTCACACCTGATGATGATTGCTTGTGTTGCAGTCGAAACGTCGTGAGAATTTAATTGTTTTATATTTTTATTATTGTATTGTTTCCCTTCTACGTGGTGGTGACTTTACCGAAAGAACCAAGAATATGAATCCCTGCAGTCACGAAAGCTTTAAATCAAACTTTAGAAACGTGTTGTGTCTGTATTTAAAGTTGCGCATTTTGATGTGACGTCACATTTCTCAAACCCTCGTCACACATCGTCACAAATGTCTGACCCCCACCCCTAGGTGCGTGACGTCATTTATCGACGCCCCTCCCCCCTACCTTTTGCTCTCCTATTCATAATCTTGGCTCTTTCGGTAACGTCACGTTGAAGGGAAACAATAAAATAATAAAATACATATATAAAACAATAAAAATTCTCACGACGTTCTTGCTTCCGTTGCCACGGTTACCGTTCCTGCGTGAAATTCAACTCCATGGAGTTGCCATGGCAACTTTAGTTGGCAGTATCAAAGTGCATGGCAAATACAGTAAGACGAGGCTTTTATTTTTTTAAACTACTACTACTACTCGCTGGTTCTTTCGGTAAAGTCACGTGTCGTGACAAACCAATTAAAGTTAAAGAATAAATCACGACGTTTCGATTGCGACACAAGCTATCGTCATCAGGTGGGAAAACCACAGCAAGGATTTTTGTTGTTGTTGTTGTTGCTGAAGTGACGATCGCTTGTGTTGTGCCCGAAACGTCGTGATTTCTTTCATTTCATTTCTACCCACGTGACTTTAGCGAACGAACCAAAGATCGTGGATTGCTGCAGTCACGAATGCTTCAAATCAAGATTACTACTACCCTATTCTGGTACACTACGATACACAATACACTACTACACTACTATACACCACACTAACACTACTATGCACAATACACTACACTATACACTACACTATACACGAGTGCTGTACTAGTATACTACACTATACAATATACTACTATACACTACACTATACACTGCACTACTATGCACAATACACTACACTATACACTAGTGCTGTACTAGTATACCACACTATACAATATACTACTATACACTATACACTGCACTACTATACACAATACACTACACTACACACTAGTGCTGTACTAGTATACTACACTATACACTACACTATACACTAGTGCTGTACTAGTATACTACACTATACACTACACTACTATACACTACACTATACACTACTATGCACGATACACTATACTATACACAATACACTAGTGCTGTACTCCTAACGAATTGGCCACGTTCTGTTTACGTAACAAACCCTCTTACTAGTTGGCTGTGTTAAGAAGCCAGAAAAAAAAATCCATGCCACCACCACCGCCACTGCAAATTCAATCAAACACATTCTCCTGCGGAGGGATGCTGGTAGGAACGTCGGGCTGCTCGGTCAATGGCCAGGGTCAACAACAACAACGGAGGCACCACCACGTGGTGTGTTCCGCACAATGTGCCCGACTGTGAGGGCGGGCACAAGCCGGCGTGAGTAGGTGAAACGTTGAGTTTTATAAGGGGGGCACCACGGGGTGACCAGCCCCACCCTCCCCACCCAGCCCCACCCCTCCCACCCCCCACGCAGCCCCTCCCCACCCTCCCCTCCCCACCCAGCCCCACCCCTCCCCACCCTCCCCACCCAGCCCCTCCCCACCCTCCCCTCCCCACCCAGCCCCACCCCTCCCATGTTTGGATGCACGACGGACGGACGGACACAATAATCCCCTGTGGGCTGGTGGTGGTGGTGGTGTAGTAACCAGGAGGAGGTGTTCCTACCACTATCAATCAGAGTTGGTAGGTTCGCATATACAGTGAAGCTGATGTAATATCGGGTACAGCAAAATAAGTCATATTGAAAAACACTTTTTTTTTAAAACCACGCTTTAATGAAACGTACCGTACTGGTAACGTAAGAACTTCCACGACTCCACGAAGTTGCCCCGAATCTTACCACGACGTAAGGGGACCGTGGCCAATCACAGCCAACGCCAGTTGAGCGTGGACAATTAGGCCCAAGCCGAAACATCTAACATATAAAAAATAATGTTTAAAATTTTATATTTTATTTTTTTATGATAGAATATATGGTATTGTCATCGGTGTGACATAAGTTTACCAAGTTTGCAGTCGATACCACATTGTTTAGTGGGGTTCAAATTGAGTTACACGATTTGAGGGGACAACAACAACAATAGTGGGAGTTGAATAAGTACGTAAATAATAAAAATATGAAAGATAATAAATCAAATAATAATAATAGCGTGTAAATAATTTTAAAAAACCACAACATTTTTTTAGAGTCGTCAGCTCCACAACATTGCAATGGAATGTCGAGCAACAATTTACTGTGTAGCAAAACAATTTGTTTTGTCCCTGGGTAGTAAAGTGTTCTTTTCCAATTGCTTATGCCTCAAAAGTACCGAATGGTGGCTATTGTTATTCCCCACTAACTTTGCTTTTGTGACCAGGACGGTGATATTTTGAAATGTACCGATTTGCAATGAGTAAACGGGCGAGGTTGTGTATTTTCGTTCACGTAAACTCCTCGTCACAGAAGCAAAGTTTGTGTGGAATAATAATAGTAATAACAATTCAATTTTGATTTAAAGCTTTCGTGACTGCAGGGATTCATATTCTTGGTTCTTTCGGTAGAGTCACCACCACGTAGAAGGGAAACAATAAAATAATAAAAATATAAAACAATAAAATTCTCACGACGTTTCGACTGCAACACGAGCAATCATCATCAGGTGTGAAAACCACAGCAAGAAAATTTGAAAAAAGTGCCGGGTTATTTTTAAACGTTAGCACCACGGAGAGCGATTTGAGAATTATTCAGGTGGACGAGTCCATCTATGTTCGGAAAATAGGAGGGGGGAGACGAAAATTATGGATGCGGTCTGAAAGCCACCGTAAGCGTGAACAATCAATTAAGACCCGAAATGGTTTAACAAATCCTTCCAATGATTGCTAAGCCAGAATCCATCTTCTCGGTTGAAATTGTCTCTGTGTGTGTGTATATGTGGATAGCCTCATGAACGAATCTCTCATGGTAGGCAGATGGCTTGCAAATTTTCTTGCTGTGGTTTTCACACCTGATGATGATTGCTTGTGTTGCAGTCGAAACGTCGTGAGAATTTTATTGCTTTATATTTTTATTTTATTGTTTCCCTTCTACGTGGTGGTGACTTTACCGAAAGAACCAAGAATAACAACAACTCAGTTTTCAGTTTCGGTTTATTTATTGTTGGTATAGCCCTGTGAGCCATTCGGCTCTTGAATCGGGTGCAACCACAACAAACACAAAAAACTCAAACGCGAACAAGAAAAACATCTTAAAGTTAAATTTTGATTTTAAGCTTTCGTGACTGCAGGGATTCGTATTCTTGGTTCTTTCGGTAAAGTCACCACCACGTAGAAGGGAAACAATAAAATAATAAAGTCCTGGTCACAGAAGTAAAGTTTGTGTAGGAGCACAGCACTCGTGTTTTGTGTAAATATAAAACAATAAAATGTGAGAATTTTATTGTTTTATATTTTTATTATTTTATTGTTTCCCTTCTACGTGGTGGTGACTTTACCGAAAGAACCAAGAATATCTTAAAGTGACTGTGTGTGACTGTGCAAAACAGAAAATCCATGAAAAAAACCGGCAAAATAATTCCTGAAAAAAAAATCACCGTACACCACTAACGCTGTGTGCAAAAAATCCCAGTGGGATGCAAGTCAAACAACCACAACAACAACAACAACCACAAGACAACTTTAGATTAAGGCCATCAGTCTAACTCCGCACTACAACAAAACAAACACGTCCAAACAAAAAAAACACGTTTCCGAAATCACCAAAAAAATAAAGCCATAATAGCCATCTCCGGTACATTTGAGCAATGAGATAATAACATTTAGTACCCAGGCCCAGAAAAATCGTGTTACATAGCGAAATTACGAAATGAACGAACGAATCCGAGAGACAACGAAACGCCACGGTTTGCGTTTAACAGGGAGGCGACCAATGGCATCCACAGTAGAAGGGTTTTTTTAATGGTTAGGTCTGCGTAAATATGTATAAATGTTGTGCCGTTCAGCCCGCCACCACCCGACACAGCCAACTAGTAAGAGGGTTTGTTACGTAAACAGAACGTGGCCAATTCGTTAGTACAGCACTAGTGTATTGTGTATAGTGTAGTGTATAGTGTAGTGTATCGTGTAGTGTATAAGTGTAGTGTATAGTGTAGTGTATAGTAGTTTATTGAATAGTGTAGTGTATAGTGTAGTATACTAGTACAGCACTAGTGTATAGTGTAGTGTATAAGTGTAGTGTATAGTGAAGTGTATAGTAGTATATTGTGTAGTGTATAGTGTAGTATACTAGTACAGCACTAGTGTATAGTGTAGTGTACTAGTACACCACTAGTGTATAGTGTAGTGTATAGTGTGGTGTATAAGTGTAGTGTATAGTGTAGTGTAGTGTATAGTGTAGTGTATAATGTAGTGCATAGTGTAGTGTGTAGTGTATAGTGTAGTGTATAGTAGTGTAGTGTATAGTGTAGTGTATGGAGTAGTGTATAGTGTAGTGTATAGTAGTGTAGTGTATAGTGTAGTGTATAGTGTAGTATACTAGTACAGCACTAGTGTGTAGTGTAGTGTATAGTGTAGTGTATAGTGTAGTGCATAGTGTAGTGTATAGTGTATTGCATAGTGTAGTGTATAGTGTATTGCATAGTGTAGTGTATAGTGTAGTGTATAGTGTAGTGTATAGTGTATTGCATAGTGTAGTGTATAGTGTAGTATATAGTGTAGTGTATAGTGTAGTGTATAGTGTAGTATACTAGTACAGCACTAGTGTGTAGTGTAGTGTATAGTGTAGTGTATAGTGTAGTGTAGTGTATAGTATATTGCATAGTGTAGTGTATAGTGTAGTGTATAGTGTAGTATACCAGTACAGCACACCGGTTGTGTGCTGGAGAGCCAAGCCACGACATTTACAACCTGAGTACGACGTTTCGCCAGTAATTACAACCGGCTTCATCAGGCGACAGCCACATTTGTGGAGAAGTCCTCCTGTTTAGATGATTGTTAGATATATTTTTTTTTAAATTGATCTAATGGGGCACCTCGATTATAATTTCTCAGAAATAACAGCAGATGGCAGTCACGTGTCACACGGCCTGCTGTCGCCTGCGAGCGGAGTGGACAGATGATTTGAACTAAACAAATCTTTTTTTTTATTGTTTACCAGGTAAGGCCCGAGATGAGCCACGAAGCTTCATTTTTCAGAAGCGACTCTAACCATCGCAATCGATAGCTCAACGACGCGGAACGTATTATCATCAGTTTGGGCATTTGCAGCAGCAAGCCAAAACACAGGGTGCTTTAAAACGATGGACCCCCCCAATTTCAAAGCAGTACATTTCACGATGGCAACGTGTTACAATTACACGAAAAGTTGCAAACGGTTTGATGAGTTCTCAAGTGTTTTACTAACCATTTTGTAAACGCTTTGCGTGCCCTCCACCTGCTGTGCGGACAACATCGAGACGATAGTTGAATTCGTCCCAAACGCCTCTTTTAAAGTGTCTCCTCTTACACCGAAGTCACGGTGCCGTGATTCTGTTTTTGAGGTCATCCAGATTAGTCGCTCACGGGTGGCCCAAAAACACCACGGATCTTTGACGTGTCCCCACAAGAAAAAGTCGCAGGGTATGGTGATGTCTGGCGGGGGGGGGGGGGTGATCTTGGGGGCTAAGAGCGTAGCGGCCACTTCTTGGGGTCCCGTGGCGACCGATCCAGCGTTGAGGCGGTGTTGTCTTGCGAATGACCGAGGCTAGTGGCTGTTTGTGCGCTGGGAGAGGCGTCGAGCGGTCATCATTTGAAACTCTGTTCCCCGCACGTTCAAGTGGTAGGAGTTTCATTCGTGGGCGGTTTGTGGTCGCAGAGAGATACAGCGATTTCAAATCTGGTCAATCGTTTTTTAAACACCCTGTAGGCGACACGCGTGATGATGTCGATTTGTTAGACGTGGAGAGGAAAGAAATCTGGAGGGCCCTGGAGGGCCCCGGAGGGAAAAAAAATCCACGCGACCACGGGGTGAGAGAGAGACACCGAAAACTCCAAATATACAGCAGCAGCAGCAGGCGTCAGGGTCGGGATCGAACCCACGACCTCCTGTATACCAGGCGAGGTAGTTAACATCTCCTAGCCACCGTGATGATGAGAGAGAGAGACACGCAAACTCAAATATACAGCAGGCGTCAGGGTCAGGATCGAACCCACGACCTCCTGTATACCAGGCGAGGTAGTTAACAGCTCGCCACGCACGTCTCCTATCACTGGTTGGTTGGGTGAGTGGGTGAGCGGGTGAGTGACTCGATGGGTGGGTGAGCTGGTGAGTTGGTGGGTGCGTGAGGGGGTGAGTGAGCGGGTGTCTGAGTGGGTGAGCGGGTGGGTGGGTGTGTGAGTGAGTGGGTGAGCGAGTGGGTGGGTGTGTGGGTGAGTGAGTGAGTGGGTTGGTGGGTGAGTGAGTGGGTGGGTGAGCGAGTGGGTGAGCGAGTGGGTGGGTGAGCGAGTGGGTGAGCGAGTGGGTGGGTGAGCGAGTGGGTGAGCGAGTGGGTGGCCGTGTGGGTGGGTGAGTGAGTGGGTTGGTGGGTGAGTGAGTGGGTTGGTGGGTGAGTGAGTGGGTTGGTGGGTGAGTGAGTGGGTGAGTGGGTGAGTAAGCGTGTGAGAAGTGAGTGAGTGGGCGGGTGGGTGAGTGAGTGGGTGAGTGAGTGAGTGGGTGTGTGGGTGGGTGAGTGAGTGGATTGGTGGGTGAGTGAGTGGGTGAGCGAGTGGGTGGGTGAGCGAGTGGGTGAGCGAGTGGGTGGGTGTGTGGGTGGGTGAGTGAGTGGCTTGGTGGGTGAGTGAGTGGGTGAGCGAGTGGGTGGGTGAGTGGGTGAGTGAGTGGGTGAGAAGTGAGTGAGTGGGCGGATGGGTGAGTGAGTGGGTGGGTGAGTGAGTGGGTTGGTGAGTGGGTGAGTGAGTGGGTTGGTGAGTGGCTGAGTGAGTGGGTTGGTGAGTGGGTGAGCGAGTGGGTGGGTGTGTGGGTGGGTGAGTGAGTGGGTGGGTGAGTGAGTGGGTCGGTGAGTGGGTGAGTGAGTGGGTGAGCGAGTGGGTGGGTGAGTGGGTGAGTAAGCGGGTGAGAAGTGAGTGAGTGGGTGTGTGGGTGGGTGAGTGAGTGGATTGGTGGGTGAGTGAGTGGGTGAGCGAGTGGGTGGGTGAGCGAGTGGGTGAGCGAGTGGGTGGGTGTGTGGGTGGGTGAGTGAGTGGCTTGGTGGGTGAGTGAGTGGGTGAGCGAGTGGGTGGGTGAGTGGGTGAGTGAGTGGGTGAGAAGTGAGTGAGTGGGCGGGTGGGTGAGTGAGTGGGTGGGTGAGTGAGTGGGTTGGTGAGTGGGTGAGTGAGTGGGTTGGTGAGTGGCTGAGTGAGTGGGTTGGTGAGTGGGTGAGCGAGTGGGTGGGTGTGTGGGTGGGTGAGTGAGTGGGTGGGTGAGTGAGTGGGTCGGTGAGTGGGTGAGTGAGTGGGTGAGCGAGTGGGTGGGTGAGTGGGTGAGTAAGCGGGTGAGAAGTGAGTGAGTGGGCGGGTGGGTGAGTGAGTGGGTGGGTGAGTGAGTGGGTTGGTGAGTGGGTGAGCGAGTGGGTGAGTGAGTGAGTGGGTGGGTGAGTGAGTGGGTGGGTGAGTGGATGAGCGAGTGGGTGGATGTGGGTGTGTGGGTGGGTGAGTGAGTGGGTTGGTGAGTGGGTGAGCGAGTCGGTGAGTGAGTGGGTGGGTGAGTGAGTGGGTTGGTGAGTGGGTGAGCGAGTGGGTGAGCGAGTGGGTGAGTGAGTGGGTGGGTGGGTGGGTGAGTGGGTGGGTGGGTGAGTGGGTGAGCGAGTGGGTGAGTATCCTTCCAGGGGTAGTGGTCACACCGTGCGTGACTGCATCTCATCCACCACTGTCGGGACAGCTGCGTCGGTTGGTGGATCTCGCGGGCGTAGAGGAGGAGCCGCGTTGCTACCTGTCCACCTGTTCGATCTGCATGGGATAGAGTGTTTCTCCCTCTCACGCGCGTGGATTAGTAGCGTTCCCGCTCGCCTGTGCATCCTCCTCCTGGTGCCTCTGAGTCGTCCTCCCTTCCTGAGTCGCCCCATGACTCTCTCTGAGTCGTCCCCTCTCTATCCCCCTCTCTCTCTCTGAGTCACCATCTCTCTCTCTCTCTCTGAGTCGTTCCCTCTCTATCCCCCTCTCTGTCTCTCTCTGAGTCACCCTCTCACTATCTCTCCCTTTCTGAGTCGTCCCCTCTCTCTCTCTCTGAGTCACCCTCTCACTATCTCTCTCTGAGTCACCCTCTCTCTCTCTGAGTCACCCTATCACTATCTCTCTGAGTCACCCTCTCCCCCTCTCTCTCTCTCTGGGTCGTCCTCTCGCTCTGAGTCACCCTCTCTCTCTCTCTCTCTGAGTCACCCTCTCACTCTCTCTCTCTCTCTCTCTGAGTCACCCTCTCTCTCTCTCTCTCTGAGTCACCCTCTCACTCTCTCTCTCTCTGAGTCACCCTCTCACTCTCTCTCTCTCTCTGAGTCACCCTCTCACTCTCTCTCTCTGAGTCACCCTCTTACTAACTCTCTCTCTGAGTCACCCTCTCACTCTCTCTCTGAGTCACCCTCTCACTCTCTCTCTCTCTCTGAGTCACCCTCTCACTCTCTCTCTCTCTGAGTCACCCTCTCTCTCTGAGTCACCCTCTCACTATCTCTCTCTCTGAGTCACCCTCTCTCTCTGAGTCACCCTCTCACTATCTCTCTCTCTGAGTCACCCTCTCACTCTCTCTCTCTCTGAGTCACCCTCTCTCTCTGAGTCGTCCTCTCTCTCTGAGTCACCCTCTCACTATCTCTCTCTATGAGTCACCCTATCACTATCTCTCTGAGTCACCCTCTCACTAACTCTCTCTCTGAGTCACCTTCTCTCTCTCTCTGAGTCACCCTTTCACTATCTCTCTCTGAGTCACCCTCTCTCTCTCTGAGTCGTCCTCTCTCTCTGAGTCACCCTCTCACTATCTCTCTCTCTGAGTCACCTTCTCTCTCTCCCTCTGAGTCACCCTATCACTATCTCTCTGAGTCGTCCTCTCTCTCTGAGTCACCCTCTCTCTCTCTCTGAGTCGTCTTCTCTCTCTCACGCCCTCTCTACGCGAGCGAGGTGCGCGCGCGCGTGTCTGTGCGTCTATTTGTGTGTGTCTGTGTGTGTGTGTCTGTGTGTGTGTCTGTGTGTGTGTGTCTGTGTGTGTGTCTGTGTGTGTGTGTCTGTGTGTGTGTGTGTCTGTGTGTGTGTCTGTGTGTGTGTGTCTGTGTGTGTGTGTGTCTGTGTGTGTGTCTGTGTGTGTGTCTGTGTGTGTCTGTGTGTGTCTGTGTGTGTGTCTGTGTGTGTGTGTCAGTGTGTGTGTGTGTGTCTGTGTGTGTGTGTCTGTGTATGTCTGTGTGTGTGTGTCTGTGTGTGTGTGTCAGTGTGTGTGTCTGTGTGTGTGTGTCTGTGTGTGCCTTACAGTTGACATTGAGTGAGTGCATGGTTGAGTGGCAATCTCTGGTTTATAAACACAAACTGCTTTGTGTGTATATCTGTGTGTGTATGTGCGTGTGTCTGTGTGTGTGTTTGTGTGTGTCTGTGTGTGTATCTGTGTGTGTCTGTGTGTGTGTCTGTATGTGTGTCTGTGTGTGTCTGTGTGTCTGTGTGTGTCTGTGTGTGTCTGTCTGTGTGTGTGCGAGGGCTGATGCACCACAGGTGGTGCATCAGCCAGTCATCTCAGTCAGTCGACCCGTGGCACCTGGGTCTGCCCCGTGACCTCCTGCCAGCGGGCGTTCGACACTTCACGTGGCCTCAAGGTGCACATGGCCTGGCACAATCGTCGTGGTGACGTCACCGCCACTTAGTGGCGAATGGCGATTGTTGTTGTTGTGCGAGGGGCTGGAAACCCCTCCACCTTCAACATTTTTACCACAAAACCACGAATAAAAAATTTAACTAATAAGCTTGTGACGGAGGCCCCGGGGGGACAGGCGTCTATGGCGTCTCCTGGCCAAACCCCAATTGGCGGAGCCAGGAGATTGAATCTCTACCCTTGGGACTCCTCCAGAAACAACGAAAAGCCACTTCATGTGGCCACGTGGAATGTTCGAACGCTCACTGCGGAGGAGAGGCTGCCACTCCTCTGTCGGGAGCTGGACCGGTACCGCCTGGATCTATGTGGCATTCAGGAGGTCCGGTGGACCAGTTCTGGCTCCTGCCACCATGAGGGGTGGAAAGTCCTCTACTCGGGGCAGCAGACTGACAAACAACAGGGTGTGGCTCTTCTTTTGAACAAAAGAATGAAGGGGGCGTGGGAGCGTGGCGGGTGAGGTGTGGGAAGCTGTAAGCCCCAGGCTACTTTGGGCTCGCCTTCTCATCAACCGGAGGCGAGGAGTAGTGGTCGTGGTTACTTATGTCCCCAC
>NC_133728.1:3486324-3668824 GCF_048934315.1 Petromyzon marinus
CAGATGGTTGGAGGGGCGTGTGCTGTTAGCGAGTAGCAGCACCTATGAAGGCCGGCACGGCACACGAGGGGGTGGGTGGCCAGCAACCACGCCCGGTCGCCTTTGTCTCCCCAGTGGCGATGTTTACACACAGCTACATCAGGTACTCTTTTGAGGCTGAGTCGATCTAGGGGAGGCCCGGGACCGGTTCAGTTAATCGTCACCGGTGTGGGCGGTGAACGGGAATCGAACCTGGGTTGTCGAGTTCATAGCGCAGCATAGCGCTAACCACTACACTACCGCTCCCCATTTACACAGACACACATTCACACACTCTCACACACACTCGCACAATTACACACACTCTCACACACACACACTTACACACACTCATACACACACTCACACTCTCACACACACTTACACACGCACTCTCACACACACACTTACACACACTCATACACACTTACACACACTCACACACACACTCACACTCTCACACACACTCACACTCTCACACACACTTACATACACACTCACACACACACTCACACTTACACACACACATACACAGACTCACACACACACTCACACACACTCACACACTCACACTCTCACACACACTTACACACACACTCACACACACACTTACACACACACTCACACACACTCACACACTCACACTCTCACACACACTCACACACTCACACACACACTTACACACACACTCACACACACTCACACACTCACACTCTCACACACACTCACACACACTCTCACGCACACTCACACACACACTCTCACACACACTCACACACACAGACTCTCACACACACTCACACACAGCACACACACACACACCACACACACACACCACACACACACCACACTCTCACACACACACAAACTCACACACACACTCTCACACACACTTACACACACACTCACACACACTCACTCACACACACTCACACACACTCACACACACTCACACACACTCACACACATACACTCACACACACTCACACACACTCACACACTCACACACACTCTCACACACACACACTCTCACACACACTCACACACACACACACTCTCACACACACACTCACACTCTCACACACACTTACACAAACTCACACACACACTCTCACACACACTTACACACACACTCACACACACTCACACACACATACACTCACACACTCACACACACTCACACACACTTTCACACTCCCGTGCCACCAGCTTCTGTCTAAACTTGGGGATATTTCTCTGCTGCTCTGCCAGGGAAATGCCTTTCACTTATTTCGCTTTACAATTCCACAAAAGGGAAGGGTCGGAGACTTATTGAGAGAGAGAGAGAGGAGGAGGAGAGTGGGGAGGGAGAGGGGAGAGTGGAGAGAGATTAGTGTGGGGAGGGAGAGTGGGGAGGGAGAGAGGAGGAGAGAGTGGAGGGGAGAGTGGAGGGAGAGGGGAGAGAGATTAGGAGAGTGGGGAGGGAGAGTAGGGAGGGTGGAGAGAGATTAGTGTGGGGAGGGAGAGTGGGGAGGGAGAGTGGGGAGGGAGAGTGGGGAGGGAGAGTGGGGAGGGAGAGTGGGGAGGGAGAGTGGGGAGGGAGAGTGGGGAGGGAGAGTGGGGAGGGAGAGTGGGGAGGGGGAGGAGAGGGGGGGTGGAGCAGTGAGAGAAGTCGTACGGGCGCGCTGGTGTTGTGCCCTTGTTTGAACATGGGGTGGTGGTGGGTGGGGGTGATGGTGGTGGTGGGGGTGATGGTGGTGGGTGGGGGTGATGGTGGTGGGTGGGGGTGATGGTGGTGGTGGGGGTGATGGTGGTGGGGTGATGGTGGTGATGGTGGTGGTGGTGGGGGTGGTGGTGGTGATGGTGGGGGGTGGTGGTGGAGGTGATGGTGGTGATGGTGGGGGGTGGTGGTGGAGGTGATGGTGGTGATGGTGGGGGGTGGTGGTGGAGGTGATGGTGGTGGGGGTGGTGGTGATGGTGGTGGTGGGGGTGATGGTGGTGATGGTGGTGGTGGAGGTGATGGTGGCGATGGTGGCGATGAAAACATCAAAAGTTTTAGCGAATTTTCCGGATTACCAGACGCACTAGTCCCCCCCCCCTCTCTCCTGCATTTTAAAGCGAGAGTCGTGGGTGCGTCTTATAATCCGGTATTGGCGCAGGGGCGGCGGCGGCGGCTGGCTGGCTGGGTGGGTTGGGTGGGGAGCGGTGGCGCAGTGGTTAGCGCACGAATCACACGGCGAGCCGAAGTTCGCTTCCCGTCCGCGACCAGGCCCCGGGTCGACCCGTCCCCCGCTTTGCGTGGACCGGGATTTCAATCGGTACGGCCGTGAAAAAAATCATCGTCACCGGGGGGTGGGGGGTAGGGGAGACAAAGGCGGCCGGGCGGCCTCCTCCGGAAACCGGTTCGGATAATCGTCTTGGCCGTGAGCGATTCGTAGCAGGCTAACCGCTGCGCCACCGCTCCCTCCATCGGGCACGCACAGACAACGAACAGGCGACAAATGTCGATTTAAAGCTTTCGTGACTGCAAGGATTCATCTTCTTTGGGAATGATAATAAAACAATAAATTAATAAAAATAATAGTGTTATTTTATTAATTTATTATTTTTATCTCATTCTACGTGGTGACTTTACCGAAAGAACCAAAGAAGATGATAATAAAACAATAAATAAATAAAATAATAGTGCTTTATTTATTTATTATTTTAGTCTCATTCTACATGACTTTACCGAAAAAACCAAAGTAATAATAATAAAATAGTAAATTAATAAAACAATGGTGCTATTTTATTAATCTATTATTTTATAATAAATTAATACACTAATAGTGTTGTTTTATTAATTTATTCTCACTCTACGTGACTTTACCGAAAGGGTCAAAGAAGACGAACAGGCGACATTCGACATTTTGCACATTGCGGTCACGTGACGCCGCCCCCCATCCATAAATGACGTCACGCACCTATGGGAGGGAGGGGGGGGTCAGACATTTATGACGTCGGGGTGGGGGGGGGGTGGTTGAGAAATGTGACGTCATCATCAAAGTGCGCAACTTTAAATAAATACAGACACAACACATTTCTCTTTTGATTTAAAGCTTTCGTGACTGCAGTAATTCATATTCTTAGCTCTTTCGGTAAAGTCACGTTGAAGGGAAACAATAAAATAATAAAATATATATATAACAATATATTTAATATATAACATATCTATAAAAATATATCTTTTATTATTTTATTATTTCCCTTCAACGTGACTTTACCGAAAGAGCTAAGAATATGAACACGTTTCTACTTAATTAAAGAGACTTTTATTTTTGAATAAAAGTTTTATCCTACAACATCAGAGTGCAGCGCCACATTAAACACGCAACTACAATGTGACAATAGTTTAAAGCGATTTGAAGCGTGTTTTATTTTTTGTGGAGGGTGGAGGAGGGGGGGCAGAGCTTTGTGACGTCATATTTGAAGGGGGGCGGGGGTCAAAAATCGTCCAAAATCGTGTGACGTCATTTATGGACGGCCCCCTAATGTGAGAATTTAGCATGTGGCTGTCATATAGGAGAGCGGCCCCTCTCATATCTTACATTTACTTGCTAATTTCCTCACATTAAACATCACGAGCCGCTACTTTATAACCCTTGGGCTTGCACCCAATTCAAGCCTTTTGAAACAGCCCGCTTGTGTGTTGCGCCCGAAACGTCGTGGATTCATTTTAATTTTATTTCTACCCACGTGACTTTAAGGACCAATGAGAATGGGATTCCTTGCAGTCTCGAAAGGCTTCTAATCAACATTTAAAAAAGTATTTTGTTTGGGACTACGGAGATTTTGGCAACGGTGCGTTCGCTGAATTACGATTTTGGCTTTGGGTCCGTCCATAAATGACGTCACGCGATTTTTGACGATTTTTTTTGACCTCCCCCTCAACCTCCTCGTCACGCGACGTCACAAAAAGTCAGACCCCCCCGCCGCCCCGCCCTCAAATATGACGTCACAAAGCTCTGCCCCACCCCCCTCCTCCACCCCCACAAAAAATAAAATAAAACCTGCTTCAAATCGCTTTAAACTATTGTCACATTGTAGTTGCGTGTTTAATGTGGCGCTGCAACTCTGATGTTGTAGGAGAAAACATTTATTTAAAAAAAGTCTCTTTAATTAAGTAGAAACGTGTTGTCTGTATTTATTTATAAAGTTGCGCATTTTGATGTGACGTCACATTTCTCAAACCCCTCCCCCCCCTCTCGTCACACATCGTCACAAATGTCTGACCCCTCCCCCCTCCCCCCTCAGACAGACACACACAGACACACAGACACACACACAGACACACAGACAGACACACAGACATGCACACACACAGACAGCGCGCTAACCACTACACTACCGCTCCCTCCCCACACACACACAGACACACACACAGACACACAGACACACACACAGACAGACACACACACAGACACACACACATACACACACACACAGACACACAGACATACACACACACAGACACACAGACACACACACAGACAGACACACAGACACACACACAGACACACACACATACACACACACAGACACACACACAGACACACACAGACACACATACATACACACACACAGACATACACACAGACACACAGACATACACACACAGACACACAAACATACACACAGACACACACACAGATACACACACACAGATACACACACAGACACACAGACACACACAAACAGACACACACAGGCACACACACAGACACACACACAGACACACACACAGACAGACACACACACAGACACACACACACACACCCAGATACACACACACACACAGATACACACACAGATACACACACACCCAGATACACACACACAGATACACGCACCCACGTATACACACACACAGACACACACACAGACACACACAGACACACACAGACAGCGCGCTAACCACTACACCACAAGGCGTTACGCTTCCACGTGCGCGGGTCACGTGACAAATGTGACGTCACAGCTCACTTGCCGTGCAAAAAAATATCTGCATTATTGAGCTCTCCCCCCCCACCCCCCCAAAATAAAAAAGTGTATTTTCATAATGTTTGCATGGTGTACAGTCTGGAAAGTACCCACATGGCAAATGTCAAGTTTGTTGCATGTCGGGAAGTACGCTAAACATGTTGAACAGACAACACATAATCACAACTACATATATATGTGGAGATAGCCCTGTGAGCCAATGGGCTCTTGATTCGGGCGCAACTTCAACAAAACAAAACACGAGCCGAGAAACATCCTAAAGCGACGACGACGACGATGACCGCACGCAACAGAAACATCCTGGAAAAAAAGCCACCCCTGCAAATCCCCCAGGGAAAAAAAATAAATAAAAAATAATAATTATAATAATAAACCCACCGCATTCCAACGCCGTGCGCAACAGCGTGACGCAAGACAAACGAACAGGAAACAACAGACAACAACAATAAGACAACTTAGATCAGAGTCATCAGGGCCGTGCAGGTTTCACGCGGCGAGATGAGTGGCAGGTGGATGCGTCACCTTTGCGCCCACCGATCGCGACGCGACAACTCACTCAGACAAGGAGAGGGATGCGCGCCCCGTATCGCCTTCACAGACTCGTGCGCTGTTAGCGAGCAGCAGCAGCAGCGGCTGTGAAGGCCTACAGCTGTGGACAGCACCACGCCCGGCCGCCTTTGTCTCCCCAGTGGCGATTTTTACTACACACCGCTGCATCGGGTAACTCTTTCGAGGCTGAGTCGACCTAGGGGAGGCCCAGGACCCGGTTCAGATAATCGTCACTGGTGTTGGCCGTGAGCGGGAATCGAACTCGGGTCGCCGGGTTCGTAGCGCAGTGTAGCGCTAACCGCTGCGCCACCGCTCCCCACTCACATATACACACAGACACACACACACAGGCACAGACACACGCAGATACATACACACAGACACAGATACATACACACACACATATACATACACACGGAATCTATAGTGCCAAATTCCAGACACACGCACACAGACACACACGGAAACACAAAGACAGAGATCACCCGCATAGCCTCAACAGACTGCAAGGATCAAGTGCTGTCAGCTAGCACACACACACAGACACATACACACATAATCTATAGTGCTAAATTCCAGAAACGCACACACACAGACACGCACACACTGACACACACACACTGACACACACAGAGACACACACACACAGTGACACACACACACTGACACACACACACAGACACGCACACACTGACACACACACACTGACACACACTGACACACACACTGACACACACACACTGACACACACACACACAGACACACACACAGACAAACACACACTGACACACACACAGACACACACACAGAGACACACACACAGACACACACACAAACACACACACTGACACACACACAGACACACACACGCGCTGCGCTATGAACCTGGCGACCCGGGTTCGATTCCCGCTCACGGCCAACACCAGTGACGATTATCTGAACCGGTCCCGGGCCTCCCCTAGGTCGACTCAGCCTCAAATGAGTACCCGGTGCGGTGTGTAAACATCGCCACTAGGGAGACAAAGGCGGTCGGGCGTGGTGCTGGCCACCCACCCCCTCGTGTACCGTTCCGGCCTTCATAGGTGCTCGCTAACAGCACTTGCCCCTACAGTCTGTTAAAGCTACACGGGGGATCTTTGTCTTTGACACACACACAGACACACACACTGACACACACACACAGATACACACACACTGACACACACAGAGAAAACACACACAGAGACACACACACACTGACACACACACAGACACACACACACTGACGCACACACACTGTCACACACACACAGACACACACACACTGACACATACACAGAGACACACACACAGACACACACACAGACACACACACTGACACACACACTGACACACACACAGACAGACACACACACACACTGTCACACACACAGACACACTGACACACACACACACACTGACACACACACACTGACACAGACACACACACAGACACACACACACTGACACACAGAGACACACACACACTGACGCACACACACACAGAGACACACACACACTGACACACACACTGACACACACACACACTGTCAAACACACACAGACACACACACACTGACGCACACACACACACACTGACACACACACTGACACACAGACAGACACACACACACACACTGACACACAGACACACACTGACACACACACACTGACACACACACACTGACACACACAGACACACACACTGACACACACACAGAGACACACACACACTGACGCACACACACTGACACACACACACTGATACACACACACAGACACACACACTGACACACACACAGAGACACACACACACTGACGCACACACACACAGAGACACACACACACTGACACACACACACACAGACACACACTGACACACACACACAGACACACACACTGACACACACACAGACACACACACACTGACGCACAACAACAACAACAACCGCCATTCGCCACTAAGTGGCGGTGACGTCACCACGACGCTTGTGCCAGGCTATGTGCACCCTGAGGCCACGTGAAGTGTCGAACGCCCGCTGGCAGGAGGTCACGGGGCAGACCCAGGTGCCACGGGTCGACTGACTGAGATGACTGGCTGATGCACCACCTGTGCCCCCTACTGTGCCAACCTGCTGTGCTTTAGCCACCCGGCGCTCCGCTCGCTGTTGTGAGCGTCGCTCCTCCGCCCTCCGTTGTTGTTGGAGGGCGACTGCCTCCAACTGCCCAGTAGCATCCTTCACGAGCCTCCTCCACAGAGGCCGATCTTGACACCGCTGGTACCAGTCATCGGCAAGTCCACTCAGCTCCACGTCCTCCTGTACCACATCACTCCATCTCTTCTCTAGCCCGTGCAGCGCCCGCTTAGCCCCCTCAATCCGGCCAAACAAAAGCTGTTTCGGCATGCGGTGGCTGGGCATGCGGGCTACATGACCCAGCCATCGCAGCCTTGCCTGCCGGAGGAGCTCACCGATGGGACCCTGCCCAGATCTTTCAAGGATTTGTGAGCTCCTCACACAATCCAGTCTGGTTAAACCCAGGATGGATCGTACGCAGGCCAGCCTAAATGTTTCTAACCGGCGAAGATGTTCCATTAGGGGGGTCCACGTTTCGCAAGCATAGAGAAGGGAGGGAATAACCGTGGCCGAGAAGACCTGAAGCTTAGTGCGGAGCGACAGACCAGGTAGCTTCCACACAGCGTTACGCAACCGATGAAAAGATATTGCCGCTCGACTGATTCGGAGTGAGACCTCTGCTGTTAAACTGGAGCCAGTCATAAGCACACTGCCCAGGTATGGGAAACTCTCCACTCTCTCCACAACTGCCCCATCACCGATTGGGAGTTGTGGGGGTGGAGTGTCCGATGGTACAAAATACCCAGGCAGGTGCTTAGTTTTGGTGGGGCTGATGGTAAGGCCCCACCTCTTAGTGGCATGCTCCAGTCTCAGCAGCAGCGTCTCCAACTCCTCCTCTGACTGAGCAGCTATTACCAAGTCATCAGCATACATAACGTGGTTGAGCAATAGGGAGCCATCCCTTGACCGCACCCGGGCATCAATTAGCCTCCCATTATATCTGTACCATATGGAGATTCCCCCGGTACAGCTATTGAAGGCTTCACGAACTACGTGGTCAAAATAGATGTTAAATAATGTGGGAGCCAAAGGACATCCCTGTCGCACCCCAAGGTGTACAGGGAATGGCTCTGACTCCCGGCCACGTAGTTTTACCCGGGCCCGCTCACCATCATGAAGGTCCTTAATGATCGTGAGCAGAGGGTCAGGTACTCCAAAAGCACGAAGAACGACCCAGAGCCCAGGCCTACTGATGGTATCATAGGCCTTGACCAGGTCAATAAAGCAGAGATGTAGGTCTTGTTGGAATTCCCTACACCTCTGCTGTAGCAGACGGACAGAAAATATGGCATCTGTGCAGGACCGCCCTTTCCTGAAACCGCATTGGGGCTCCGCAAGCCTCTCCTCAGCGTGCCTGGCAAGGCGATGCTGAATAATCCTTGCCAGGACCTTTCCCGGCACACTGAGGAGTGAGATGCCCCTGTAGTTGTTACAGTCTGTGCGGTCCCCCTTCTTAAAAAGGGGGACCACCAGGGCATCCTTCCAATCCTGCGGAACCCGTCCAGTGGTCCAGACTGTTGTTATGATGTCATATAGGGCAGTCTGTGCACAAACGCCACCCTCCCTCAGCATTTCGCTTGGGAGATCATCTCTGCCCGCTGCCTTTCCTGGTCTCAGACTCCGGATCGCCTTCAATACTTCCTCAGCAGATGGCACCTCAGCCAGCCACTCACAGGGGGTGACTTCATCCAATATTTGAGGCACCGCAGCCTCAGCAGGGTCATCCTCACTTTGTGCCGCGATGTTTTCCTGGCTGAGGGATTTTCCCTCCCCCAGGACCTCACAGAAATGCTCAGCAAATCTGCGAACCTGTTCCTGGGGGTCGGAAATTGGATCACCGTTTTTTCCCCTAATGATGGTAATAGGTGTGGCGCTGCAGGTTACTTTTTTGATGGAGTTAAATAGAGATTTGTGATCACGGGCCACTGAGGCAGACTCCATCTCCTCAGCAACCCGCGACCACCACCCATCCTTGCAGCGCCTCACGGCTCTCCGAACCTCCGAGCGAAGGCTGCGGTAAGCCTCCTCATTCTCTGACGTGGGATTCTGTAGCCGATGACAGTGGGCCTGTCGCTTTTTCTCAACCATCCTGAACAACTCCTCTGTCATCCAGGGTGTCTGGGGAGGTCTGGACCGCGTACCCAAAGCAGCCATTGCAGCTGCATGAGTCACAGTCCTAAACCTCGCCCATTTACCCTCGACATCAGGAGGAGTCGGGGACGATGCCAATCCCAGCCGCAAGCGATGATGAAATTCTCGCTTGCAACTTTCATCAGATAACTGAGACCAGGCCACTTTAGGTTGGAATGGGGTCCTGGGTGTACACCCACCACCGGAGTGGAAGAATGGCAGGCGCATCTTACAGATGACTAGTCGATGGTCAGAGGGCAGATCAGCTCCACGGTAGGTCCTGGTGTCAAGGACATGGGCTCGCATTCGCTGGTCCGTCACTATGTAGTCCAGCAGATGTTCTTGCTTGGACCCGGCATGCATCCATGATGTTGTGTGGATGCGCCGATGCCGGAACAGCGTGTTGGTAATTACAAGCCCATGGGCTGCACAAAAATCTAGCAGCCTCCTACCGTTGTTATTGAGCTGATCTGGCCCATGCCCTCCAATCACTCCAGACCAGGTGCCAGTATCATGACCAACTCGGGCATTGAAGTCACCCAACATGATGACTCTATCCCGAGGGGCCACTTTAGCCAGCACCTGTGACAGGAGGTCATAGAAGGCATCTGACTCATCGGCTTTGCCTGCATCCCTCCACGGATGTTCATCTTCGGTGGGGGCATAAGTAACCACGACCACCATTCCTCGCCTCCGGTTGATGGGAAGGCGAGCCCAAAGTAGCCTGGGGCTTACAGCTTCCCACACCTCACCGCCACGCTCCCACGCCCCCTTCATTCTTTTGTTCAAAAGAAGACCCACACCCTGTTGTTTGGCAGTCTGCTGCCCCGAGTAGAGGACTGTCCACCCCTCATGGTGGCAGGAGCCAGAGCCGGTCCACCGGACCTCCTGAATGCCGCATAGATCCAGGCGGTACCGGTCCAGCTCCCGACAGAGGAGTGGCAGCCTCTCCTCTGCAGTGAGCGTTCGAACATTCCACGTGGCCAACCGTAGTGGCTTTTCGTTGTTTCTGGAGTAGCCCCGAGGGTAGGTATTCAATCTCCTGGCTCCGCCAATTGGGGTTTGGCCAGGAGACGTCATAGACGCCTGGCCCCCCGGGGCCTCCGGCACAAGCTTAGTTGTTACATATTTCAGTTTAATTCGTAGTTTCGTGGTAATTAATTGAAGGTGGAGGGGTTACCAGCCCCTCGCACCCGTCCAGAGCCCCCGTTTAGCCCCTGTGGTGGACACATATGCCATGAGGGGAGGAGCCAATCAAAATTGGATCTCCCCCCACAGCGCTGTCCACGACAGAGTTGCCCGTCCGGCACCGGACACACTGACACACACACACTGACACACACACACTGACACACACACTGACACACACACAGACACACACACTGACACACACACAGAGACACACACACACTGACGCACACACACTGACACACACACACTGATACACACACACAGACACACACACTGACACACACACAGAGACACACACACACTGACGCACACACACACAGAGACACACACACACTGACACACACACACACAGAGACACACACACACTGACACACACACACACAGACACACACAGACACACTGACACACACACAGAGACACACACACACAGAGACACACACACACAGACACACACACTGACACACACACACTGACACACACACTGACACACACACTGACACACACACTGACACACACACAGACACACACACAGACACACTGACACACACACAGACACACTGACACACACACAGAGACACACACACAGAGACACACACACACAGACACACACACTGACACACACACAGACACACTGACACACACAGAGACACACACACACTGACACACACACACAAACACACACACACAGACACACACACACAGACACACAGACACACACACGTAGCCGAGTCCGGCGAGCATTCTTCTACTTAAGGACATGAATCGGAAATGTTTATGCAACGCTGATGAAGCGGGTTCGTTCCATTGGCTCTCTCCTTCGCGTGCTCAACAAAGACAAAGATCCCCCATGTAGCTTCAAACAGCCCCTGCGACATGGGGCAAGTGCTCTTAGTTAGCAGCAGCAGCGCCCTGTGAATGCCGGCGTCGGTGGGTGGGGTGAGGATGACTAACACCACGTCCCGGCCGCCTTTGTCTCCCCAGTGGCGATGTTTATTACACGCAGCTACACCAAGTAACTCATTTGAGGCTGGGTGGACCTAAGGGAGGCCCAGGGACCGGTTCAGATAATCGTCACCGGTGATGTTGGCACGTGAGCGGGAATCGAACCCGGGTCGCCGGGTTCGTAGCGCGGCGTAGCGCTAACCGCTGCACCACCGCTCCCCACCGCTCCCCACAAACACACAAACGCACACTGTATGACGTATAAACAGAGATAAAGATCCCCCGTGTAGCCTGTGACAGGCTGTTGGGGCAAGTAGCAGCGCCTACGAAGGCCGGCACGGGCACACGAGGGGGTGGGTGGCCAGCACCACGCCCGACCGCCTTTGTCTCCCTATTGGCAATGTTTACACACCGCACCAGGTACTCATTTGAGGCTGAGTCGACCTAGGGGAGGCCCGGGACCGGTTCACATAATCGTCACTGGTGTTGACCGTGAGCGGGAATCGAACCCGGGTCGCCAGGTTCATAGCGCAGCGTAGCGCTAACCGCTACACCACCGCTCCCCACCGACACACACACACCACAAACTCCACACACGCACACACAGAACAGATACACAGAGACCCACACACACAGATGTCCTATACACACAGACACGCACATCACAAACTCCACACACGCACACAGAACAGATACACAGAGAGCCACACACACACAGATGTCCTATACACACAGACACGCACATCACAAACTCCACACACGCACACACAGAACAGATACACAGAGACCCACACACACACAGATGTCCTATACACACAGACACGCACATCACAAACTCCACACACGCACACAGAACAGATACACAGAGAGCCACACACACACACAGATGTCCTATACACACAGACACACACATCACAAACTCCACACACGCACACACAGAACAGATACACAGAGGCCCACACACACACAGATGTCCTATACACACAGACACGCACACATCACAAACTCCACACACGCACACACAGAACAGATACACAGAGACCCACACACACAGACACGCGCACATCACAAACTCCACACACACACAACAGATACACAGAGACCCACACACACAGATGTCCTATACACACAGACACGCACATCACAAACTCCACACACGCACACAGAACAGATACACAGAGAGACACACACACACATGTCCTATACACACAGACACGCACACACATCACAAACTCCACACACGCACACAGAACAGATACACAGAGACCCACACACACACACACAGATGTCCTATACACACAGACACGCAAACATCAGAAACTCCACACACGCACACACAGAACAGATGCACAGAGACCCACACACACAGATGTCCAATACACACAGACACGCACACATCACAAACTCCACACACGCACACAGAACAGATACACAGAGACCCACACACACACACAGATGTCCTATACACACAGACATACACATCACAAACTCCACACACGCACTCATAAAACAGATACACAGAGACCCACACACACACAGATGTCCTATACACACAGACACGCAAACATCAGAAACTCCACACACGCACACACAGAACAGATACACAGAGACCCACACACACAGATGTCCTATACACACACACACATCACAAACTCCACACACGCACACACAGAACAGATACACACAGACCCACACACACAGATGTCCTATACACACAGACACGCAAACATCACAAACTCCACACACGCACACACAGAACAGATACACAGAGACCCACACACACAGATGTCCTATACACACACACGCACATCACAAACTCCACACACACACAACAGATACACAGAGACCCACACACACAGATGTCCTATACACACACACACATCACAAACTCCACACACGCACACACAGAACAGATACACACAGACACACACACACAGATGTCCTATACACACAGACACGCACACACATCACAAACTCCACACACGCACACACACAACAGATACACAGAGACCCACACACACAGATGTCCTATACACACAGACACGCACACATCACAAACTCCACACACACACACAGAACAGATACACAGAGACCCACACACACACAGATGTCCTATACACACAGACACGCACACATCACAAACTCCACACACACACACAGAACAGATACACAGAGACCCACACACACAGATGTCCTATACACACACACAGATGTCCTATACACACAGACACGCACACATCACAAACTCCACACACACACACAGAACAGATACACAGAGACCCACACACACACACACACATGTCCTATACACACACACACACACATGTCCTATACACACAGACACACATGTCCTATACACACAGACACACACATCACAAACTCCACACAGGCACACACAGAACAGATACACAGAGACCCACACACACACACATGTCCTATACACACACACACACACACATGTCCTATACACACACACACATGTCCTATACACACACACATGTCCTATACACACACACACACACACATGTCCTATACACACACACATGTCCTATACACACACACACACACACATTTCCTATACACACACACACATCTCCTATACACACACACACACATGTCCTATACACACACACACACATGTCCTATACACACAGATGTCCTATACACACACACATGTCCTATACACACACACACATGTCCTATACACACACACACATGTCCTATACACACACACACATGTCCTATACACACACACACACATGTCCTATACACACACACACACACACATGTCCTATACACACACACACATGTCCTATACACACACACACAGATGTCCTATACACACACACACAGATGTCCTATACACACACACACACATCTCCTATACACACACACACACATGTCCTATACACACACACACACACATCTCCTATACACACACACATGTCCTATACACACACACACACACATCTCCTATACACACACACACATGTCCTATACACACACACACATCTCCTATACACACACACACATGTCCTATACACACACACACGCATGTCCTATACACACACACACACATGTCCTATACACACACACACATGTCCTATACACACACACACGCACACACGCGCGGGTTACAGAGAGCACGCAGCTAGGACATTGGCGAACATTGAGATAAAGGCGCAGCCCCTGTAACTGATTTGTTCTCGAGAATGGTGGTATCTTTTTCTTTTTACAATGTATCATCATCATTATTGTCATCACATGGGCAATTTTAACAGTAGCCAAATACTTTGAAACGCGACAGGGTCGGGATCGAACCCACGACCTCCTGTATACCAGGCGAGGTAGTTAACATCTCCTGGCCACCGTGAGATCGAGCCCACGACTTCCTGTATACCAGGCGAGGTAGTTAACATCTCCTGGCCACCGTGAGATGGAGCCCACGACTTCCTGTAGACCAGGCGAGGTAGTTAACATCTCCTGGCCACCGTGAGATGGAGCCCACGACTTCCTGTATACCGGGCGAGGTAGTTAACATCCCGCCCACACACGCCTCCTATCACTGAAATCGAGATCTCCACGCTTCTCAGAACTCGTCATGTGAACAGCAACAACAACAACAACATTATTATCATAGTATCATTAGTGTCGTTGTTATCCATGACACACTTTACACCACTTGGGATAGCCGCAGAAGGCTCGAGCCAAGTGCAGGATGCAGGAGATGAGACCCCAATGAAAACGACTTTCGAGCCATTAGGCTCATTAGGCAACGTTCAAGTGTCTGGGTCTCGTTACTGTCTGTCACTGAGAGGGGTCGGAGTGGCCGTGTCAGAAGACGTCGAAGCGGCCGCCTCAAAGGGAGAGAGACAGAGAGACCACCAGCCCAGTGAATCTGACATGACCACTATGAATCTCACATGACCACTGTGAATCTGACATGACCACTGTGAATCTGACATGACCACTGTGAATCTGACATGACCATTATGAATCTGACGTGACCATTTTGAATCTGCATTTGACCACTATGAATCTCACATGACCACTGTAAATCTGACATGACCACTATGAACCTGACATGACCACTATGAATCTGACATGACCACTATGAATCTGACATGACCACTGTGAATCTGACATGACCACTATGAACCTGACATGACCACTATGAATCTGACATGACCACTGTGAATCTGACATGACCACTATGAACCTGACATGACCACTATGAATCTGACATGACCACTATGAACCTGACATGACCACTATGAATCTGACATGACCACTATGAATCTGACATGACCACTATGAACCTGACATGACCACTATGAATCTGACATGACCACTATGAATCTGACATGACCACTGTGAATCTGACATGAACACTGTGAATCTGACATGACCATTATGAACCTGACATGACCATTTTGAATCTGACATGACCACAGTGAATCTGACATGAATACTGTGAATCTGACATGACCATTTTGAATCTGACATGACCACTATGAATCTGACATGACCACTGTGAATCTGACATGACCATTATGAATCTCACATGACCATTATGAATCTGACATGACCACTGTGAATCTGACATGAACACTGTGAATCTGACATGACCATTATGAACCTGACATGACCATTTTGAATCTGACATGACCACTATGAATCTGACATGACCATTATGAATCTGACATGACCACTATGAATCTGACATGACCACTGTGAATCTGACATGACCACTATGAATCTGACATGACCACTGTGAATCTGACATCACCATTATGAATCTGTGACCACTATGAATCTGACATGACCACTATGAAGCTGACGTGACCATTTTGAATCTGACATGACCACTATGAATCTGACATAACCATTATGAATCTGACATGACCACTATGAATCTGACATGACCACTATGACTCTGACATGACCACTATGAATCTGACATGACCACTGTGAATCTGACATGACCACTATGAATCTGACATGACCACTATGACTCTGACATGACCACTATGAATCTGACATGACCACTGTGAATCTGGCATGACCACTGTGAATCTGACATGACCATTATGAATCTCACATGACCATTATGAATCTGACATGACCACTATGAATCTGACATGACCATTATGAATCTGACATGACCACTATGAATCTGACATGACCATTATGAATCTGACATGACCACTATGAATATGACATGACCACTATGAATCTGACATGACCATTATGAATCTGACATGACCACTATGAATCTGACATGACCACTATGAACCTGACATGACCACTATGACTCTGACATGACCATTATGAATCTGACATGACCACTATGACTCTGACATGACCACTATGAACCTGACATGACCATTATGAATCTGACATGACCACTATGAATCTGACATGACCACTATGAATCTGACATGACCACTATGGATCTGACATGACCAATATGAATCTGACATGACCACTATGAATCTGACATGACCACTATAAACCTGACATGACCACTGAATCTGACATGACCACTATGAATCTGACATGACCATTATGAACCTGACATGACCAATATGAATCTGACATGACCACTATGAACCTGACATGGGCACTATGAATCTGACATGACCATTATGAACCTGACATGACCACTATGAATCTGACATGACCACTATGAATCTGACATGACCACTATGAATCTGACATGACCACTAAGAATCTGGCATGCCCATTATGAATCTGACATGACCACTATGAATCTGACATGACCACTATGAACCTGACATGGCCACTATGAATCTGACATGACCACTATGAATCTGACATGACCACTATGAATCTGACATGACCACTATGAATCTGACATGACCACTATGAATCTGACATGACCACTATGAATCTGACATGACCATTATGAATCTGACATGACCATTATGAATCTGACATGACTACTATGAACCTGACATGGCCACTATGAATCTGACATGACCACTATGAACCTGACATGGCCACTATGAATCTGACATGACCATTATGAATCTGACATGACCATTATGAATCTGACATGGCTACTATGAATCTGACATGACCACTATGAATCTGACATGACCATTATGAATCTGACATGACCACTATGAACCTGACATGGCCACTATGAATCTGACATGACCACTATGAACCTGACATGGCCACTATGAATCTGACATGACCATTATGAATCTGACATGACCACTATGAATCTGACATGGCCATTATGAATCTGACATGACCACTATGAATCTTACATGACCACTATGAATCTGACATGGCCATTATGAATATGACATGACCATTATGAATCTCACATGGCTACTATGAATCTGACATGACCACTATGGATCTGACATGACCACTATGAATCTGACATGACCACTATGAATCTGACATGGCCATTATGAATCTGACTTGACCACTATGAATCTGACATGACCATTATGAATCTGACATGGCTACTATGAATCTGACATGACCACTATGAATCTGACATGACAATTATGAATCTGACATGACCATTATGAATCTGACATGACCACTATGAATCTGACATGATCACTATGAATCTGACGTGACCACTATGAACCTGACATGACCACTATGAATCTGACATGACCACTATGAATCTGACATGACCATTATGAATCTGACATGACCACTATGAATCTGACATGACCATTATGAATCTTACATGACCACTATGAATCTGACATGACTACTATGAATCTGACATGACCATTATGAATCTGACATGACCACTATGAATCTGACATGACCACTATGAATCTGACATGACCACTATGAATCTGACACCACCATTATGAATCTGACATGACCACTATGAATCTTACACGGCCATTATGAACCTGACATGACCATTATGAATCTGACATGACCACTATGAATCTGACATGACCATTATGAATCTGACATGACCACTATGAATCTGACATGACCACTATGAACCTGACATGACCACTATGAATCTGACATGACCACTATGAATCTGACATGACCACTATGAATCTAACATGACCACTATGAATCTGACATGGCCATTATGAATCTGACATGACTACTATGAACCTGACATGGCCACTATGAATCTGACATGACCACTATGAACCTGACATGGCCACTATGAATCTGACATGACCATTATGAATCTGACATGACCATTATGAATCTGACATGGCTACTATGAATCTGACATGACCACTATGAATCTGACATGACCATTATGAATCTGACATGACCACTATGAACCTGACATGGCCACTATGAATCTGACATGACCACTATGAACCTGACATGGCCACTATGAATCTGACATGACCATTATGAATCTGACATGACCACTATGAATCTGACATGGCCATTATGAATCTGACATGACCACTATGAATCTTACATGACCACTATGAATCTGACATGGCCTTTATGAATATGACATGACCATTATGAATCTCACATGGCTACTATGAATCTGACATGACCACTATGAATCTGACATGACCACTATGAATCTGACATGACCACTATGAATCTGACATGGCCATTATGAATCTGACTTGACCACTATGAATCTGACATGACCATTATGAATCTGACATGGCTACTATGAATCTGACATGACCACTATGAATCTGACATGACAATTATGAATCTGACATGACCATTATGAATCTGACATGACCACTATGAATCTGACATGATCACTATGAATCTGACGTGACCACTATGAACCTGACATGACCACTATGAATCTGACATGACCACTATGAATCTGACATGACCACTATGAATCTGACATGACCATTATGAATCTTACATGACCACTATGAATCTGACATGACTACTATGAATCTGACATGACCATTATGAATCTGACATGACCACTATGAATCTGACATGACCACTATGAATCTGACATGACCACTATGAATCTGACACCACCATTATGAATCTGACATGACCACTATGAATCTTACACGGCCATTATGAACCTGACATGACCATTATGAATCTGACATGACCACTATGAATCTGACATGACCATTATGAATCTGACATGACCACTATGAATCTGACATGACCACTATGAACCTTGCATGACCACTATGAATCTGACATGACCACTATGAATCTGACATGACCACTATGAATCTAACATGACCACTATGAATCTGACATGGCCATTATGAATCTGACATGACCACTATGAATCTGACATGACCATTATGAATCTGACATGACCATTATGAATCTGACATGACCACTATAAACCTGACATGACCACTGTGAATCTCACATGACCACTATGAATCTGACATGACCACTATGAATCTGACATGACCATTATGAATCTTACATGACCACTATGAATCTGACATGACTACTATGAATCTGACATGACCATTATGAATCTGACATGACCACTATGAATCTGACATGACCACTATGAATCTGACATGACCACTATGAATCTGACACCACCATTATGAATCTGACATGACCACTATGAATCTTACACGGCCATTATGAACCTGACATGACCATTATGAATCTGACATGACCACTATGAATCTGACATGACCATTATGAATCTGACATGACCACTATGAATCTGACATGACCACTATGAACCTGACATGACCACTATGAATCTGACATGACCACTATGAATCTGACATGACCACTATGAATCTAACATGACCACTATGAATCTGACATGGCCATTATGAATCTGACATGACTACTATGAACCTGACATGGCCACTATGAATCTGACATGACCACTATGAACCTGACATGGCCACTATGAATCTGACATGACCATTATGAATCTGACATGACCATTATGAATCTGACATGGCTACTATGAATCTGACATGACCACTATGAATCTGACATGACCATTATGAATCTGACATGACCACTATGAACCTGACATGGCCACTATGAATCTGACATGACCACTATGAACCTGACATGGCCACTATGAATCTGACATGACCATTATGAATCTGACATGACCACTATGAATCTGACATGGCCATTATGAATCTGACATGACCACTATGAATCTTACATGACCACTATGAATCTGACATGGCCATTATGAATATGACATGACCATTATGAATCTCACATGGCTACTATGAATCTGACATGACCACTATGAATCTGACATGACCACTATGAATCTGACATGACCACTATGAATCTGACATGGCCATTATGAATCTGACTTGACCACTATGAATCTGACATGACCATTATGAATCTGACATGGCTACTATGAATCTGACATGACCACTATGAATCTGACATGACAATTATGAATCTGACATGACCATTATGAATCTGACATGACCACTATGAATCTGACATGATCACTATGAATCTGACGTGACCACTATGAACCTGACATGACCACTATGAATCTGACATGACCACTATGAATCTGACATGACCATTATGAATCTGACATGACCACTATGAATCTGACATGACCATTATGAATCTTACATGACCACTATGAATCTGACATGACTACTATGAATCTGACATGACCATTATGAATCTGACATGACCACTATGAATCTGACATGACCACTATGAATCTGACATGACCACTATGAATCTGACACCACCATTATGAATCTGACATGACCACTATGAATCTTACACGGCCATTATGAACCTGACATGACCATTATGAATCTGACATGGCCATTATGAATCTGACATGACCACTATGAATCTTACATGACCACTATGAATCTGACATGGCCATTATGAATATGACATGACCATTATGAATCTCACATGGCTACTATGAATCTGACATGACCACTATGAATCTGACATGACCACTATGAATCTGACATGACCACTATGAATCTGACATGGCCATTATGAATCTGACTTGACCACTATGAATCTGACATGACCATTATGAATCTGACATGGCTACTATGAATCTGACATGACCACTATGAATCTGACATGACAATTATGAATCTGACATGACCATTATGAATCTGACATGACCACTATGAATCTGACATGATCACTATGAATCTGACGTGACCACTATGAACCTGACATGACCACTATGAATCTGACATGACCACTATGAATCTGACATGACCATTATGAATCTGACATGACCACTATGAATCTGACATGACCATTATGAATCTTACATGACCACTATGAATCTGACATGACTACTATGAATCTGACATGACCATTATGAATCTGACATGACCACTATGAATCTGACATGACCACTATGAATCTGACATGACCACTATGAATCTGACACCACCATTATGAATCTGACATGACCACTATGAATCTTACACGGCCATTATGAACCTGACATGACCATTATGAATCTGACATGACCACTATGAATCTGACATGACCATTATGAATCTGACATGACCACTATGAATCTGACATGACCACTATGAACCTGACATGACCACTATGAATCTGACATGACCACTATGAATCTGACATGACCACTATGAATCTAACATGACCACTATGAATCTGACATGGCCATTATGAATCTGACATGACCACTATGAATCTGACATGACCATTATGAATCTGACATGACCATTATGAATCTGACATGACCACTATAAACCTGACATGACCACTGTGAATCTCACATGACCACTATGAATCTGACATGACCACTATGAATCTGACATGGCCACTATGAATCTGACATGACCACTATGAATCTGACATGACCTCTAAGAAGGGGATAGTGATGGGGCTATTGGGTCGTGGTTATCTACAGGGCTGTTGGGGTCTCGCTATAGGGTCTAGTGTAGGTCTATAGGGGATAGTGTAGGTCTATAGGAGATAGTGATGTGGCTATTGGGTCGTGGTTATCTACAGGGCTGTAGGGTCTCGCTATAGGGTCTAGTGTAGGTCTATAGGAGTTAGTGATGTGGCTATTGGGTCGTGGTTATCTACAGGGCTGTAGGAGTCTCGCTATAGGGTCTAGTGTAGGTCAATAGGAGTTAGTGATGTGGCTATTGGGTCGTGGTTATCTACAGGGCTGTAGGAGTCTCGCTATAGGGTCTAGTGTAGGTCTATAGGGTCTAGTGTAGGTCTATAGGGGTTAGTGATGGGGCTATTGGGTCGTGGTTATCTACAGGGCTGTAGGAGTCTCGCTATAGGGTCTAGTGTAGGTCAATAGGAGTTAGTGATGTGGCTATTGGGTCGTGGTTATCTACAGGGCTGTAGGAGTCTCGCTATAGGGTCTAGTGTAGGTCTATAGCGTCTAGTGTAGGTCTATAGGGGTTAGCGATGGGGCTATTGGGTCGTGGTTATCTACAGGGCTGTTGGGGTCTCGCTATAGGGTCTAGTGTAGGTCTATAGGGGATAGTGTAGGTCTATAGGGGTTAGTGATGTGGCTATTGGGTCGTGGTTATCTACAGGGCTGTAGGAGTCTCGCTATAGGGTCTAGTGTAGGTCAATAGGAGTTAGTGATGTGGCTATTGGGTCGTGGTTATCTACAGGGCTGTAGTGGTCTCGCTATAGGGTCTAGTGTAGGTCTATAGGGTCTAGTGTAGGTCTATAGGAGTTAGCGATGTGGCTATTGGGTCGTGGTTATCTACAGGGCTGTAGGAGTCTCGCTATAGGGTCTAGTGTAGGTCAATAGGAGTTATTGATGGGGCTACATTGAGGCGTAATACGTGACAGGGGGTGATCGATAGAGCAATTTGCCCCGATCAAATTCTCGACTCAATCAATGTGCTCACTCTCACTCACTCTCTCTCACTCTCAATCAGCCCTCAGTCCACCTGGGTCCCTGCCTGGGGGGGTCATAGGTTAAATACTGAGCCCCGCCCCCACACACCCCCCCCCAATCCCCCCCCACGAGTCACGTGGTTCATTAACGAGGCTCACGGAGCCAGACGCAGGCTCCCCTTGAGATTCTTAGGTTTCGGCATTAATGCCCCCCCCCATGTTGAGGCGGGGGGGTGAGGGGGGAGGGGGAAGTGGGGGAGGGGTGGGAGGGGAGAGGGGGGAGGGGTGAGGGGGGGCAGAGGGGGAGGGGTGGGAGGGGCGAGGGGGGGGAAGAGGGGGGAGGGGTGTTGGGGTGAGGGGGGGCAGAGGGGGAGGGGTGGGAGGGGTGAGGGGAGGAAGAGGGGGGAGGGGTGGGTGGGAGGGGCGAGGGGGGAGGGGTGGTGGGGTGAGGGGGGAAGAGGGGGGAGGGGTGAGGGGGCACTGTGGGAAAGAATGTCGCCTGGTCACGGCACAGAGACTGTCTCCATGGTGATGAGTAAGCGGGTGGGGGTGGAGGGGGGTGAAGGGGGTGGGGTTGAAGGGGGGGGCACCCCCCCCCCCGCTTAGGCCCCTCCCATACGGACTGTCAATCATCCTTTGAGTCGTGGGACACACACGGACACACAGACAGACAGCACACACAGACAGACAGCACACACAGACAGACAGCACACACACACAGACAGCACACACACAGACAGGCAGGACGCACAGTGTAGCCACCACGCCCCGGCCGCCTTTGTCTCCCCAGTGGCGACGTTTACTGCACATCCCGCCGCCAGGGTGCGCGCTTGAGGCCGAGTAGACCTAGGTGGGGACCGGTTCGTAAAATCGCGGTTCGTGACGCTACACCAGCGCGTCGCTAACCGCTGCACCACCGCTCCCATAGATACCCAGACACTCGCCGACAGGCAGGAGCCGCGTACACAACACGTGTGTGTGGGTGTGTGTGTGGGTTGGTGTGTGTGTGTGTGTTGGTGTGTGTGTTGGTGTGTGTGGGTGTGTGTGTGTGTTGGTGTGTGTGTGGGTGTGTGTGTTGGTGTGTGTGTGGGTGTGTGTGTTGGTGTGCGTTGGTGTGTGTGTGGGTGTGTGTGTGGGTGTGTGTGTGGGTACGTGTGTGGGTGTGTGTGTGTATGTGTGTATGTGTGTGTTGGTGTGTGTGTGTATGTGTGTTGGTGTGTGTGTGTGGGTACGTGTGTGGGTGTGTAGGTGTGTGTTGGTGTGTGTGTATTGGTGTGTGTGTATGTGTGTGTGTGGGTGTGTGTGTGTGTGTTGGTGTGTGTGTGTGTGTATGTGTGTGTTGGTGTGTGTGTGAATGTGTATGTGTGTTGGTGTGTGTGTGTGTGCGTGTGGGTACGTGTGTGGGTGTGTAGGTGTGTGTTGGTGTGTGTGTATTGGTGTGTGTTGGTGTGTGTGTGTATGCGGGTGCGCGTGTGTGTGTGTGTACGTGCGTGTGTGTGTGGATGTGTGTGTGGGCGTAACTTATAGTGCCACACCTATCACCATAATTAGGGGAAAGAACGGTGATTCAATCTCCGACCCCCAGGAACAGGTTTGCAGATTTGCTGAGCATTTCTGTGAGGTCTTGGGGGAGGGTAATTCCGTCAACCTGAAACACGTCGTGGGGCGAAATGAGACTGACCCTGCCTCAAATATTGGAGGATAGACGTCACCCCCTGTGAGTGGCTGGCTGAGGTGCCATCTGTTGAGGAAGTACTGAAGGCGATCCGGAGTCTGAGACCAGGAAAGGCAGCGGGCAGAGATGATCTCCCAAGCGAAATGCTGAGGGAGGGCGGCGTTTGTGCACAGACTGCCCTACATGACATCATAACAACAGTCTGGACCACTGAACGGGTACCGCAGGATTGGAAGGATGCCCTGGTGGTCCCCCTCTTTAAGAAGGGGGTCCGCACAGACTGTAACAACTACAGGGGCATCTCACTCCTCAGTGTGCCGGGAAAGGTCCTGGCAAGGATTATTCAACATCGCCTTGCCAGGCACGCTGAGGAGAGGCTTGCGGAGCCCCAATGCGGTTTCAGGAAAGGGTGGTCCTGCACAGATACCATGTTTTCTGTCCGTCTGCTACAGCAGAGGTGTAGGAAATTCCAACAAGACCTACATCTCTGCTTTATTGACCTGGTCAAGGCCTATGATACCATCAGTAGGCCTGGGCTCTGGATTGTTCTTCGTGTTTTCGGAGTCCCTGACTCTCTGCTCACGATCATTAAGGACCTTCATGATGGTGAGCGGGCCCGGGTAAAACTACGTGGCCGGGAGTCAGAGCCATTCCCTGTTAACCTTGGGGTGCGACAGGGATGTCCTCTGGCTCCCACATTATTTAACATCTATTTTGACCACGTAGTTCGTGAAGCCTTCAATAGCTGTACCGGGGGAATCTCCATATGGTACAGATATAATGGGAGGCTGATCGACGCCCGGGTGCGGTCAAGGGATGGCTCCCTATTGCTCAACCACGTTATGTATGCTGATGATCTGGTAAATTGCTGCTCACTCAGAGGAGGAGTTGGAGACGCTGCTGCTGAGACTGGAGCGTGCCACTAAGAGGTGGGGCCTTGCCATCAGCCCCACCAAAACTAAGCACCTGCCTGGGTATTTTGTACCATCGGACACTCCACCCCCACAACTCCCAATCGGTGATGGGGCAGTTGTGGAGAGAGTGGAGAGTTTCTCATACCTGGGCAGTGTGCTTATGACTGGCTCCAGTTTAACAGCAGAGGTCTCACTCTGAATCAGTCGAGCGGCAATATCTTTTCATCAGTTGCGTAACGCTGTGTGGAAGCTACCTGGTCTGTCGCTCCGCACTAAGCTTCAGGTCTTCTCGGCCACGGTCATTCCCTCCCTTCTCTACGCTTGCGAAACGTGGACCCCCCTAATGGAACATCTTCGCCGGTTAGAAACATTTAGGCTGGCCTGCCTACGATCCATCCTGGGTTTAACCAGACTGGATTGTGTGAGGAGCTCAAAAATCCTTGAAAGATCTGGGCAAGGTCCCATCGGTGAGCTCCTCCGGTGGGGAAGGCTGCGATGGCTGGGTCATGTAGCCCGCATGCCCAGCCACCGCCTGCCGAAACAGCTTTTGTTCGGCCGGATTGAGGTGGCTAAATGGGCGCGGCACGGGCTAGAGAAGAGGTGGAGTGATGTGGTACAGGAGGACGTGGAGCTGAGTGGACTTGCCGATGACTGGTACCAGCGGTGTCAAGATCGGCCTCTGTGGAGGAGGCTCGTGAAGGACGCTACTGGGCAGTTGGAGGTAGTCGCCCTCCAACAACAACGGAGGGCGGAGGAGCGACGCTCACAACAACGAGCGGAGCGCCGGGTGGCTAAAGCACAGCGGATTGGCACAGTAGGGGGCACAGGTGGTGCATCAGCCAGTCATCTCAGTCAGTCGACCCGTGGCACCTGGGTCTGCCCGTGACCCCCTGCCAGCGGGCTTTCGACACTTCACGTGGCCTCAGGGTGCACATAGCCTGGCACAAGCGTCGTGGTGACGTCACCGCCACTTAGTGGCGAATGGCGGTTGTTGTTGTTGTGTGTATGTGTGTGTGTGTATGTGTGTGTATGTGTGTGTGTATGTGTGTGTGGGTGTGTGGGTGTGTGTGTGGGTGTGTGTGGATGTGTGTGTGGGTGTGTGTGTGGATGTGGATGTGTGTGTGGATGCGCGCAGCTGATGGGATGTGTAAAGCAACACTTTTGGTCATTATGTTGTTGATGTTGTTGATGTTTTTGTTGTTGATGTTGTTCTTCATTATGTTGATGTTGTTGATTATTTTGTTGATTATGTTGTTGATGTTGATGATGTTGATGTTGTTGGTTACGTTGTTGATTACGTTGTTGATGTTGATGACGTTGATGTTGTTGGTTACGTTGTTAATGATGTTGTTGATGTTGTTGTTGTTGTTGATGTTGTTGTTGATGAGGAGAAAGACGTGGGTGGGTGGAGTATGCGAGGAAACAGTTGACGTTAATGGCTTGAGCTGCTTCACTCTGATTCACGTCTTTGACATCATCGGCCACAGGAGGTGATAAAGCAGTCGAAGGGACTGAATTTACAATGAGGAGGAGAGGGGCGGTGGGGGGTCACCCCCCTACCCCCCCTCGCACCCCTCCCCCCTCAAAGCCATAAAAGCCCCGTGACCCCTCAAGGTCAACCCGTCCTTGGTTGTGCTTTATCTACGGAGGTTGAACTTCTTTCGCACCGTACGTAGATTATCCGTGCCATGGGGGGTCTCTGTGAGTGTCTCTGCGAATCTGTGGGTCTCTGTGGGTCTCTGTGGGTCTCTATGGGTCTCTGTGGGTCTCTGTGGGTCTCTGTGGGTCTCTATGGGTCTCTGTGGGTCTCTATGGGTCTCTGTGGGTCCCTGTGGGTCTCTGTGGGTCTGGGTGTCTGTGGGTCTCTATGGGTCTCTGTGAGTCTCTGTGGGTCTCTATGGGTCTCTGTGGGTCTCTGTGGGTCTCTGTGGGTCTGGGTGTCTGTGGGTCTCACTGTATGTGTGCTGAATTTCTTTCGCACCGTACGTAGCTTAACCATGCTATGGGTCTCTATGGGTGTATCTGTCGGTCTATGGGTCTCTGTGGGTCTCTATCTATGTATGTATGCTTAACTTATTCTGTACCGTACGTAGCCAACCGTGCTATGGGTTTATATGGGTGTCTCTATGGGTTTCTGTGGGTTTCTGTGGGTCTCTGTGGGTCTCTGTGGGTCTCTGTGGGTCTCTATATGGGTCTGTGGGTCTGTGGGTCTCTATGGGTCTCTTTGGGTCTCTGTGGATCTGTATAGGTCTTTGTGGGTCTGTGGGTCTCTATGGGTCTCTGTTGGTCTCAATGGGTCTGTGGGTCTCTATGGGTCTCTGTGGGTCTCTATATGAGTCTGTGGGTCTGTGGGTCTCTATGGGTCTCTGTTGGTCTCAATGGGTCTGTGGGTCTCTATGGGTCTCTGTGGGTCTCTATATGAGTCTGTGGGTCAGTGGGTCTTTATGGGTGTCTGTTGGTCTCAATGGGTCTGTGGGTCTCTATGGGTCTCTGTGGGTCTCTATATGAGTCTGTGGGTCTGTGGGTCCCTATGGGTCTCTGTTGGTCTCAATGGGTCTGTGGGTCTCTATGGGTCTCTGTGGGTCTCTATATGAGTCTGTGGGTCTGTGGGTCCCTATGGGTCTCTGTTGGTCTCAATGGGTCTCTGGGTCTCTATGGGTCTCTGTGGGTCTCTATATGCGTCTGTGGGTCTCTATGGGCGTCTGTTGGTCTCAATGGGTCTGTGGGTCTCTATGGGTCTCTGTGGGTCTCTATATGAGTCTGTGGGTCTGTGGGTCTCTATGGGTGTCTGTTGGTCTCAATGGGTCTGTGGGTCTCTATGGGTCTCTGTGTGTCTGCGTGCTTCGGGTCAGTAGTTCGTCTGCATGTAGGGGCGCCGCAGATAGCTATGAGATGTTAACTACCTTGCCTGGTGTGCAGGAGGTCGTGGGCTCGATCCTGACCCTGACACCTGCTGTATATTTGGAGTGTGCGTGTCTCTCTCTCATCATCATCATCATCACGGTGGCTAGGAGATGTTAATTTACTCGCCTGGTCTACAGGAAGTCGTGGGTCTGATCCCGACCCCTGACGCCTGCTGCTGTACATTTGGAGTTTGCGTGTCTCTCTCTCTCATCATCACGGTGGCTAGGAGATGTTAACTACCTCGCCTGGTGTACAGGAGGTCGTGGGTTCTATCCCTGTCTCATCATCATCACGGTGGCTAGGAGAGATGTTAACTACCTCGCCTGGTGTACAGGAGGTCGTGGGTTCTATCCCTGTCTCATCATCATCACGGTGGCTAGGAGAGATGTTAACTTACTCGTCTGGTCTACAGGAAGTCGTGGGTTCGATCCTGACCCTGACACCTGCTGTATATTTGGAGTGTGCGTGTCTCTCTCTCATCATCATCATCACGGTGGCTATGAGATGTTAACTACCTCGCCTGGTCTAGAGGAGGTCGTGGGTTCGATCCTGGCCCTGACGCCTGCTGCTGCTCTATATTTGTAGTTTGCGTGTCTCTCTCATCATCATCACGGTGGCTATGAGATGTTAACTTACTCGTCTGGTCTACAGGAAGTCGTGGGTTCGATCCCGACCCCTGACGCCTGCTGCTGTATATTTGGAGTTTGCGTGTCTCTCTCTCTCTCTCTCCCCGTGTTCGCGTGGATTTCTCTCCGGGACCCTCAGTTTTTCCCTCCACATTAAGAACCAACGTCACCACGCGTTTAGAGTATTTTGATGGGGGGGGGGGGGGTGGGGGGGTGGGGATGGAGGGTAGTTGGCCTACTCGTCCACGGCTGACCAGACGTGTTGTTTGGAGAGGGTGGGACTTACACTTTACCCCACCAAGCCAAACAACCTCCCCCATAGAGCCTCGACGGACTCATGTTGAGGCTGAGTCGACCTCAGGGAGTGGCCCTGGAACCCCGCGAGCGGGAATCGAACTGCGTGGATTTTTTCTGCTGTTGTTTAAGTTTTCGCCGCCGGTCAATGGAACTCGCCGTGGTGGCGAAGATTCCGCTGCGTTTCAAATGCCTTTCCGGGAGATCGACTTCATATCGATATACACGCTCGCACAAGCGAGCTATAGACCAACACACAGAGAGCCATACATCCTATGGCGAGCTCCTGTGCATGAAGAGCGATGTTTGAATCGTTAATTCTACCTTTGTTAACAGGTAAGAAGAGACGTTAATAGATCGAGCCGCAGATTTACACAGAGGCCCGCTGATGCACACAGAGAGCCATTGACAAGCGTAGAGAGGCACAGACTCACACAGAGGCTCACAGATTCACACAGAGAGCCACAGACTCACACAGAGACCCAGAGACTCACACAGAGACCCACAGGCTCACACAGAGGCTCACAGATTCACACAGAGACCCACAGACTCACACAGAGACCCACAGACTCACACAGAGGCTCACAGATTCACACAGAGACCCACAGACTCACAAAGAGACCCACAGACTCACACAGAGAACCCACAGACTCACACAGAGGCTCACAGATTCACACAGAGACCCACAGACTCGCACAGAGACCCACAGACTCACACAGAGACCCACAGACTCACACATAGACCCACAGACTCACACAGAGGCTCACAGATTCACATAGAGACCCACAGACTCACACAGAGGCTCACAGTCTCACACAGAGACCCACAGACTCACACAGAGACCCATAGACGAACACAGAGACCCATAGAATCACAGAGACCCATATACTCGCACAGAGACCCACAGACTCACACAGAGGCCAACAGACTCACACAGACTCCAATAGACTCACACAGAGGCCCACAGACTCACACAGAGACCCATAGACGAACACAGAGACCCATAGAATCACAGAGACCAACAGACTCACACAGAGACACATAGACTCGCACAGAGGCCCACAGACTCACACAGAAACCCTTAGATTCACAAAGAGACCTACAAACTCAGACAGAGACCCATAGACTCACACAGAGGCCCACAAACTCACACAGAGTCCAATAGACTCACACAGAGGCCCACAGACTCACACAGAGACCCACAGACTCACACAGAGGCTCACAGACTCACACAGAGACCCACAGACTCACACAGAGACCCATAGACGAACACAGAGACCCATAGAATCACAGAGACCCATATACTCACACAGAGACCCATAGACTCACACAGAGGCCCACAGACTCACACAGAGTCCAATAGACTCACACAGAGGCCCACAGACTCACACAGAGACCCATAGACGAACACAGAAACCCATAGAATCACAGAGACCCATATACTCACACAGAGACCCATAGACTCGCACAGAGGCCCACAGACTCACACAGAGTCCAATAGACTCACACAGAGGCCAACAGACTCACACAGAGACCCATAGACTCGCACAGAGGCCCACAGACTCACACAGAAACCGTTAAATTCACACAGAGACCTACAAACTCACACAGAGACCCATAGACTCACACAGAGGCCCACAAACTCACACAGAGTCCCATAGACTCACACAGAGGCCCAGAGACTCACACAAAGATTCACAGACTCACACAGAGACCCATAGACTCACACAGAGACCCATGGACTCGCATAGTGCCCCTTGACTCGCACAGAGACCCATAGACTCACATATAGACCCGTAGACGTACATAGAGCCTCATAGACTCACACAGAGACCCACAGACTCACACAGAGACCCATAGACACACAGAGACTCATAGACTCACACAGAGACCCATAGACTCACACAGAGACCCACAGACTCACACAGAGACCCATAGACTCACACAGAGACCCATGGACTCGCATAGTGACCCATAGACTCGCACAGAGACCCATAGACTCACATAGAGACCCATAGACTTACATAGAGACTCATAGACTCACACAGAGGCCCACAGGCTCACACAGAGACCCACAGACTCACACAGAGACCCATAGACGAACACAGAGACCCATAGAATCACAGAGACCCATATACTCACACAGAGACCCATAGACTCACACAGAGGCCCACAGACTCACACAGAGTCCAATAGACTCACACAGAGGCCCACAGACTCACACAGAGACCCATAGACGAACACAGAGACCCATAGAATCACAGAGACCAACAGACTCACAAAGAGACCCATAGACTCGCACAGAGGCCCACAGACTCACACAGAGTCAAATAGACTCACACAGAGGCCCACAGACTCACACAGATACCCACAGACTCACACAGAGACCCACACACACACACAGAGACCCACAGAATCGCACAGAGACCCACAGACTCACACAGAGACCCACAGTCACACACAGAGACCCACAGACTCACACAGAGACCAACAAACTCACACAGAGACCCATAGACTCACACAGAGACCCACAGACTCACACAGAGACCCAGAGACTCACACAGAGACCCGTAGACTCACACAGAGACCCGTAGACTCACACAGAGATCCACAGACACACACAGAGACCCACAGATTCACACAGAGACCCACAGACTCACACAGAGACCCACAGACTCACACAGAGACCCACAGACTCACACAGAGACCCACAGACTCACACAGAGACCCACAGACTCACACAGAGACCCACAGACTCATACAGAGACCCACAGACTCGCACAGAGACCCACAGACTCACACAGAGACCCACAGACTCACACAGAGACCCATAGACTCACACAGAGACTCATAGACTCACACAGAGACCCACAGACACACACAGAGACCCACAGACTCACACAGAGACCCACAGACTCACACAGAGACCCACAGACACACACAGAGACCCATAGACTCACACAGAGACCCATAGACTCACACAGAGCCCCACAGACTCACACAGAGACCCACAGACTCACACAGAGACCCACAGACTCACACAGAGACCCACAGACACACACAGAGACCCACAGACTCACACAGAGACCCACAGACTCACATAGAGACCCACAGACTCACACAGAGACCCACAGACTCACACAGAGACCCACAGACTCACATAGAGACCCACAGACTCACACATAGAGACCCACAGACTCACACATAGAGACCCACAGACTCACACATAGAGACCCACAGACTCACACAGAGACCCACAGACTCACCACACAGAGACCCACTGACTCACACAGAGACCCACAGACTCACACAGAGACCCACAGACTCACATAGAGACCTACAGACTCACACATAGAGACCCACAGACTCACACATAGAGACCCACAGACTCACACAGAGACCCACAGACTCACCACACAGAGACCCACAGACTCACAGAGAGACCCACAGACACACACAGAGATCCACAGACTCACACATAGAGACCCACACACTCACATAGAGACCCACAGACTCACATAGAGACCCACAGACTCACACATAGAGACCCACAGACTCACACATAGAGACCCACAGACTCACACAGAGACCCACAGACTCACCACACAGAGACCCACTGACTCACACAGAGACCCACAGACTATCACATAGAGACCCACAGACTCACATAGAGACCCACAGACTCACATAGAGACCCACAGACTCACACATAGAGACCCACAGACTCACACAGAGACCCACAGACTCACACAGAGACCCACAGACTCACACAGAGACCCACAGACTCACATAGAGACCCACAGACTCACACAGAGACCCACAGACTCACACAGAGACCCACAAACTCACACAGAGACCCACAGACTCACATAGAGACCCACAGACTCACACATAGAGACCCACAGACTCACACAGAGACCCACAGACTCACACAGAGACCCACAGACTCACACAGAGACCCAAAGACTCACATAGAGACCCACAGACTCACAAAGAGAGCCATAGACTCACATAGAGACCCACAGACTCACATAGAGACCCATAGACTCACACATAGAGACCCACAGACTCACACAGAGACCCACAGACTCACCACACAGAGACCCACAGACTCACACAGAGACCCACAGACACACACAGAGACCCACAGACTCACACATAGAGACCCACAGACTCACATAGAGACCCACAGACTCAAATAGAGACCCACAGACTCACACATAGAGACCCACAGACTCACACATAGAGACCCACAGACTCACACAGAGACCCACAGACTCACCACACAGAGACCCACTGACTCACACAGAGACCCACAGACTCACACTTAGAGACCCACAGACTCACATAGAGACCCACAGACTCACATAGAGACCCACAGACTCACACATAGAGACCCACAGACTCACACAGAGACCCACAGACTCACACAGAGACCCACAGACTCACATAGAGACCCACAGACTCACACATAGAGACCCACAGACTCACACAGAGACCCACAGACTCACACAGAGACCCACAGACTCACACAGAGACCCACAGACTCATATAGAGACCCACAGACTCACACATAGAGACCCACAGACTCACACAGAGACCCACAGACTCACACAGAGACCCACAGACTCACACAGAGACCCACAGACTCACACAGAGACCCACAGACTCACATAGAGACCCACAGACTCACACAGAGACCCACAGACACACACAGAGACCCACAGACTCACACAGAGACCCACAGACGCACACAGAGACCCACAGACTCACCACACAGAGACCCATAGACTCACACAGAGACCCACAGACTCACACATAGAGACCCACAGACTCACACAGAGACCCACAGACACACACAGAGACCCACAGACTCACACAGAGACCCACAGACTCACCACACAGAGACCCACAGACTCACACAGAGACCCACAGACTCACACAGAGACCCATAGACTCACACAGAGACCCACAGACTCACACAGAGACCCACAGACTCACACAGAGACCCATAGACTCACACAGAGACCCATAGACTCACACAGAGACCCACAGACTCACACAGAGACCCATAGACTCACACAGAGACCCACAGACTCACACAGTGACCCACAGACTCACACAGAGACCCATAGACTCACACAGAGACCCACAGACTCACGTAGAGACCCACAGACTCACACAGAGACCCATAGACTCACACAGAGACCCACAGACTCACACAGAGACCCACAGACTCACCACACAGAGACCCACAGACTCACCACACAGAGACCCACAGACTCACACAGAAACCCACAGACTCACACATAGAGACCCACAGACTCACAAAGAGACCCACAGACTCACACAGAGACCCATAGACTCACCACACAGAGACCCACAGACTCACACAGAGACCCACAGACTCACACAGAGACCCACAGACTCACACAGAGACCCATAGACTCACACAGAGACCCACAGACTCACACAGAAACCCACAGACTCACACATAGAGACCCACAGACTCACAAAGAGACCCACAGACTCACACAGAGACCCATAGACTCACCACACAGAGACCCACAGACTCACACAGAGACCCACAGACTCACACAGAGACCCACAGACTCACACAGAGACCCATAGACTCACACAGAGACCCACAGACTCACACAGAGACCCATAGACTCACACAGAGACCCACAGACTCACACAGAGACCCACAGACTCACACAGAGACCCACAGACTCACACAGAGACCCACAGACTCACACAGAGACCCACAGACTCACACAGAGACCCACAGACTCACACAGAGACCCACAGACTCACACAGAGACCCACAGACTCACACAGAGACCCACAGACTCACATAGAGACCCACAGACTCACACAGAGACCCATAGACTCACACAGAGACCCATAGACTCACACAGAGACCCACAGACTCACACAGAGACCCACAGACTCACACAGAGACCCATAGACTCACACAGAGACCCACAGACTCACACAGAGACCCATAGACTCACACAGAGACCCACAGACTCACACAGAGACCCACAGACTCACACAGAGACCCACAGACTCACACAGAGACCCACAGACTCACACAGAGACGTACAGACTCACACAGAGACCCACAGACTCACACAGAGACCCACAGACTCACACAGAGACCCACAGACTCACACATAGAGACCCACAGACCCACACAGAGACCCACAGACTCACACAGTGACCCATAGACTCACATAGAGACCCACAGACTCACCACACAGAGACCCATAGACACACACATAGAGACCCACAGACTCACATAGAGACCCACAGACTCACACAGAGACCCACAGACTCACATAGAGACCCACAGACTCACCACACAGAGACTCATAGACTCACATAGAGACCCACAGACTCACATAGAGACCCATAGACACACACATAGAGACCCACAGACTCACACAGAGGCCCACAGACTCACACAGAGACCCACAGACTCACCACATAGAGACCCACAGACTCACACATAGAGACCCATAGACGCACACAGAGACCCACAGACTCACCACACAGAGACCCACAGACTCACACATAGAGACCCACAGACTCACCACACAGAGACCCATAGACTCACACAGAGACCCACAGACTCACACAGAGACCCATAGACTCACATAGAGACCCACAGACTCACACAGAGACCCACAGACTCACACAGAGACCCACAGACTCACATAGAGACCCACAGACTCACATAGAGACCCATAGACTCATCACATAGAGACCCATAGACTCACAGAGACCCATAGACTCACACATAGAGACCCATAGACTCACACAGAGACCCACAGACTCACACAGAGACCCATAGACTCACATAGAGACCCACAGACTCACCACACAGAGACCCACAGACTCACACAGAGACCCACAGACTCACCACATAGAGACCCATAGACTCACACAGAGACCCACAGACTCACATAGAGACCCACAGACTCACACAGAGACCCACAGACTCACACATAGAGACCCACAGACTCACACAGAGACCCACAGACTCACATAGAGACCCATAGACTCACATAGAGACCCACAGACTCACACAGAGACCCACAGACTCACACATAGAGACCCACAGACTCACACAGAGACCCACAGACTCACACATAGAGACCCACAGACTCACACAGAGACCCACAGACTCACACATAGAGACCCACAGACTCACACAGAGACCCACAGACTCACACATAGAGACCCACAGACTCACACAGAGACCCACAGACTCACACAGAGACCCACAGACTCACACAGAGACCCATAGACTCACCACACAGAGACCCACAGACTCACACATAGAGACCCACAGACTCACACAGAGACCCACAGACTCACACACAGAGACCCACAGACTCACACAGAGACCCACAGACTCACATAGAGGCCCACAGACTCACCACACAGAGACCCACAGACTCACACAGAGACCCACAGACTCACCACACAGAGACCCACAGACTCACCACACAGAGACCCACAGACTCACACAGAGACCCACAGACTCACACATAGAGACCCACAGACTCACACAGAGACCCACGGACTCACACAGAGACCCATAGACTCACACAGAGACCCACAGACTCACACACAGAGACCCACAGAGTCACACATAGAGACCCACAGACTCACACAGAGACCCACAGACTCACACAGAGACCCACAGACTCACATAGAGACCCACATACTCACATAGAGACCCATAGACTCATCACATAGAGACCCATAGACTCACAGAGACCCATAGAGACTCACAGAGACCCATAGACTCACACATAGAGACCCATAGACTCACACAGAGACCCACAGACTCACACAGAGACCCATAGACTCACATAGAGACCCACAGACTCACCACACAGAGACCCACAGACTCACACAGAGACCCACAGACTCACCACATAGAGACCCATAGACTCACACAGAGACCCACAGACTCACATAGAGACCCACAGACTCACATAGAGACCCACAGACTCACACATAGAGACCCACAGACTCACACAGAGACCCACAGACTCACATAGAGACCCATAGACTCACATAGAGACCCACAGACTCACACAGAGACCCACAGACTCACACATAGAGACCCACAGACTCACACAGAGACCCACAGACTCACACATAGAGACCCACAGACTCACACAGAGACCCACAGACTCACACATAGAGACCCACAGACTCACACAGAGACCCACAGACTCACACATAGAGACCCACAGACTCACACAGAGACCCACAGACTCACACAGAGACCCACAGACTCACACAGAGACCCATAGACTCACACAGAGACCCACAGACTCACACATAGAGACCCACAGACTCACACAGAGACCCACAGACTCACACATAGAGACCCACAGACTCACACCGAGACCCACAGACTCACACAGAGACCCACAGACTCACATAGAGACCCACAGACTCACCACACAGAGACCCACAGACTCACCACACGGAGACCCACAGACTCACACAGAGACCCACAGACTCACACAGAGACCCACAGACTCACCACACAGAGACCCACAGACTCACCACACAGAGACCCACAGACTCACACAGAGACCCACAGACTCACCACACAGAGACCCACAGACTCACCACACAGAGACCCACAGACTCACATAGAGACCCACAGACTCACACATAGAGACCCACAGACTCACATAGAGACCCACAGACTCACACAGAGACCCACAGAGTCACACAGAGACCCACAGACTCACCACACAGAGACCCACAGACTCACACATAGAGACCCACAGGCTCACACAGAGACCCACAGACTCACACAGAGACCCACAGACTCACACAGAGACCCATAGACTCATCACAGAGACCCACAGACTCACACATAGAGACCCACAGACTCACACATAGAGACCCACAGACTCACACAGAGACCCACAGACTCACACATAGAGACCCACAGTGTTAGTCTACGGGCTGTAGCCACTGCCACTCCCGTCACGACTTCGTGAAGAGCACGAAGAGGAGGCCAAGGCAAGGTCGACGACTTCTCCCCCCTCCTCCCCCTCCTCCCCCCTCCTCCTCCCTCCTCCTCCCCCCTCCTCCTCCTCCCCCCTCCCCCCTCCCTGCCCCCCTCCTCCTCCCCCCTCCCCCCTCCCCCTTCCTCCTCCCCCCTCCTCCTCCCCCTCCTCCCCCTCCCTCCCCCTCCTCCTCCCTCCTCCTCCTCATCCCCCCTCCCCCCTCCTCCTCCCCCCTCCCCCCTCCCCCCTCCTCCTCCCCCCTCCCCCTCCTCCTCTCCCCTCCCCCCTCCTCCTCCCCCCTCCCCCCTCCTCCTCTCCCCTCCCCCCTCCTCCTCCCTCCCTCCTCCTCCTCCCTCCTCCTCATCCCCCCTCCTCCCTCCCCCCTCCTCCCCCCTCCTCCTCCCTCCCTCGCCCCTCCTCTTCCACCTCCTCCGCCTCCTCCTCCCCCCCCCTCCCCTACCCGCCCAAACACGTGAGTAACACCACGAGACCTGGCAGCGGGAAGGCGGCGACGGCGTCGGCCAGCCTCGATCCATCGACGCCGCCCCCCCGGCCCCCACCCCCACCCCCCCCGGCCCCCCCGGCCCCCACCCCCACCCCCACCTCCCGGCCCCCCCGCCCCCACCTCGCGCGAGTTATGTATTTATCTGCTGAATGCCGAGCGGGTTATTTGTGTTTGTGTCGAGCGCGAGGCGAGTCGAGCGAGACGACTTCGCTCGCCGATTTACGACCAATTAGCAGGGGAGGTGGCGGCGGTGGTGGCGGGGGGCCCCGTCAGCCCTCCCGGGGTTCATTGCATCCGCGCAGCGATTTACCGCCCGCTTAAGTTGGGTGGGGGAGTGAGAGAGAATTTGATGCGAGAGTGGCCGCTGGTTTATGAGATTGGGCGGCTCGGGTGGGTGAGTTGGTGGGTGAGTGGGTGGGTGGGTGAGTTGGTGGGTGAGTTGGTGGGTGAGTTGGTGGGTGAGTTGGTGAGTGAGTGGGTGGGTGAGTTGGTGGGTGGGTGAGTTGGTGGGTGAGTTGGTGAGTGAGTGGGTGGGTGGGTGGGTGAGTGGGTGGGTGAGTGGGTGGGTGAGTGAGTTGGTGGGTGAGTGAGTTGGTGGGTGAGTGAGTTGGTGGGTGAGTTGGTGGGTGAGTTGGTGGGTGAGTTGGTGGGTGAGTTGGTGGGTGAGTGGGTGAGTTGGTGGGTGAGTGGGTGGGTGAGTGGGTGGGTGAGTTGGTGGGTGAGTTGGTGGGTGAGTTGGTGGGTGAATTGGTGAGTGAGTGGGTGGGTGAGTTGGTGGGTGGATGAGTTGGTGAGTGAGTGGGTGGGTGAGTGGGTGGGTGAGTTGGTGGGTGAGTGGGTGGGTGAGTGGGTGGGTGAGTGGGTGGGTGAGTGGGTGGGTGAGTTGGTGAGTGAGTGGGTGGGTGAGTGGGTGGGTGAGTGAGTTGGTGGGTGAGTTGGTGGGTGAGTTGGTGGGTGAGTTGGTGGGTGAGTGAGTGTGCCAGTGGGTGGGTGAGTGGGTGGGTGAGTGGGTGGGTGGGTGAGTGTGTGGGTGAGTGGGTGGGTGAGTGAGTGTGCCAGTGGATGAGTTGGTGTGTGGGTGGGTGAGTTGGTTGGTGGGTGGGTGGATGGGTGAGTTGGTGGTTGAGTGAGTGTGCCAGTGGGTGAGTGGGTGGGTGAGTTGGTGGGTGAGTGAGTGGGTGGGTGAGTGGGTGGGTGAGTGGGTGGGTGAGTGGGTGGGTGAGTGAGTGTGCCAGTGGATGAGTGGGTGGGTGAGTGGGTTGGTGGGTGAGTGGGTGGGTGAGTTGGTGGGTGAGTGGGTGGGTGAGTGGGTGTGTGAGTGGGTGGGTGAGTGAGTGTGCCAGTGGGTGAGTTGGCGTGTGGGTGGGTGAGTTGGTGGGTGAGTGGGTGGGTGAGTGGGTGGGTGAGTTGGTGGGTGAGTTGGTGGGTGAGTTGGTGGGTGAGTGGGTGGGTGAGTTGGTGGGTGAGTTGGTGGGTGAGTTGGTGTTTGGGTGAGTGTGCCAGTGGGTGGGTGGGTGAGTGGGTGGGTGAGTGAGTGTGTGAGTTGGTGGGTGAGTGGGTGTGCCAGTGGGTGGGTGGGTGGGTGAATGAGTTGGTGGGTGAGTGGGTGTGTGAGTTGGTCGTGGTTACTTATGCCCCCACCGAAGATGAACATCCGTGGAAGGATGCAGGCAAAGCCGATGAGTCAGATGCCTTCTATGACCTCCTGTCACAGGTGCTGGCTAAAGTGGCCACTCGGGATAGAGTCATCATGTTGGGTGACTTCAATGCCCGAGTTGGTCATGATACTGGCACCTGGTCTGGAGTGATTGGAGGGCATGGGCCAGATCAGCTCAATAACAACGGTAGGAGGCTGCTAGATTTTTGTGCAGCCCATGGGCTTGTAATTACCAACACGCTGTTCCGGCATCGGCGCATCCACACAACATCATGGATGCATGCCGGGTCCAAGCAAGAACATCTGCTGGACTACATAGTGACGGACCAGCGAATGCGAGCCCATGTCCTTGACACCAGGACCTACCGTGGAGCTGATCTGCCCTCTGACCATCGACTAGTCATCTGTAAGATGCGCCTGCCATTCTTCCACTCCGGTGGTGGGTGTACACCCAGGACCCCATTCCAACCTAAAGTGGCCTGGTCTCAGTTATCTGATGAAAGTTGCAAGCGAGAATTTCATCATCGCTTGCGGCTGGGATTGGCATCGTCCCCGACTCCTCCTGATGTCGAGGGTAAATGGGCGAGGTTTAGGACTGTGACTCATGCAGCTGCAATGGCTGCTTTGGGTACGCGGTCCAGACCTCCCCAGACACCCTGGATGACAGAGGAGTTGTTCAGGATGGTTGAGAAAAAGCGACAGGCCCACTGTCATCGGCTACAGAATCCCACGTCAGAGAATGAGGAGGCTTACCGCAGCCTTCGCTCGGAGGTTCGGAGAGCCGTGAGGCGCTGCAAGGATGGGTGGTGGTCGCGGGTTGCTGAGGAGATGGAGTCTGCCTCAGTGGCCCGTGATCACAAATCGATATTTAACTCCATCAAAAAAGTAACCTGCAGCGCCACACCTATTACCATCATTAGGGGAAAAAACGGTGATCCAATTTCCGACCCCCAGGAACAGGTTCGCAGATTTGCTGAGCATTTCTGTGAGGTCCTGGGGGAGGGAAAATCCCACAGCCAGGAAAACATCGTGGCACAAAGTGAGGATAACCCTGCTGAGGCTGCGGTGCCTCAAATATTGGATGAAGTCACCCCCTGTGAGTGGCTGGCTGAGGTGCCATCTGCTGAGGAAGTATTGAAGGCAATCCGGAGTCTGAGACCAGGAAAGGCAGCGGGCAGAGATGATCTCCCAAGCGAAATGCTGAGGGAGGGTGGCGTTTGTGCACAGACTGCCCTATATGACATCATAACAACAGTCTGGACCACTGGACGGGTTCCGCAGGATTGGAAGGATGCCCTGGTGGTCCCCCTTTTTAAGAAGGGGGACCGCACAGACTGTAACAACTACAGGGGCATCTCACTCCTCAGTGTGCCGGGAAAGGTCCTGGCAAGGATTATTCAGCATCGCCTTGCCAGGCACGCTGAGGAGAGGCTTGCGGAGCCCCAATGCGGTTTCAGGAAAGGGCGGTCCTGCACAGATGCCATATTTTCTGTCCGTCTGCTACAGCAGAGGTGTAGGGAATTCCAACAAGACCTACATCTCTGCTTTATTGACCTGGTCAAGGCCTATGATACCATCAGTAGGCCTGGGCTCTGGGTCGTTCTTCGTGCTTTTGGGGTACCTGACCCTCTGCTCACGATCATTAAGGACCTTCATGATGGTGAGCGGGCCCGGGTAAAACTACGTGGCCGGGAGTCAGAGCCATTCCCTGTACACCTTGGGGTGCGACAGGGATGTCCTCTGGCTCCCACATTATTTAACATCTATTTTGACCACGTAGTTCGTGAAGCCTTCAATAGCTGTACCGGGGGAATCTCCATATGGTACAGATATAATGGGAGGCTAATCGATGCCCGGGTGCGGTCAAGGGATGGCTCCCTATTGCTCAACCACGTTATGTATGCTGATGACTTGGTAATAGCTGCTCAGTCAGAGGAGGAGTTGGAGACGCTGCTGCTGAGACTGGAGCGTGCCACTAAGAGGTGGGGCCTTACCATCAGCCCCACCAAAACTAAGCACCTGCCTGGGTATTTTGTACCATCGGACACTCCACCCCCACAACTCCCAATCGGTGATGGGGCAGTTGTGGAGAGAGTGGAGAGTTTCCCATACCTGGGCAGTGTGCTTATGACTGGCTCCAGTTTAACAGCAGAGGTCTCACTCCGAATCAGTCGAGCGGCAATATCTTTTCATCGGTTGCGTAACGCTGTGTGGAAGCTACCTGGTCTGTCGCTCCGCACTAAGCTTCAGGTCTTCTCGGCCACGGTCATTCCCTCCCTTCTCTACGCTTGCGAAACGTGGACCCCCCTAATGGAACATCTTCGCCGGTTAGAAACATTTAGGCTGACCTGCCTACGATCCATCCTGGGTTTAACCAGACTGGATTGTGTGAGGAGCTCACAAATCCTTGAAAGATCTGGGCAGGGTCCCATCGGTGAGCTCCTCCGGCAGGCAAGGCTGCGATGGCTGGGTCATGTAGCCCGCATGCCCAGCCACCGCATGCCGAAACAGCTTTTGTTTGGCCGGATTGAGGGGGCTAAGCGGGCGCGGCACGGGCTAGAGAAGAGATGGAGTGATGTGGTACAGGAGGACGTGGAGCTGAGTGGACTTGCCGATGACTGGTACCAGCGGTGTCAAGATCGGCCTCTGTGGAGGAGGCTCGTGAAGGATGCTACTGGGCAGTTGGAGGCAGTCGCCCTCCAACAACAACGGAGGGCGGAGGAGCGACGCTCACAACAGCGAGCGGAGCGCCGGGTGGCTAAAGCACAGCGGGTTGGCACAGTAGGGGGCACAGGTGGTGCATCAGCCAGTCATCTCAGTCAGTCGACCCGTGGCACCTGGGTCTGCCCCGTGACCTCCTGCCAGCGGGCGTTCGACACTTCACGTGGCCTCAGGGTGCACATAGCCTGGCACAAGCGTCGTGGTGACGTCACCGCCACTTAGTGGCGAATGGCGGTTGTTGTTGTTGTTGTGTGAGTTGGTGGGTGGGTGAGTGGGTGGGTGAGTGAGTGTGTGAGTTGGTGGGTGAGTGAGTTGGTGGGTGAGTGAGTTGGTGGGTGAGTGAGTTGGTGGGTGAGTTGGTGGGTGAGTTGGTGGGTGAGTGAGTGTGCCAGTGGGTGAGTGGGTGGGTGTGTGAGTTGGTGGGTGAGTGAGTGAGTTGGTGGGTGAGTGGGTGGGTGAGTGGGTGGGTGAGTGGGTGGGTGAGTGAGTGTGTGAGTTGGTGGGTGAGTGAGTTGGTGGGTGAGTTGGTGGGTGAGTTGGTGGGTGAGTGAGTGTGCCAGTGGATGAATTGACGGGTGGGTCAGTAGGTAAGTTGGTGGGTGGAGTGGGTGGGTTGGTAGCTGGGGTGGTGGGTGAGTTGGTGGGTGAGTTGGTGGGTGGAGTGGGTGAGTAAATGGGTGAGTGGGTGGGTGAGTGGGTGGGCGAGTGGGTGGGTGAGTTGGTGGATGAGTGTGTGGGTGAGTGGGTGTGTGAGTTGGTGGGTGAGTGGGTGTGCCAGTGGGTGAGTGGGTGGGTGAGTGGGTGAGTGGGTGGGTGAGTGGGTGGGTGAGTGAGTGTGTGAGTTGGTGGGTGAGTGAGTTGGTGGGTGAGTTGGTGGGTGAGTGAGTTGGTGGGTGAGTGAGTTGGTGGATGAGTTGGTGGGTGAGTGAGTGTGCCAGTGGATGAATTAGCGGGTGCGTGAGTGAGTAAGTTGGTGAGTAATTGGGTGAGTTGGTGGGGTGATGGGTGAGTTGGTGGGTGAGTTGATGAGCGGAATGAGTGGGTGAGTGTGCCAGAGGATGAGTGGGTCGATGAGTGAGTGAGTGCGTGGGTGAGTTTGTGGGTGTGTGGGTTGATGGGTGGGTGGGTGAGTTGATGGGTGAATGAGTGGGAGAGCGAGTGAGTGAATGTGCAAGTGGGTGGGTGAATTAGTGGGTGAGTGGGTGATTGCCTAGTCTATGGGCAATGCCAGTCTATGGGTAATCTTAGTCTATAGACAATATCAGTCTATGGGTAATGTAAATCTATGGGCAATATCAGTCTATGGGTAATGTAAATCTATAGGCAATATCAGTCTATGGGCAATGTAAATCTATAGGCAATATCAGTCATTGGGTAATGTAAATCTATAGACAATATCAGTCTATAGGTAATGTACATCTATAGGCAATATCAGTCTATGGGCAATGTAAATCTATACACAATATCAGTCTATAGGTAATGCAAATCTATAGGCAATATCAGTCTATAGGTAATGTAAATCTATAGGCAATATCAGTCTATGGGTAATGTAAATCTATGTGCAATATCAGTCTATGGATAATGTAAATCTATAGACAATATCAGTCTATAGGTAATGTAAATATATAGACAATATCAGTCTATGGGCAATGTAAATCTATAGACAATATCAGTCTATAGGCAATGTAAATCTATAGACAATATCAGTCTATAGGTAATGTAAATCTATAGGCAATATCAGTCTATGGGTAATGTAAATCTATAGGCAATACCAGTCTATAGGCAATGTAAATCTATAGGCAATATCAGTCTATAGGCAATGTAAATCTATGGACAATATCAGTCTATAGGTAATGTAAATCTATAGACAATATCAGTCTATAGGTAATGTAAATCTATAGGCAATATCAGTCTATAGGTAATGTAAATCTATAGGCAATATCAGTCTATGGGCAATGTAAATCTATAGACAATATCAGTCTATAGGCAATGTAAATCTATAGGCAATATCAGTCTATAGGTAATGTAAATCTATGGGCAATATCAGTCTATGGGTAATGTAAATCTAGAGGCAATATCAGTCTATGGATAATGTAAATCTATAGACAATATCAGTCTATAGGTAATGTAAATCTATAGACAATATCAGTCTATGGGCAATGTAAATCTATAGACAATATCAGTCTATAGGCAATGTAAATCTATAGACAATATCAGTCTATAGGTAATGTAAATCTATAGGCAATATCAGTCTATGGGTAATGTAAATCTATAGGCAATACCAGTCTATAGGCAATGTAAATCTATAGGCAATATCAGTCTATAGGCAATGTAAATCTATAGGCAATATCAGTCTATAGGCAATGTAAATCTATAGACAATATCAGTCTATGGGTAATGTAAATCTATAGACAATATCAGTCTATGGGCAATGTAAATCTATAGACAATATCAGTCTATGGGCAATGTAAATCTATAGGCAATATCAGTCTATGGGCAATGTAAATCTATAGACAATATCAGTCTATAGGTAATGTAAATCTATAGGCAATATCAGTCTATAGGTAATGTAAATCTATAGGCAATATCAGTCTATAGGTAATGTAAATCTATAGGCAATATCAGTCTATAGGTAATGTAAATCTATGGTCAATATCAGTCTATGGGCAATGTAAATCTATAGGCAATATCAGTCTATAGGTAATGTAAATCTATAGGCAATATCAGTCTATAGGCAATGTAAATCTATGTGCAATATCAGTCTCTAGGTAATGTGAATCTATAGGCAATATCAGTCTATAGGCAATGTAAATCTACGTGCAATATCAGTCTATGGATAATGTAAATCTATAGGCAATATCAGTGTATGGGTAATGTAAATCTATAGGCAATATCAGTCTATAGGCAATGTAAATCTATGGACAATATCAGTCTATGGATAATGTAAATCTATAGACAATATCAGTCTATGGGCAATGTAAATCTATGGGCAATATCAGTCTATGGGCAATGTAAATCTATAGGCAATATCAGTCCATGGGTAATGTAAATCTATAGGCAATATCAGTCTAAAGGTAATGTAAATCTATAGGCGATATCAGTCTATAGTTAATGTAAATCTATAGGCAATATCAGTGTATAGGTAATGTAAATCTATAGTCAATATCAGTCTATGGGCAATGTAAATCTATAGGCAATATCAGTCTATAGGTAATGTAAATCTATGGGCAATATCAGTCTATGGATAATGTAAATCTATGGGCAATATCAGTCTATGGGCAATGTAAATCTATAGACAATATCAGTCTATAGGCAATGTGAATCTATAGGCAATGTCAGTCTATGGGCAATGTAAATCTCTAGACAATATCAGTCTATGGGTAATGTAAATCTATAGGCAATATCAGTCTATGGTAATGTAAATCTATAGGCAATATCAGTCTATGGGTAATGTAAATCTATAGGCAATATCAGTCTATGGATAATGTAAATCTATGGGCAATATTAGTTTATGGGTAATGTAAATCTATAGGCAATATCAGTCTATGGATAATGTAAATCTATGGGCAATATCAGTATATGGGCAATGTAAATCTATAGGCAATATCAGTCTATGGATAATGTAAATCTATGGGCAATATCAGTCTATGGGTAATGTTCATCTATGGACAATATCAGTCTATGGATAATGTAAATCTATAGACAATATCAGTCTATAGGTAATGTAAATCTATAGGCAATATCAGTCTATAGGCAATGTAAATCTATGTGCAATATCAGTCTCTAGGTAATGTGAATCTATAGGCAATATCAGTCTATAGGCAATGTAAATCTACGTGCAATATCAGTCTATGGATAATGTAAATCTATAGGCAATATCAGTGTATGGGTAATGTAAATCTATAGGCAATATCAGTCTATAGGCAATGTAAATCTATGGACAATATCAGTCTATGGATAATGTAAATCTATAGACAATATCAGTCTATGGGCAATGTAAATCTATGGGCAATATCAGTCTATGGGCAATGTAAATCTATAGGCAATATCAGTCCATGGGTAATGTAAATCTATAGGCAATATCAGTCTAAAGGTAATGTAAATCTATAGGCAATATCAGTCTATAGTTAATGTAAATCTATAGGCAATATCAGTGTATAGGTAATGTAAATCTATAGTCAATATCAGTCTATGGGCAATGTAAATCTATAGGCAATATCAGTCTATAGGTAATGTAAATCTATGGGCAATATCAGTCTATGGATAATGTAAATCTATGGGCAATATCAGTCTATGGGCAATGTAAATCTATAGACAATATCAGTCTATAGGCAATGTGAATCTATAGGCAATATCAGTCTATGGGTAATGTAAATCTATAGACAATATTAGTCTATAGGCAATGTGAATCTATAGGCAATGTCAGTCTATGGGCAATGTAAATCTCTAGACAATATCAGTCTATGGGTAATGTAAATCTATAGGCAATATCAGTCTATGGTAATGTAAATCTATAGGCAATATCAGTCTATGGGTAATGTAAATCTATAGGCAATATCAGTCTATGGATAATGTAAATCTATGGGCAATATTAGTTTATGGGTAATGTAAATCTATAGGCAATATCAGTCTATGGATAATGTAAATCTATGGGCAATATCAGTATATGGGCAATGTAAATCTATAGGCAATATCAGTCTATGGATAATGTAAATCTATGGGCAATATCAGTCTATGGGTAATGTTCATCTATGGACAATATCAGTCTATGGGTAATGTAAATCTATGGGCAATATCAGTCTATGGGTAATGTTCATCTATGGACAATATCAGTCTATGAGCAATGTAAATCTATAGACAATATCAGTCTATGGGCAATGTAAATCTATGGGTAATGTAAATCTATGGGCAATATCAGTCTATGGACAATGTTAATCTATAGGCAATATCAGTCTATGGGTAATGTAAATCTATAGACAATATCAGTCTATGGGCAATGTAAATCTATGGGCAATATCAGTCTATGGGCAATGTAAATCTATAGGCAATATCAGTCTATAGGTAATGTAAATCTATGGGCAATATCAGTCTATGGGCAATGTAAATCTATAGACAATATCAGTCTATAGGTAATGTAAATCTATAGGCAATATCAGTCTATAGGTAATGTAAATCTATAGGCAATATCAGTCTATGGGCAATGTAAATCTCTGGGCAATATTAGTCTATGGTAATGTAAATCTATAGACAATATCAGTCTATGGGCAATGTAAATCTATAGGCAATATCAGTCTATGGATAATGTAAATCTATGGGCAATATCAGTCTATGGGCAATGTAAATCTATAGACAATATCAGTCTATAGGCAATGTGAATCTATAGGCAATATCAGTCTATGGGTAATGTAAATCTATAGACAATATCAGTCTATAGGCAATGTGAATCTATAGGCAATGTCAGTCTATGGGCAATGTAAATCTCTAGACAATATCAGTCTATAGGTAATGTAAATCTATGGGCAATATCAGTCTATGGGTAATGTTCATCTATGGACAATATCAGTCTATGGGTAATGTAAATCTATGGGCAATATCAGTCTATGGGTAATGTTCATCTATGGACAATATCAGTCTATGTGCAATGTAAATCTATAGACAATATCAGTCTATGGGCAATGTAAATCTATGGGTAATGTAAATCTATGGGCAATATCAGTCTATGGACAATGTTAATCTATAGGCAATATCAGTCTATGGGTAATGTAAATCTATAGGCAATATCAGTCTATGGGCAATGTAAATCTATGGGCAATATCAGTCTATAGGTAATGTAAATCTATAGACAATATCAGTCTATGGGCAATGTAAATCTATAGACAATATCAGTCTATAGGAAAGTGAATCTATAGGCAATATCAGTCTATGGGTAATGTAAATCTATAGACAATATCAGTCTATAGGCAATGTGAATCTATAGGCAATGTCAGTCTATGGGCAATGTAAATCTCTAGACAATATCAGTCTATGGGTAATGTAAATCTATATTCAATATCAGTCTATGGTAATGTAAATCTATAGGCAATATCAGTCTATGGGTAATGTAAATCTATAGGCAATATCAGTCTATGGATAATGTAAATCTATGGGCAATATCAGTATATGGGCAATGTAAATCTATAGGCAATATCAGTCTATGGATAATGTAAATCTATGGGCAATATCAGTCTATGGGTAATGTTCATCTATGGACAATATCAGTTTATGGGTAATGTAAATCTATGGGCAATATCAGTCTATGGGTAATGTTCATCTATGGACAATATCAGTCTATGAGCAATGCAAATCTATAGACAATATCAGTCTATGGGCAATGTAAATCTATGGGTAATGTAAATCTATGGGCAATATCAGTCTATGGACAATGTTAATCTATAGGCAATATCAGTCTATGGGTAATGTAAATCTATAGACAATATCAGTCTATGGTAATGTAAATCTATAGGCAATATCAGTCTATAGGTAATGTAAATCTATAGACAATATCAGTCTATGGGCAATGTTAATCTATAGGCAATATCAGTCTATGGGTAATGTAAATCTATAGACAATATCAGTCTATAGGTAATGTAAATCTATGAGCAATATCAGTCTATAGGTAATGTAAATCTATAGACAATATCAGTCTATGGGCAATGTAAATCTATAGACAATATCAGTCTATGGGCAATGTAAATCTATAGGCAATATCAGTCTATGGATAATGTAAATCTATAGGCAATATCAGTCTATAGGTAATGTAAATCTATAGGCAATATCAGTCTATAGGCAATGTAAATCTATAGACAATATCAGTCTATGGGCAATGTAAATCTAAAGGCAATATCAGTCTATGAGTAATGTAAATCTATAGACAATATCAGTCTATAGGTAATGTAAATCTATGGGCAATATCAGTCTATAGGTAATGTAAATCTATAGACAATATCAGTCTATGGGCAATGTAAATCTATAGGCAATATCAGTATATGGGCAATGTAAATCTATAGACAATATCAGTCTATAGGTAATGTAAATCTATAGGCAATATCAGTCTATGGGCAATGTAAATCTATAGACAATATCAGTCTAAAGGTAATGTAAATCTATAGACAATATCAGTCTATAGGTAATGTAAATCTATAGGCAATATCAGTCTATGGGTAATGTAAATCTATAGTCAATATCAGTCTAAAGGTAATGTAAATCTATAGACAATATCAGTCTATAGGTAATGTAAATCTATAGACAATATCAGTCTATAGGTAATGTAAATCTATAGACAATATCAGTCTCTAGGTAATGTGAATCTATAGGCAATATCAGTCTATGGGCAATGTAAATCTATAGACAATATCAGTCTATGGGTAATGTAAATCTATAGGCAATATCAGTCTATAGGTAATGTAAATCTATAGGCAATATCAGTCTATGGGCAATGTAAATCTATAGACAATATCAGTCTATAGGTAATGTAAATCTATAGACAATATCAGTCTATGAGTTATGTAAATCTATAGACAATATCAGTCTATAGGTAATGTAAATCTATAGACAATATCAGTCTATGGGTAATGTAAATCTATAGACAATATCAGTCTATGGTAATGTAAATCTATAGGCAATATCAGTCTATGGGTAATGTAAATCTATAGACAATATCAGTCTATGGGCAATGTAAATCTATAGACAATATCAGTCTATGGGTAATGTAAATCTATAGGCAATATCAGTCTATGGATAATGTAAATCTATAGACAATATCAGTCTATGGGTAATGTAAATCTATAGGCAATATCAGTCTATGGGTAATGTAAATCTATAGACAATATCAGTCTATGGGTAATGTAAATCTATGTGCAATATCAGTCTATGGATAATGTAAATCTATAGGCAATATCAGTCTATGGGCAATGTAAATCTATAGACAATATCAGTCTATGGGTAATGTAAATCTATAGACAATATCAGTCTATAGGCAATGTGAATCTATAGGCAATGTCAGTCTATGGGCAATGTAAATCTCTAGACAATATCAGTCTATGGGTAATGTAAATCTATAGACAATATCAGTCTATGGGTAATGTAAATCTATAGACAATATCAGTCTATGGGTAATGTAAATCTATGTGCAATATCAGTCTATGGATAATGTAAATCTATAGGCAATATCAGTCTATGGGCAATGTAAATCTATAGACAATATCAGTCTATGGGTAATGTAAATCTATAGACAATATCAGTCTATAGGCAATGTGAATCTATAGGCAATGTCAGTCTATGGGCAATGTAAATCTCTAGACAATATCAGTCTATGGGTAATGTAAATCTATATTCAATATCAGTCTATGGTAATGTAAATCTATAGGCAATATCAGTCTATGGGTAATGTAAATCTATAGGCAATATCAGTCTATGGATAATGTAAATCTATGGGCAATATCAGTATATGGGCAATGTAAATCTATAGGCAATATCAGTCTATGGATAATGTAAATCTATGGGCAATATCAGTCTATGGGTAATGTTCATCTATGGACAATATCAGTCTATGGGTAATGTAAATCTATGGGCAATATCAGTCTATGGGTAATGTTCATCTATGGACAATATCAGTCTATGAGCAATGTAAATCTATAGACAATATCAGTCTATGGGCAATGTAAATCTATGGGTAATGTAAATCTATGGGCAATATCAGTCTATGGACAATGTTAATCTATAGGCAATATCAGTCTATGGGTAATGTAAATCTATAGACAATATCAGTCTATGGTAATGTAAATCTATAGGCAATATCAGTCTATAGGTAATGTAAATCTATAGACAATATCAGTCTATGGGCAATGTTAATCTATAGGCAATATCAGTCTATGGGTAATGTAAATCTATAGACAATATCAGTCTATAGGTAATGTAAATCTATGGGCAATATCAGTCTATAGGTAATGTAAATCTATAGACAATATCAGTCTATGGGCAATGTAAATCTATAGACAATATCAGTCTATGGGCAATGTAAATCTATAGGCAATATCAGTCTATGGATAATGTAAATCTATAGGCAATATCAGTCTATAGGTAATGTAAATCTATAGGCAATATCAGTCTATAGGCAATGTAAATCTATAGACAATATCAGTCTATGGGCAATGTAAATCTATAGGCAATATCAGTCTATGAGTAATGTAAATCTATAGACAATATCAGTCTATAGGTAATGTAAATCTATGGGCAATATCAGTCTATAGGTAATGTAAATCTATAGACAATATCAGTCTATGGGCAATGTAAATCTATAGGCAATATCAGTATATGGGCAATGTAAATCTATAGACAATATCAGTCTATAGGTAATGTAAATCTATAGGCAATATCAGTCTATGGGCAATGTAAATCTATAGAGAATATCAGTCTAAAGGTAATGTAAATCTATAGACAATATCAGTCTATAGGTAATGTAAATCTATAGGCAATATCAGTCTATGGGTAATGTAAATCTATAGTCAATATCAGTCTAAAGGTAATGTAAATCTATAGACAATATCAGTCTATAGGTAATGTAAATCTATAGACAATATCAGTCTATAGGTAATGTAAATCTATAGACAATATCAGTCTCTAGGTAATGTGAATCTATAGGCAATATCAGTCTATGGGCAATGTAAATCTATAGACAATATCAGTCTATGGGTAATGTAAATCTATAGGCAATATCAGTCTATAGGTAATGTAAATCTATAGGCAATATCAGTCTATGGGCAATGTAAATCTATAGACAATATCAGTCTATAGGTAATGTAAATCTATAGACAATATCAGTCTATGAGTAATGTAAATCTATAGACAATATCAGTCTATAGGTAATGTAAATCTCTAGACAATATCAGTCTATGGGTAATGTAAATCTATAGACAATATCAGTCTATGGTAATGTAAATCTATAGGCAATATCAGTCTATGGGTAATGTAAATCTATAGACAATATCAGTCTATGGGCAATGTAAATCTATAGACAATATCAGTCTATGGGTAATGTAAATCTATAGGCAATATCAGTCTATCGATAATGTAAATCTATAGACAATATCAGTCTATGGGTAATGTAAATCTATAGGCAATATCAGTCTATGGGTAATGTAAATCTATAGACAATATCAGTCTATGGGTAATGTAAATCTATGTGCAATATCAGTCTATGGATAATGTAAATCTATAGGCAATATCAGTCTATGGGCAATGTAAATCTATAGACAATATCAGTCTATGGGTAATGTAAATCTATAGACAATATCAGTCTATAGGCAATGTGAATCTATAGGCAATGTCAGTCTATGGGCAATGTAAATCTCTAGACAATATCAGTCTATGGGTAATGTAAATCTATAGACAATATCAGTCTATGGGTAATGTAAATCTATAGACAATATCAGTCTATGGGTAATGTAAATCTACGTGCAATATCAGTCTATGGATAATGTAAATCTATAGGCAATATCAGTCTATGGGCAATGTAAATCTATAGACAATATCAGTCTATGGGTAATGTAAATCTATAGACAATATCAGTCTATAGGCAATGTGAATCTATAGGCAATGTCAGTCTATGGGCAATGTAAATCTCTAGACAATATCAGTCTATGGGTAATGTAAATCTATAGACAATATCAGTCTATGGGTAATGTAAATCTATAGACAATATCAGTCTATGGGTAATGTAAATCTATAGACAATATCAGTTAATGGGCAATGTAAATCTATAGACAATATCAGTCTATGAGTAATGTAAATCTATAGACAATATCAGTCTATGGGTAATGTAAATCTATAGACAATATCAGTCTATGAGTAATGTAAATCTATAGACAATATCAGTCTATGAGTAATGTAAATCTATAGACAATATCAGTCTATGGGCAATGTAAATCTATAGACAATATCAGTCTATGGGTAATGTAAATCTATAGACAATATCAGTCTATGGGCACGGGGTGGGTAGTGGTGGGTGGATGTTGGTGGGTGGTTGTTGGTGGGTGGGGGGATGTTGGTGGGTGAGTGTTGGTGGGTGGGTGTTGGTGGGTGGGTGTTGGTGGGTATTGATGGTGGGGGGGTAGTGATGGTGGTGGGTGGGTATTGATGGTGGGGGAGTAGTGGTGGGTGGATAGTGGTGGTGGGGGGGTGTGGATTTATCGGCGTGCCCGCGCGCTTAAAGGGCGGCCGCGCAGTCTCGCGCGGCACTTGATGATGATGATGACGTAAGATCGGTATGTGGAGACACGCGGGGGGAGGGGTGGTGGTGAGTGGGGGAGGGGTGGTGGTGAGTGGGGGAGGGGGGAGGAGGGGTGGTGGTGAGTGGGGGCGGTGGTGGTGAGTGGGGTGGTGGTGAGTGGGGGTGGTGGTGGTGAGTGGGGGAGGGGGGAGGAGGGGTGGTGGTGAGTGGGGCGGTGGTGGTGAGTGGGGTGGTGGTGAGTGGGGTGGTGGTGAGTGGGGTGGTGATGAGTGGGGGTGGTGGTGGTGAGTGGGGGTGGTGGTGAGTGATGGTGAGTGGGGGTGGTGGTGAGTGGGGGTGGTGGTGGTGAGTGGTGGTGAGTGGGGGTGGTGGTGAGCAGAGGTGGTGGTGAGTGGGGCTGGTGGTGGTGAGTGGGGCTGGTGGTGAGTGGTGGTGAGTAGGGGTGGTGGTGGTGAGTGGGGGTGGTGAGTGGGGGTTAGGATGGTGATGGGTGGTGGTGGTGGTGGTTATGAGTGGGGCTGTGGTGGTGAGTGGGGCTGTGGTGGTGAGTGGGGCTGTGGTGGTGAGTGGGGATGGTGGTGAGTGGGGGTTAGGGTGGTGATGAGTGGTGGTGGTGAGTGGGGGTGGTGGTGGTGAATTTGCGGTGGTGAGTGGTGGTGGTGAGTGGGGGGGACTGGGGGTGATGAGTGGTGGTGAGTGGGGCTGGCGAGTGGTCGTGGTGAGCGGTGGTGAGTGGTGGTTGTGTGTTGTGGTGAGTGGTGAATGGGGCTGTGGTGGTGAGTGGTGGTGGAGGGGGGTGGTGGTGGTGAGTGGGGGGGAGTGGGGGTAATGAGTGGTGGTGAGTGGGGCTGGTGAGTAGTGGTGGTGATTGGTGGTGAGTGGTGGTGGTTGTGGGTGGTGGTGAGTGGTGAATGGAGGTGGTGGTGAGTGGTGGTGGTGGTGAGTGGAGGTGGTCAGTTGCGGTGGTGAGTGGTGGTGGTGAGTTGCGGTGGTGGTAAGTGGTGGTGAGTGGTGGTGGTGAGTGGTAGTGAGTGGTGGTGGTGGTGAGTGGTGAATGGAGGTGGTGAGTGGTGGTGGTGAGTGGGTGTGGTGATTGTGAGTGGTGAGTAGTGGTGGTGAGTGGGGGTGGTGGTGAGTGGTGGTGGTGGTGGAGGTGATGAGTGGTGGTGGTGGTGAGTGGTGGTGGTGAGTGGTGGTGGTCAGTGGTGGTGGTGAGTGGTGGTGGTGGTGAGTGGTGGTGGTGAGTGGGGGTGGTGGTGGTCAGTGGTGGTGGTGAGTGGTGGTGGTGAGTGGTGGTGAGTGGTGAGTGCAGGTGGTGGTGAGTGGTGGAGAGTGGTGGTGGTGAGTGGTGGTGGTGAGTGGTGGTGGTGGTGGTGAGTGTTGAATGGAGGTGGTGGTGAGTGGTGGTGGTAAGTGGGTGTGGTGGTGGTGAGTGGTGAGTGGTGGTGGTGAGTGGGGGTGGTGGTGAGTGGTGGTGGTGGTGGTGGAGGTGATGAGTGGTGGTGGTGAGTGGTGGTGGTGAGTGGTGGTGGTGAGTGGGGGTGGTGGTGGTCAGTGGTGGTGAGTGGTCTTGGTGAGTTGCGGTGGTGAGTGGTGGTGGTGAGTGGTGGTGGTGAGTGGTGGTGAGTGGTGAGTGGTGGTGGTGGTGAGTGGTGGTGGTGGTGAGTGGTTGTGGTGAGAGGTGGTGGTGAATGGGGGTGGTGGTGGTGAGTGGTGGTGGTGAGTGGTGGTGGTGAGTGGGGGTGGTGGTGGTCAGTGGTGGTGGTGGTGAGTGGTGGTGGTGAGTGGTGGTGAGTGGTGGTGGTAAGTGGGTGTGGTGGTGGTGAGTGGTGGTGGTGAGTGGGGGTGGTGGTGAGTGGTGGTGGTGGAGGTGATGAGTGGTGGTGGTGGTGAGTGGTGGTGGTGAGTGGTGGTGGTAAGTGGGGGTGGTGGTGGTCAGTGGTGGTGAGTGGTCTTGGTGAGTTGCGGTAGTGAGTGGTGGTGGTGAGTGGTGGTGGTGAGTGGCGGTGGTGAGTGGTGGTGAGTGGTGAGTGGTGGTGGTGGTGAGTGGTGGTGGTGGTGAGTGGTTGTGGTGAGTGGTGGTGGTGAATGGGGGGTGGTGGTGGTGAGTGGTGGTGGTGAGTGGTGGTGGTGAGTGTGGGTGGTGGTGGTGAGTGGTGGTGGTGGTGAGTGGTGGTGGTGAGTTGCGGTGTTGAGTGGTGAGTGGTGGTGGTGAGTGGTGAGTGGGGGTGGTGGTGAGTGGTGGTGGTGAGTGGTGGTGAGTGGTTAGTGGTGTTAAGTGGTGGTGGTGGTGGTGGTGAGTGGGGGTGGTGGTGGTGGTGGTGAGTGGTGAATGGAGGTGGTGGTGAGTGGTGGTGGTGAGTGGGGGTGGTGAGTGGTGAGTGGAGGTGGTGGTGAGTGGGTGAGATATCTCATCCAATCACCCCGCCGCGTCCTCACCCTGCCCCGTCTAACACCAAACTGGACGTGCTCCAGTAACCACCATTCTACGTCTACGTCTTCCCATTCATGTCAACACAGTTATATCGTCTAACACCTAGCTGGACGTGCTCCAGTAACCACCATTCTATGTCTACGTCTTCTTCATCTTCCCATTCATGTCAACACAGTTACATCGTCTAACACCTAGCTGGACGTGCTCCAGTAACCACCATTCTACGTCTTAGTCTCCCCATTCATGTCAACACAGTTACATCGTCTAACACCAAACTGGACGTGCTTCAGTAACCACCATTCTACGTCTTAGTCTTCTTCATCTTCCCATTCATGTCAACACAGTTACATCGTCTAACACCTCGCTGGACGTGCTCCAGTAACCACCATTCTATGTCTTAGTCTTCATCTTCCCATTCATGTCAACACAGTTACATCGGAACTGGGAGGGAGGGGCGGAGGGGAGGGCCCGCATCTCTGCTCCCCCACCACCACCACCCCCTAAGAGAAATAATTCACAACCACATTCAATGAATCTTCTGTAGGAATATTAAAAATGTCTCCACTCGTTGCGGTGGTTGATGGTGGTGGTGGCTGGTGGTGGTGGCTGATGGTGGTGGTGGTTGATGGTGGTGGTGGTTGATGGTGGTGGTTGTTGATGGTGGTGGCTGATTGTGGTGGTGATGGTGGTTGTTGATGGTGGTGGTGGCTGATGGTGGTGGTTGTTGATGGTGGTGGTGGTGATTGATGATGGTGGTGGCTGATGGTGGCGGTGGTGGTGGCTGATGGTGGTGGTTGATGGTGGTGGTTGATGGTGGTGGTGGCTGATGGTGGTGATGGTGGTTGTTGATGGTGGTGGTGGTTGATGGTGGTGGTTGATGATGGTGTTAGTGGCTGATGATGGTGGTGGTAGTTGATGGTGGTGGTGGTGGTTGATGGTGGTTGTGGTTGATGGAGGTGATGGTGGTGGTGGTTGATGGTGGTTGATGGAGGTGATGGTGGTGGTTGATGGTGGTAGTGGCTGATGATGGTGGTAGTTGATGGTGGTGGTTGATGGTAGGGGTGGTGGTGGTTTATGATGGTAGTGGTTGATGGTAGTGGTGGTGGTTGTTGATGGTAGTGGTGGTGTTGGTTGGTGGTAGTGGTGGTGGGTGATGGTAGTGGTGGTGTTGGTTGAATGTGGTGGTGCTTGATGATAGTGGTGGTGGTGGTTGATGGTTTTGTAGGTGGTGGTTGATGGAGGTGATGGTGGTGGTTGATGGTAGTGGTGGTGGTGGTTGATGGTAGTGGTGGTGGTTATGTGGTGATGGTGGTGGTGGTGGTGATGGTGGTGGTTGATGGTAGTGGTGGTTGATGGTGACGGTGGTGGTGGTTAATGGCGGTGGTGGTGATTGATGGTGATGGTTGATGATAGTGGTGGTGGTGGTTTATGGTAGTGGTGGTTGATGGTAGTGGTGGTGGTTATGTGGTGATGGTGGTGGTTGATGGTGGTGATGGTGGTGATGGTTGATGGTGATGGTAGTGGTGGCGGTTCATGGAAGTGGTGGTCGTGGTTGATGGTGTTGATGGTGGTGGTAGCGTACCACGTGGTTCATCCACGACAGAGACCCTTCACGTATTTCGATGTAGAGCGAACAGAATCAACCCCGATCCAAAATCACAAACAAGGAGACATCACAGGGACGATGATGGTGATGGTGACGATGATGATGGTGACGATGATGATGACGACGATGATGATGGTGATGATGATGACGATGATGACGACGATGATGATGACGATGATGATGACGATGATGATGACGACGATGTTGACGATGATGATAACGATGATGATGATGATGACGATGATGACGACGATGATGATGACGATGATGATGACGATGATGACGACGATGACGATGATGACGACGATGATGATGACGATGATGACGACGATGATGACCACGATGATGATGACGATGATGACAACGATGATGATGATGATGACGATGATGACGACGATGATGACGACGATGATGATGATGACGATGATGACGACGATGATGACGATTCGCTACTCCGCTAACGCTCCTGTGACGCGGTTATCTGCTGCACTTCACCAGCTGGATGACGTCAGAGTGGAGTCGTCTCTTCATCGACATCAGCAGCCATACGAAAGAGACTTCCCCTATCCCTACCCCAACCCCTATCCCTACCCCTATCACTACCCCTATCACTACCCCAACCCCTACCACTACCCCTATCACTACCCCTATCACTACCCCAACCCCTACCCCAACCCCTATCACTACCCCTATCACTACCCTAACCCCTATCCCTACCCCAACCCTTACCCTTATCACTACCTCTACCCCAACTCCTATCCCTACCCCTATCACTACCCGTATCACTAGCCCAACCCCTATCACTACCCCAACCCCTATCACTACCCCAACCCTTATCACAACCCCTATCACTACCCTAACCCCTGTCACTACCCCAACCCCTATCACTACCCCAACCCCTATCACTACCCCAACCCCTATCACTACCCCAACCCCTATCACTACCCCTATCACTACCCCAACCCCTATCACTACCCCTATCACTACCCCAACCCCTATCACTACCCCTATCACTACCCCAACCCCTATCACTACCCCAACCCCTATCACTACCCCTATCACTACCCCAACCCCTATCACTACCCCAACCCCTATCACTACCCCAACCCCTACCCCTATCACTACCCGTATCACTACCCCAACCCCTATCACTACCCCAACCCCTATCACTACCCCAACCCCTATCACTACCCCTATCACTACCCCTATCACTACCCCAACCCCTATCACTACCCCTATCACTACCCCTATCACTACCCCAACCCCTATCACTACCCCTATCACAACCCCTATCACTACCCCAACCCCTATCACTACCCCTATCACTACCCCTATCACTACCCCAACCCCTATCACTACCCCTATCACAACCCCTATCACTACCCCAAACCAATGGTCGAGCCGGAATTTTCAGGTAGGAGGGGGGCAACCCTTCAAATGAGTAAGGAGTTGTTAGTTAGTAAGGAGTTGTTAGTATGGAGTTGTTAGTTAGTAAGGAGTTGTTAGTATGGAGTTGTTAGTTAGTAAGGAGTTGTTAGTATGGAGTTGTTAGTTAGTAAGTAGTTGTTAGTATGGAGTTGTTAGTTAGTAAGGAGTTGTTAGTATGGAGTTGTTAGTTAGTAAGGAGTTGTTAGTATGGAGTTGTTAGTTAGTAAGGAGTTGTTAGTATGGAGTTGTTAGTTAGTAAGGAGTTGTTAGTATGGAGTTGTTAGTTAGTAAGGAGTTGTTAGTGAGTAAGGAGTTGTTAGTATAAGGAGTTGTTAGTTAGTAAGGAGTTTTTTTTAGTAAGGAGTTGTTAGTTAGAAAGGAGTTATTAGTAAGTAAGGGGGTGTTAGTAAGGAGTAGTTAGTGAGTAAGGAGTTGTTAGTAAGTAAAGAGTTGTTAGTAAGGAGTTGTTAGTTAGTAAGTAGTTGTAAGTAAGGAGTTGTTAGTGAGTAAGGAGTTGTTAGTAAGTAAGGAGTTGTTAGTAAATAAAGAGTTGTTAGTAAGCAAGGAGCTGTTAGTGAGTAAGGAGTTGTTACTAAGTAAAGAGATGTTATTCATAATAAAGGTTTTTGGGTTAGATCGCGTTTATTTATAAATGTGTCGTAACCCTCCACCACCCGACACGGCCAATCAGCAAAAAAAGTGTCACGTTGACAAAAGACAAATAGTTCACTACTTTAGCCCACCGGTGTGTTGAAGACTGAATCCACATTTACAGTTTGAGTACGACGTTTCGCTGGTAAATACATCCAGCATCATCGGGCAATTCGCCAGAATGGTAAAGCCCTCGCTTGCTCCCGGTTGTATATAGAGCAGCAGGGTGACGTCATCATTTAACTCATTCAGGTGCAGTGATTAGAGGCGGAGGGGGGGGTATTGTAATTATATAATCGATTAGTAAGCAGTCATTGGTTATGATTAATAATGAGTTGTAGATTAGTAATTCTTTAAATCAACGTGACTTTACCGAAAAAACTAAGAATATGAATTACTGCAGTCACGAAAGCTTTAAATCAAAAAGTAAGGAGTTGTTAGTAAGTAAGGTGTTAGTAAGCAAGGAGTTGTTAGTAAGTAAAAAGTTGTTAGTAAGTAAGGAGGTGTTAGTAAGTAAGGAGTTGTTAGTGGGTAAGGCGTTGTTAGTAAGGAGTTAGTGAGTGAAGAGTTGTTAGTAAGTTGTTAGTAAGTGTGGAGTTGTTAGTAAGTAAGGAGTTGTTAGTAAGGAGTTGTTAGTGAGTAAAGAGTTGCTAGTAAGTAAGGAGTTGTTAGTGGGTAAGGAGTTGTTAGTAAGTAAGGAGTTGTCAGTTAGCAAGGAGTTGTTAGTAAGTAAGGAGTTGTTAGTGAGTAAAGAGTTGTTAGTAAGTAGTTGTTAGTAAGGAAGGAGTTGTTAGTAAGTAAGTAAGGAGGTGTTGATGCCTTCAGGGAAGTCGTGGACTCTGTAGACGCAACTGCGCACAATTCTGTGAGTCGCTTATTACCGCTTTGCCGCTACTTATCGCCAATTTATGGACTCAGACTATTGTCCTATCATCTCGTAGAGTCCCTGGCACGTGACAATAACAATAATAATAATATTCTACACAGTGGCATATTATTATTCGATCGGATCATTGTGTGGGGGGGGGGGGCACGTGCCACCTAACCACGCCCCCCCCCCCCAATCAAAGACAATAGAACAACGCCTGACGACGCAATAACAACCCCCATCGACAAACACAAATCACGAGAAATCCCAGGGGCAACGACGACGATGATGCTGATGATGCTGCTGCTGCTGATGATTCACGGGCTACCGCTACCGCGAACGCGGCTTCCCTCTCGTGCTTTGACCACATGGATGTGACGCTGTAGACTTCGTCTCTGCATCTCCATCAGCAGCCGTTCCACGGGAAGAACAGAATGAATCTTCCCTGGTGATCGTCAGGTCATCATCACGTGCAGCGAGCGTGCGCAGCTGTCGCCGCTGGCCGCAGGTCACTGGACAGACCCGGGCGCCGTGGGTCGGCCGACTGGGATGAGCGGCCGATGCACCACCAGGGTCGTGCCAACCTGCTGTGCTCTGGACTTGATTTGAAGCGTACGACGTTTCGGTTGCAACACAGGCAGCCATCATCATGCAGGTACAGAAGAGCTAAATTTACGAGAGAGGGGAAACACATAACCCCAGATGTATATAGAGACACCCAAGTAGCGGGGAACTAACACAGATACAACAGGGGACACAGAGAGAGAAGCATACCAAACAGACAGGGTTTAGCAAAACTTTGGAAACCGTGTAAAGCTCTTAGCCACCCGGCGCTCCGCTCGTTGTTGTGAGCGTCGCTCCTCCGCCCTCCGTTGTTGTTGTTGTTGGAGGGCGACTGCCTCCAACTGCCCAGTGGCAGCGTCCTTCACGAGCCTCCTCCTGCACAGAGGCCGATCTTGACACCGCCGGTACCGGTCATCGGCAAGTCCGCTCAGCTCCACGTCCTCCCGTACCACGTCAGCCCCATCTCTTCTCCAGCCCGTGCCGCGCCCGTTTAGCCCCCCCACATCTATCCGGCCAAACAGAAGCTGCTTTGCGCATGCGGTGGCTGGGCCACGACGGGCTCCGTGGCCCAACCAACGCATCCCTCATCGATAGGGGGCTGTGTCCCAGATCTTTCGGGCATCGTGTGAGCTCATCGCACTGCAATCCAGCCCGCTGGTCAAACCCAGGATGGATCGTAGGCAGGGCCAGCCGGAATATTTTTTTTTAAAAACCGGCGCAGATGTTCCTTTAAAGGGCTTCACGATTCGCATGCGTGCAGGGGCAGGGAGGGCAATGACCGTGGCCAACAGGAACCCTGAGCTCCGGATGGAAGCGACAAGCGAGGCAGCTTCACACACAGCGTTACGCAGCCGATTTATATATATTATAATAATAATAAACATATTTAACAACTTATTCGGAGTGAGGCCGCTGTTGCCAAACCGCAGCCGTTCGTCAGCACACTGCCCAAGTATGGGGAACTCCTCCACTCTCTCCACAACTTCCATGGCACTTGGGTTGCTTCAAGGCTGGTGGGAAGGAGGGGGGTGGGGGTGGAGGCTTTGACGGCATTAAATACCCAGGCGGGTGATTGGGTTGATTTTTGTGGGGTTAATGGGACGCCCCCCCCCCAACCACCACCATCACCACCGACTCTTCGTGGCACGTTCGAGGTTTTCGGAGGGAGCGTCTCAAACTCCGTCTCAGAGTGGGCGGCGATTTCCAGATCGTCCAGCGAAAAAATGTTTAATGTGGTCAGCCGAAAGGGAGACATACACCATGGCAGCAGCCATCATCACGGTGGCTAGGAGATGTTGACTACCTCGCCTGGTGTGCAGGAGGTCGTGGGTTCTATCTCTCTCTCATCATCACGGTGGCTAGGAGATGTTGACTACCTCGCCTGGTTTACAGGAGGTCGTGGGTTATATCCCTCTCTCTCATCATCATCACGGTGGCTAGGAGATGTTGACTACCTCGCCTGGTGTGCAGGAGGTCGAGGGTTCTATCCCACTCTCATCATCATTATCACGGTGGCTAGGAGATGTTGACTACCTCGCCTGGTGTACAGGAGGTCGTGGGTTCTATCCCTCTCTCATCATCATCACGGTGGCTAGGAGATGTTGACTACCTCGCCTGGTGTACAGGAGGTCGTGGGTTCTATCCCTCTCTCATCATCATCACGGTGGCTAGGAGATGTTGACTACCTCGCCTGGTGTACAGGAGGTCGTCGGCTCGATCCCTCTCTTATCAGCATCACGGTGGCTAGGAGATGTTAACTACCTCGCCTGGTGTACAGGAGGTCGTGGGTTCTATCCCTCTCTCATCATCATCACGGTGGCTAGGAGATGTTGACTACCTCGCCTGGTGTGCAGGAGGTCGAGGGTTGTATCCCTCTCTCATCATCATTATCACGGTGGCTAGGAGATGTTGACTACCTCGCCTGGTGTACAGGAGGTCGTGGGTTCTATCCCTCTCTCATCATCATCACGGTGGCTAGGAGATGTTGACTACCTCGCCTGGTGTACAGGAGGTCGTCGGCTCGATCCCTCTCTTATCAGCATCACGGTGGCTAGGAGATGTTAACTACCTCGCCTGGTGTACAGGAGGTCGTGGGTTCTATCCCTCTCTCATCATCATCACGGTGGCTAGGAGATGTTGACTACCTCGCCTGGTGTGCAGGAGGTCGTGGGTTCTATCTCTCTCATCATCATCACGCATCACGGTGGCTAGGAGATGTTGACTACCTCGCCTGGTATGCAGGAGGTCGTGGGTTCTATCCCTCTCTCATCATCATCACGGTGGCTAGGAGATGTTGACTACCTCGCCTGGTGTACAGGAGGTCGTGGGTTCTATCCCTCTCTCATCATCATCACGGTGGCTAGGAGATGTTGACTACCTCGCCTGGTACACAGGAGGTCGTGGGTTCTATCCCTCTCTCATCATCATCACGGTGGCTAGGAGATGTTGACTACCTCGCCTGGTATGCAGGAGGTCGTGGGTTCTATCCCTCTCTCATCATCATCACGGTGGCTAGGAGATGTTGACTACCTCGCCTGGTATGCAGGAGGTCGTGGGTTCTATCTCTCTCTCTCATCATCATCACGGTGGCTAGGAGATGTTGACTACCTCGCCTGGTGTACAAGAGGTCGTGGGTTCTATCCCTCTCTCATCATCATCACGGTGGCTAGGAGATGTTGACTACCTCGCCTGGTGTACAGGAGGTCGTGGGTTCTATCCCTCTCTCATCATCATCACGGTGGCTAGGAGATGTTGACTACCTCGCCTGGTACACAGGAGGTCGTGGGTTCTATCTCTCTCTCTCATCATCATCACGGTGGCTAGGAGATGTTGACTACCTCGCCTGGTATGCAGGAGGTCGTGGGTTCTATCCCTCTCTCATCATCATCACGGTGGCTAGGAGATGTTGACTACCTCGCCTGGTATGCAGGAGGTCGTGGGTTCTATCTCTCTCTCTCATCATCATCACGGTGGCTAGGAGATGTTGACTACCTCGCCTGGTGTACAAGAGGTCGTGGGTTCTATCTCTCTCTCATCATCATCACGGTGGCTAGGAGATGTTGACTACCTCGCCTGGTGTACAGGAGGTCGTGGGTTCTATCTCTCTCTCATCATCATCACGGTGGCTAGGAGATGTTGACTACCTCGCCTGGTGTACAGGAGGTCGTGGGTTCTATCTCTCTCTCTCATCATCATCACGGTGGCTAGGAGATGTTGACTACCTCGCCTGGTGTACAGGAGGTCGTGGGTGCTATCTCTCTCTCTCTCTCATCATCATCATCATCACGGTGGCTAGGAGATGTTAACTACCTCGCCTGGTGTACAGGAGGTCGTGGGTTCTATCCTTCTCTCATCATCATCACGGTGGCTAGGATATGTTGACTACCTCGCCTGGTATGCAGGAGGTCGTGGGTTCTATCCCTCTCTCATCATCATCACGGTGGCTAGAAGATGTTGACTACCTCGCCTGGTGTACAGGAGGTCGTGGGTTCTATCTCTCTCTCTCTCATCATCATCACGGTGGCTAGGAGATGTTAACTACCTCGCCTGGTGTACAGGAGGTCGTGGGTTCTATCCCTCTCTCATCGTCATCACGGTGGCTAGGAGATGTTGACTACCTCGCCTGGTGTGCAGGAGGTAGTGGGTTCTATCCCTCTCTCATCATCACGGTGGCTAGGAGATGTTGACTACCTCGCCTGGTGTGCAGGAGGTCGTGGGTTCCCTCTCTCATCATCCTCACGGTGGCTAGGAGATGTTGACTACCTCGCCTGGTGTACAGGAGGTCGTGGGTTCTATCTCTCTCTTTCATCATCATCACCGGGGCTAGGAGATGTTAACTACCTCGCCTGGTATACAGGAGGTCGTGGGTTCGATCCCGACCCTGACCGTTTTGTATATTTGGAGTTTGCGTGTATCTCTCTCATCATCATCACGTTGGCTAGGTGATGCTAACTACCTCGCCTGGTATACAGGAGGTCATAGGTTCTATCTCGACGCTGACATCTGCTGTATATCTGAAGTTTGCGGTGTCTCTCTCCCCGTGGTGGCGTGGATTTTTCTCCGGTCCCTCAGATTTTTCCCTCCACATTTACAATCAACATCACTGCTACTATACATTTCCACGTGGCTAAACGCCACTTCGTCTCGCTATCATTTGTGAGAGCCAGGTCGCTTCTGAAAAAGAGCTGTATATGCTCAGTGGGGCCGTAACCTGTTACACTTAATTGTTTATTTGAGTTGAGTTTACATCTGGACCTGATGTAAATCCCTCCAACAATTTGTGTCTGGATCAGATGGAAATCCCCCGCAACAATTTGTATCTGGACCAGATGGAAATCCCTCGCAACAATTTGTATCTGGACCAGATGGAAATCCCTCGCAACAATTTGTATCTGAACCAGATGGAAATCCCTGCAACAATTTGTATCTGAACCAGATGGAAATCCCTGCAACAATTTGTATCTGAACCAGATGGAAATCGCTCACAACAATTTGTATCTGAACCAGATGGAAATCCCTGCAACAATTTGCATCTGGACCAGATGGAAATCCCCCGCAACAATTTGCTTCTGGACCTGATCTAAATGCATCCAGCAACAGCCATGGAAAGGGTTCAGAAAAACAATGGTTTAGTTTTAGCATCTAGAGAGACATACCAGTAACACCCCAAGACTTAAGGGAGCCGCCTCTCTCCTAAGCCACAAAACTCCGTTATGGGTGTTGGCAGAAAATTCCGACCCCCACCCCCCCCATCGCTCACGAGGCATCTTTCCAGTCCCGGTGGAATCCTTTGCGTGGTGATTTGTAGGCAGCTGTAATTAAGACGTCAAAGGTGGGCAGGCTAAACACGGTCGCCCAACCCTCTGTACAAAAGTTCCATTGGGAGGTCAATCTCTGCCCGGCGCTTTGGCCCGGTCTCCAGACTCTGGGATGATCTCTCTCTCTCTCACTGAACCTCCTCCACGGCCACTCACAGGTAGAAGGGCGTTAGTGTGGAACAGATGGAGATTAGTCCACACACTTTGTTGTGCCACCTTCGACCCGGTAGAGCCTATGGCTACGGCTCGTCCTTGATGCACACCCACCAGGGAAGGGAGTTTCACAGTCCATCTGTGTGTGATCTACCAACCCTTGCCGTTACTGCCTCCACACAGTGCTCGATTACAGGCGGCCACATGCGGCAACGTAGCTACCACCACCACCACCACAACTACTGCCACCGCTACCACCAATACCACCGCCTCCACCACCACCACCGCCACCACCACCATCATCGTTACCATCACCGCCACCACCTCCACCGTCACCACCTCCACCACCTCCACCGCCACCACCACCACCACCATCACCACCTCCACCGCCACCACCACCACCATCACCACCTCCACCGCCACCACCACCTGCACCGCCCCCACCACCACCACCACCGCCACCACCACCACCATCACCACCACCACCACCGCCACCGCCACCACCGCCACCACCGCCACCACCACCACCTGGCTACGTTCAAGGCCCCGCGGCCCCAGCAGGGGCGGCCCCAACTCGCCCCGTGATGTTATCCGAGCTGAGAGGTCCATCGTAGAGGTTTTGTGGATTAGATCGCATAAACTATAAATGTGTCGTCGTTAAAGCCGCCACCACCACCCGGCCACACAGCCAATCAGTAAGGGGTTGTCAAGTAAACAAAACGTAGCCAATTCGTTACTAGTTCAGCCCTCACTGGTTGAGTGTTGGAGAGTAAACATTTACAATTGTAGTATATAGTGTAGTGTATCTTGTAGTGTATAGTGTAGTGTATAGTAGTGTATAGTGTAGTGTAGTGTATAGTAGTGTATAGTGTAGTGTATAATATAGTAGTTTAGACTATAGTGCCGTGTATTGTATATAATCGTGTGTAGTGTATAGTAGTGTAGTGTATAGTGTAGTGTATAGTGTAGTGTATAGTGTAGTGTATAGTAGTGTATAGTGTAGTGTATAGTGTAGTGTATAGTGTAGTGTATAGTAGTGTATAGTGTAGTGTATAGTGTAGTGTATAGTGTAGTGTATAGTAGTGTATAGTGTAGTGTATAGTGTAGTGTATAGTGTAGTGTATAGTGTAGTGTATAGTAGTGTATAGTGTAGTGTATAGTGTAGTGTATAGTGTAGTGTATAGTGTAGTGTATAGTGTAGTGTATAGTGTAATGTAGTGTATAGTAGTATAGTGTAGTGTATAGTGTAGTGTATAGTAGTGTATAGTGTAGTGTATAGTGTAGTGTATAGTAGTGTATAGTGTAGTGTATAGTGTAGTGTATAGTAGTGTAGTGTATAGTGTAGTGTATAGTGTAGTGTATAGTAGTGTATAGTGTAGTGTATAGTGCAGTATACTTGTGAAGAGGAAACTAGAGATGGTTACGCAGGATCTTTATTTCCGAGGCAACTCGACAACCCTTAATATCGCCCGTCTCAGCCAATCCGCCTCGGGTGTTCCCCACTCTGCTAATCCTCCTGGGGCCCGTCCGATCGGAGTGTCCCTACACTCAATACTCGGATCACGTGTCGCACACGGCAGCGCTCCCGTGACCTTTGACCCGCGCTCCCGTGACCCTTGACCCGCGCTCCCGCGACCCTTGACCCGCGCTCCCGTGACCTTTAACCCGTGGTTGTGTGGTGTTGTTTGTGTGTGAGGGTGTCCCGAACATCAACCAGCACTTGCAGATCACTCAGCAGCTGTGTGTTGGGAGGGTTAACCCACTGCAACGTTTACAATTCGAGTTTACAATTCGCCAGTAATTACAGCGACAACCACAACAACAACAACCACAACAACCACAACAACAACAACCACAACAACAACAACAACAGCCAGCATCGCCAGACGGACAGGCGAAGCTTTGGAGATGTCTCCACGACGAATGGGCACGTTTTGTTCACGCGACAAACTCTCTCACGAGTCGGCCGTGTCGGGTGGCGGCGGGCTTAACGGCACACAACATTCATGTATTCACACACGCGGCCTAACCCTCAAAGACGCTCTATTATGGGTGATGTTGGTCACGACAGCCTACGGCGTGTTAAAGATGGGGTGTCCCTTCCCCCCACCCCCAGCACCAGCCCCAAAGACCTCACAAAAGCACAGAAAAGTTATCAGCAAATCTGCAAACCTGTTCCTGGGGGTCAGAGATCGGACGATTCACTCGCCCCCTTAAGGACATTGGAGATGGGTGGACATCTGTGATGGTGGAGGAGGAGATGGGTGGACATCTGTGATGGTGGAGGAGGAGATGGGTGGACATCTGCGATGGTGGAGGAGGAGATGGGTGGACATCTGTGATGGTGGAGGAAGAGATGGGTGGACATCTGTGATGGTGGAGGAGGAGATGGGTGGACATCTGTGATGGTGGAGGAGGAGATGGGTGGACATCTGTGATGGTGGAACAGGAGATGGGTGGACATCTGTGATGGTGGAACAGGAGATGGGTGGACATCTGTGATGGTGGAACAGGAGATGGGTGGACATCTGTGATGGTGGAACAGGAGATGGGTGGACATCTGTGATGGTGGAGGAGGAGATGGGTGGACATCTGTGATGGTGGAGGAGGAGATGGGTGGACATCTGTCATGGTGGAACAGGAGATGGGTGGACATCTGCGATGGTGGAACAGGAGATGGGTGGACATCTGTGATGGTGGAGGAGGAGATGGGTGGACATCTGTGATGGTGGAGGAGGAGATGGGTGGACATCTGTGATGGTGGAGGAGGAGATGGGTGGACATCTGTGATGGTGGAACAGGAGATGGGTGGACATCTGTGATGGTGGACCAGGAGATGGGTGGACATCTGCGATGGTGGAACAGGAGATGGGTGGACATCTGTGATGGTGGAACAGGAGATGGGTGGACATGATGACGATGAAGATGATGATAAGCCGCCCACTTAATTGAGCTGTCATTTGTGATCGCCGGCGTCGCTTGTGAAAAAACAAAAATATCTACATAGCCCAGGGGGGCCTTACCTGGTGCAATGAAATAAAAATACGTGAACACAAAGTCTCTCGCGACCGATATCATTCATAACATAGGTTTATATATTTGAGTTAGATCGCGTAAATATTCATGTGTCGCCTGATTAAGCTAGTTTTAATTACTGGCGAAACGTCGTACTCAGATTGTACATGTTGTCGATTTGCTCTCCAACGCACAACCGGTGTGCTTTACTAGTAAACTATACTATACACTACACTACTATACACTACACTATACACTACTATACACTATACACTACACTATACACTACTATACACTACACTATACACTACACTATACACTACACTATACACTACACTACTATACACTACACTATACACTACTATACACTACACTATACACTACTATACACTACACTATACACTACACTATACACTACTATACACTACACTATACACTACACTATACACTACACTATACACTACACTATACACTACTATACACTACACTATACACTACACTATACACTACTATACACTACACTATACACTACACTATACACTACACTATACACTACACTATACACTACTATACACTACACTATACACTACACTACTATACACTACACTATACACTGCACTACTATACACTATACTATACAGTACACTATACACTACACTATACACTACACTATACACTACACTATACACTACACTATACACTACTATACACTACACTATACACTACTATACACTACACTATACACTACTATACACTACACTATACACTACACTATACACTACACTATACACTACTATACACTACACTATACACTACACTACTATACACTACACTATACACTACTATACACTACACTATACACTACACTATACACTACTATACACTACACTATACACTACACTATACACTACTATACACTACACTATACACTACACTATGCACTACACTACTATACACTACTATACACTACTATACACTACACTATACACTACACTACTATACACTACACTATACACTACACTATACACTACACTATACACTACACTATACACTACACTACTATACACTACTATACATTACTATATACTACACTATACACTACAATACTATACACTACACTACTATACACTACACTACTATACACTACACTATACACTACACTATACACTACATTATACACTACACTATACACTACAAAACACTATACACTACACTATACGCTACACTATACACTACTATACACTGCTATACACTACACTACTATACACTACACTATACACTACACTATACACTACATTATACACTACACTAAACACTATACACTACACTACTACACACTACACTATACACTACACTATACACTACACTATACATTACTACACACTACACTATACACTATACTATACACTACACTACTATACACTATACACTACAACTTAACGATTTGTTAAGTTACAGAGCCGTCTCTGTGGGTCCGTGGTTCTAAACTTTTGCTTGCAGCCCTACATCCCCTTTTGCTTCTCAGTCGTAACATGAAATTTAAAAAAATGTACAACGTCAATCGATACATAGAGGGGTTGATCAAACGAGGTAGGTTGTCACTACTTATGGTACCCATGGTTTCAATTGGCTTTTACGATTATTTAACTTATAGAAAGCAAAAAAAAATCAGGCTACGTCTCGCTCCACCTCACCCCACCACCCCAGAAAGGTCATCTCGCACTACACTATATACTACACTATACACTACACTATATACTACACTATACACTACACTACTATACACTACACACTACACTACACACCACGTGATGTGAGTTTCACCCCGAGGTGACGTGAGATTCACCCCCAGGTGACGTGAGATTCACCCCCAGGTGACGTGAGATTCACCCCCAGGTGACGTGAGATTCACCCCCAGGTGATGTGAGATTTACCCCAGGTGACGTGAGATTCACCCCCAGGTGATGTGAGATTCACCCCCAGGTGACGTGAGATTCACCCCCAGGTGACGTGAGATTCACCCCCAGGTGACGTGAGATTCACCCCCAGGTGACGTGAGATTCACCCCCAGGTGATGTGAGATTCACCCCCAGGTGATGTGAGATTTACCCCAGGTGACGTGAGATTCACCCCCAGGTGATGTGAGATTCACCCCCAGGTGACGTGAGATTCACCCCCAGGTGACGTGAGATTCACCCCCAGGTGATGTGATATTCACCCCCAGGTGACATGAGATTTACTCCCAGGTCACGTGAGATTCACCCCCAGGTGACGTGAGATTCACCCCCAGGTCACGTGAGATTCACCCCCAGGTGATGTGAGATTCACCCCCAGGTGACGTGAGGTGCACCCCCAGGTGACGTGAGATTCACCCCCAGGTCACGTGAGATTCACCCCCAGGTGATGTGAGATGCACCCCCAGGTGACGTGAGATGCACCCCCAGGTGATGTGATATTCACTCCAGGTGATGTGAGATTCACCCCCAGGTGATGTGATATTCACCCCCATGTGACGTGAGATGCACCCCCAGGTGATGTGATATTCACCCCAGGTGATGTGAGATTCACCCCCAGGTGATGTGATATTCACCCCCAGGTGACGTGAGATTCACCCCCAGGTGATGTGAGATTCACCCTCAGGTGATGTGAGATTCACCCCCAGGTGATGTGAGATTCACCCCCAGGTGATGTGAGATTCACCCCCAGGTGATGTGAGATGCACCCCCAGGTGATGTGAGATTCACCCCCAGGCGATGTGAGATGCACCCCCAGGTGACGTGAGATTCACCCCCAGGTGATGTGAGATTCACCCCCAGGTTAAAAAGAAGAACCGCTGGTCTAGGGGGTACTGCAGATTTGAACGACTGCCCTGGGCCCAGCACTTTGGTGGGCTGGGGGTGGGTGAAGAGGGAGGGGTGGAGTTGCCCCGCTTCGACGTTCCCCACACCCCACTAGGGAACGGCCCTGCTTACACTCACACACACCACTCAACAACAACAACAACCGCCATTCGCCACTAAGTGGCGGTGACGTCACCACGACGCTTGTGCCAGGCCATGTGCACCTTGAGGCCACGTGAAGTGTCGAACACCCGCTGACAGGAGGTCACGGGGCAGACCCAGGTGCCACGGGTCGACTGACTAAGATGAGTGGCTGATGCACCATTTGTGCCCCCTACTGTGCCAACCTGTTGTGCTATAGCCACCCGGCGCTCCGCGCGTTGTTGTGAGCATCGCTCCTCCGCCCTCCGTTGTTGTTGGAGGGGGACTGCCTCCAACTGCCCAGCAGCGTCCTTCACGAGCCTCCTCCACAGAGGCCGATCTTGACACCGCTGGTACCAGTCATCGGCAAGTCCACTCAGCTCCACGTCCTCCTGTACCACATCACTCCATCTCTTCTCTTGCCCGTGCCGCGCCCGTTTAGCCCCCTCGATCCTGACGAACAAAAGCTGTATCGGCTTGCGGTGGCTGGGCATGCGGGCTACATGACCCAGCCAACGCAGACTTGCCTGCCGGAGGAGCTCACCGATGGGACCTTGCCCAGATCTTTCAAGGATTTTTGAGCTCCTCACACAATCCAGCCGGGTTAAACCCAGGATGGATCGTAGGCAGGCTAGCCTAAATGTTTCTAACTGGCGAAGATGTTCCATTAGGGGGGTCCACGTTTCGCAAGCGTAGAGAAGGGAGGGAATGACCATGGCCGAGAAGACCTGAAGCTTAGTGCGGAGCGACAGACCAGGTAGCTTCCACACAGCGTTACGCAACCGATGAAAAGATATTGCCGCTCAACTGATTCGGAGTGAGACCTTTGGTGTTAAACTGGAGCCGGTCATAAGCACACTGCCCAGGTATGGGAAACTCTCCACTCTCTCCACAACTGCCCCATCACCGATGGCCTCAAGGTGCACATGTGGCCCCTCGGGATAGCCCGAGGGGCCACTTTAGCCAGCACCTGTGACAGGAGGTCATAGAAGGCATCTGACTCATCGGCTTTGCCTGCATCCCTCCACGGATGTTCGTCTTCGGTGGGGGCATAAGTAACCATGACCACCACTCCTCGCCTCCGATTGATGGGAAGGCGAGCCCAAAGTAGCCTGGGGCTTACAGCTTCCCACACCTCACCGCCACGCTCCCACGCCCCCTTTATTCTTTTGTTCAAAAGAAGAGCCACACCCTGTTGTTTGGCAGTCTGCTGCCCTGAGTAGAGGACTGTCCACCCCTCATGGTGGCAGGAGCCAGAACCGGTCCACCGGACCTCCTGAATGCCACAGAGATCCAGGCGGTACCGGTCCAGCTCCCGACAGAGGAGTGGCAGCCTCTCCTCCGCAGTGAGCGTTCGAACATTCCACGTGGCCACACGAAGTGGCTTTTCATTGTTTCTGGAGGAGCCCCGAGTGTAGAGATTCAATCTCCTGGCTCCGCCAAATGGGGTTTGGCCAGGAGACGTCATAGACGCCTGTCCCCCCGGGGCCTCCGGCACAAGCTTATTTGTTACATTTTTAATTCGTGGTTTCGTGGTAAATTTTTGGGGAGGGGCCAATCGGAATTGGCCCTCACCCCACAGCACTGTCCAAGACAGAGTTTCCCGTCCGGCACACGCACACACACACACAAGTAAACACAACAACAACGCGCCACCGCTCGCGACTATGACAGACATTACAAAGGCAAAGATCCCCCGAATAGCCTGTGACAGGCTGTAGGGGCAAGTGCTGTTAGCGAGTAGCACCTATAAAGACCGGCACGGCACACGACAGACAGTCACACACACACAGACAGTCACACACACAGTCACACACAGTCAAAACAAAGATCCCCCGTATGGCCTTAACAGACTGTAGGGGCAAGTGCTGTTAGCGAGCACCTATGAAGGCCGGAACGGTACACGAGGGGGTGGGTGGCCAGCACCACGCCCGACCGCCTTTGTCACACAGTCACACAGACAGTTACACACAGACAGTCACACACACACAGTCACACACAGACAGTCACACACACACAGTCACACACAGACAATCACACACAGTCACACAGACAGTCACACACACAGTAACACACACACAGTCACACACTCAGACAGTCACACACACACAGACAGTCACACACAGACAGTCACACACACAACAACAACAACAACCGCCATTCGCCACTAAGTGGCGGTGACGTCACCACGACGCTTGTGCCAGGCTATGTGCACCCTGAGGCCACGTGAAGTGTCGAACGCCCGCTGGCAGGAGGTCACGGGGCAGACCCAGGTGCCACGGGTCGACTGACTGAGATGACTGGCTGATGCACCACCTGTGCCCCCTACTGTGCCAACCTGCTGTGCTTTAGCCACCCGGCGCTTCGCTCGCTGTTGTGAGCGTCGCTCCTCCGCCCTCCGTTGTTGTTGGAGGGCGACTGCCTCCAACTGCCCAGTAGCATCCTTCACGAGCCTCCTCCACAGAGGCCGATCTTGACACCGCTGGTACCAGTCATCGGCAAGTCCACTCAGCTCCACGTCCTCCTGTACCACATCACTCCATCTCTTCTCTAGCCCGTGCCGCGCCCGCTTAGCCCCCTCAATCCGGCCAAACAAAAGCTGTTTCGGCATGCGGTGGCTGGGCATGCGGGCTACATGACCCAGCCATCGCAGCCTTGCCTGCTGGAGGAGCTCACCGATGGGACCCTGCCCAGATCTTTCAAGGATTTGTGAGCTCCTCACACAATCCAGTCTGGTTAAACCCAGGATGGATCGTAGGCAGGCCAGCCTAAATGTTTCTAACCGGCGAAGATGTTCCATTAGGGGGGTCCACGTTTCGCAAGCGTAGAGAAGGGAGGGAATGACCGTGGCCGAGAAGACCTGAAGCTTAGTGCGGAGCGACAGACCAGGTAGCTTCCACACAGCGTTACGCAACCGATGAAAAGATATTGCCGCTCGACTGATTCGGAGTGAGACCTCTGCTGTTAAACTGGAGCCAGTCATAAGCACACTGCCCAGGTATGGGAAACTCTCCACTCTCTCCACAACTGCCCCATCACCGATTGGGAGTTGTGGGGGTGGAGTGTCCGATGGTACAAAATACCCAGGCAGGTGTTTAGTTTTGGTGGGGCTGATGGTAAGGCCCCACCTCTTAGTGGCACGCTCCAGTCTCAGCAGCAGCGTCTCCAACTCCTCCTCTGACTGAGCAGCTGTTACCAAGTCATCAGCATACATAACGTGGTTGAGCAATAGGGAGCCATCCCTTGACCGCACCCGGGCATCGATTAGCCTCCCATTATATCTGTACCATATGGAGATTCCCCCGGTACAGCTATTGAAGGCTTCACGAACTACGTGGTCAAAATAGATGTTAAATAATGTGGGAGCCAGAGGACATCCCTGTCGCACCCCAAGGTGTACAGGGAATGGCTCTGACTCCCGGCCACGTAGTTTTACCCGGGCCCGCTCACCATCATGAAGGTCCTTAATGATCGTGAGCAGAGGGTCAGGTACTCCAAAAGCACGAAGAACGACCCAGAGCCCAGGCCTACTGATGGTATCATAGGCCTTGACCAGGTCAATAAAGCAGAGATGTAGGTCTTGTTGGAATTCCCTACACCTCTGCTGTAGCAGACGGACAGAAAATATGGCATCTGTGCAGGACCGCCCTTTCCTGAAACCGCATTGGGGCTCCGCAAGCCTCTCCTCAGCATGCCTGGCAAGGCAATGCTGAATAATCCTTGCCAGGACCTTTCCCGGCACACTGAGGAGTGAGATGCCCCTGTAGTTGTTACAGTCTGTGCGGTCCCCCTTCTTAAAAAGGGGGACCACCAGGGCATCCTTCCAATCCTGCGGAACCCGTCCAGTGGTCCAGACTGTTGTTATGATGTCATATAGGGCAGTCTGTGCACAAACGCCACCCTCCCTCAGCATTTCGCTTGGGAGATCATCTCTGCCCGTTGCCTTTCCTGGTCTCAGACTCCTGATCGCCTTCAATACTTCCTCAGCAGATGGCACCTCAGCCAGCCACTCACAGGGGGTGACTTCATCCAATATTTGAGGCACCGCAGCCTCAGCAGGGTCATCCTCACTTTGTGCCACGATGTTTTCCTGGCTGAGGGATTTTCCCTCCCCCAGGACCTCACAGAAATGCTCAGCAAATCTGCGAACCTGTTCCTGGGGGTCGGAAATTGGATCACCGTTTTTTCCCCTAATGATGGTAATAGGTGTGGCGCTGCAGGTTACTTTTTTGATGGAGTTGAATAGAGATTTGTGATCACGGGCCACTGAGGCAGACTCCAACTCCTCAGCAACCCGCGACCACCACCCATCCTTGCAGCGCCTCACGGCTCTCCGAACCTCCGAGCGAAGGCTGCGGTAAGCCTCCTCATTCTCTGACGTGGGATTCTGTATCCGATGACAGTGGGCCTGTCGCTTTTTCTCAACCATCCTGAACAACTCCTCTGTCATCCAGGGTGTCTGGGGAGGTCTGGACCGCGTACCCAAAGCAGCCATTGCAGCTGCATGAGTCACAGTCCTAAACCTCGCCCATTTACCCTCGACATCAGGAGGAGTCGGGGACGATGCCAATCCCAGCCGCAAGCGATGATGAAATTCTCGCTTGCAACTTTCATCAGATAACTGAGACCAGGCCACTTTAGGTTGGAATGGGGTCCTGGGTGTACACCCACCACCGGAGTGGAAGAATGGCAGGCGCATCTTACAGATGACTAGTCGATGGTCAGAGGGCAGATCAGCTCCATGGTAGGTCCTGGTGTCAAGGACATGGGCTCGCATCCGCTGGTCCGTCACTATGTAGTCCAGCAGATGTTCTTGCTTGGACCCGGCATGCATCCATGATGTTGTGTGGATGCGCCGATGCCGGAACAGCGTGTTGGTAATTACAAGCCCATGGGCTGCACAAAAATCTAGCAGCCTCCTACCGTTGTTATTGAGCTGATCTGGCCCATGCCCTCCAATCACTCCAGACCAGGTGCCAGTATCATGACCAACTCGGGCATTGAAGTCACCCAACATGATGACTCTATCCCGAGGGGCCACTTTAGCCAGCACCTGTGACAGGAGGTCATAGAAGGCATCTGACTCATCGGCTTTGCCTGCATCCCTCCACGGATGTTCATCTTCGGTGGGGGCATAAGTAACCACGACCACCATTCCTCGCCTTCGGTTGATGGGAAGGCGAGCCCAAAGTAGCCTGGGGCTTACAGCTTCCCACACCTCACCGCCACACTCCCACGCCCCCTTCATTCTTTTGTTCAAAAGAAGACCCACACCCTGTTGTTTGGCAGTCTGCTGCCCCGAGTAGAGGACTGTCCACCCCTCATGGTGGCAGGAGCCAGAGCCGGTCCACCGGACCTCCTGAATGCCGCATAGATCCAGGCGGTACCGGTCCAGCTCCCGACAGAGGAGTGGCAGCCTCTCCTCTGCAGTGAGCGTTCGAACATTCCACGTGGCCACCCGTAGTGGCTTTTCGTTGTTTCTGGAGTAGCCCCGAGGGTAGGTATTCAATCTCCTGGCTCCGCCAATTGGGGTTTGGCCAGGAGACGTCATAGACGCCTGGCCCCCCGGGGCCTCCGGCACAAGCTTAGTTGTTACATATTTCAGTTTAATTCGTGGTTTCGTGGTAATTAATTGAAGGTGGAGGGGTTACCAGCCCCTCGCACCCGTCCAGAGCCCCCGTTTAGCCCCTGTGGTGGACACATATGCCATGAGGGGAGGAGCCAATCAAAATTGGATCTCCCCCCACAGCGCTGTCCACGACAGAGTTGCCCGTCCGGCACCGCGAGGAGGTAGGGGGTTGTTTTGCCGGTCACACACACACACAGTCACACAGTCACACACACAGTAAAAAACATAGTCACACACTCAGACAGTCACACACACGGTCACACACATAGTCACACACACAGACAGTCAAACCCACAGCAACACACAGACAGTCACACACACAGACACACAGACAGACACACACAGACAGTCACACACACACACAGACACACAGACAGACACACACACAGACACACAGACAGACACACACACAGACACACAGACAGACACACAGACAGTCACACACACACAGACAGTCACACACACAGACACACAGACAGACACATACACAGTCACACACAGACAGTCACACACACACAGTCACACACACACACAGTCACACACACACAGACACACACACACAGACACACACAGTCACACACACACACAGTCACACACACAGACACACACACACAGTCACGCACACACACAGTCACACACACACAGTCACGCACACACACAGTCACACACACACACAGTCACACACACACAGTCACACAAAAGACAAAGATCCCCCGTATAGCCTTAACAGACTGTAGGGGCAAGTGCTGTTAGCGAGCACCTATGAAGGCCGGAACGGTACACGAGGGGGTGGGTGGCCAGCACCACGCCCGACCGCCTTTGTCTCCCTAGTGACGATGTTTACACACCGCACCAGGTACTCATTTGAGGCTGAGTCGACCTAGGGGAGGCCCGGGACCGGTTCAGATAATCGTCACTGGTGTTGGCCGTGAGCGGGAATCGAACCCGGGTCGTCACGTTCACAGCACAGCGCGCTACACACACATGTATACACACACAAAGACTATCACACACACAGACACACACACACTCACACACATACACAGACACTCACACACACACAGACACTCACACGCACACAGACACTCACACACACAGTCACACACACAGACACACACACACAGACAGTCACACACAGTCACACACAGACACACACACAGACAGTCACACACAGTCACACACAGACACACACACACAGTCACACACACACAGACACTCACACGCACACAGACACTCTCACACACACAGACAGACACACAGTCACAAACCCACAGACACACACAGACACAGACACACAGACAGACACAGTCATACACACAGTCACACACAGTCACACACAGACACACACACACAGACACACACACAGACACACCCCCACAGACACACACAGACAGACACACACACAGTCACACACACAGTCACACAGACAGACACACACACACACAGTCACAGACACACACACACAGACACACACACAGACACACACACAGACACACACACAGACACACAGACAGTCACACACACACAATCACACACACACAGACACACACACAGACACACAGACAGACACACAGTCACACACAGTCACACACAGTCACACACACACAGACACACACACACAGACACACACACAGACACACACACACAGACACACACACAGACACACACACAGACACACACACACAGTCACACACACACACACAGACAGACACACAGTCACACACAGACAGACACACACACACAGTCACACACACACAGACACACACACACAGACACACAGACAGACACACAGTCACACACAGTCACACACAGTCACACACACACACACACAGACACACACACAGACACACACACACACAGTCACACACACACACACAGACACACAGTCACACACAGACAGACACACACACAGTCACACACACACAGACACACACACACTGACACTCACACAGTCACACCCACCCACCCCACGCTCTTCCTGGCTCGCTTCATCTCTGGGCATGAGACTCAGACTGCTGCTGCTGATGATGATGCTGCGGATGATGCTGATGATGATGCTGACTATTATCGCCTTATTTGGTGCTGCAAAAGTGCAGCCCAGTTGCAGGATTCCGAGTGTCTGTGTGTGTGTGAGTGTCTGTGTGTGTGTGAGTGTCTGTGTGTGTGTGTGTGAGTGTCTGTGTGCGTGTGAGTGTCTGTGTGTGTCTGAGTGTCTGTGTGCGTGTGAATGTCTGTGTGTGTGTGTGAGTGTCTGTGTGTGTGTGAGTGTCTGTGTGCGTGTGAGTGTATGTGTGTGTGAGTGTCTGTGTGTGTGCGAGTCTGTGTGTGTGTGAGTCTGTGTGTCTGTGTGCTGTCTCTCTGCGGTGTGAGTGTCTGTGTGTATGCTGTCTGTGTGTGTGTAAGTGTGTGAGTGTGAGTGTCTGTGTGTGAGTGAGTCTGTGTGTGTGTGAGTGTCTGTGTGCCTGTGAGTGTCTGTGTGTGTGAGTGTCTGTGTGCGTGTGAGTGTCTGTGTGTGTGTGAGTGTCTGTGTATGTGTGTGAGTGTGTGTGTGTCTGTGTGTGTGATAGTCTTTGTGTGTGTATACATGTGTGTGTAGCGCGCTGTGCTGTGAACGTGACGACCCGGGTTCGATTCCCGCTCACGGCCAACACTAGTGACGATTATCTGAACCGGTCCTGGGCCTCCCCTAGGTCGACTCAGCCTCAAATGAGTACCTGGTGCGGTGGATAAAAACATTGCCACTGGGGAGACAAAGGCGGTCCGGCGTGGTGCTGGCCACCCACGCCCTCGTGTACCGTTCCGGCCTTCATAGGTGCTCGCTAACAGCACTTGCCCCTACAGTCTGTTAAGGCTATACGGGGGATCTTTGTCTCTGTGTGAGTGTCTCTGTGTGAGTGCTCTGCGTCATCCGGAGTGCGTTTGCAGAGTGGGGCGGTGTGTGTTTGAATCTGTGAGTGTGTGTGTGCTGTCTCTCTGCTGTGTGTGAGTGTCTGTGTGTGTGTGTCTGTGTGTGAGTGTCTGTGTGTGTGTGAGTCTGTGTCTGTGTGTGAGTCTGCTGTGTGTGAGTCTGTGTGTGTGTGAGTGTCTGTGTCTGTGTGTGAGTCTGCGGTGTATGAGTGTCTGTGTGTGTGAGTGTCTGTGTGTGTATGTCTGTGTGTGTGTGTGCTGTCTCTCTGCGGTGTGTGAGTGTCTGTGTGTGAGTGTCTGTGTGTGTGAGTGTCTGTGTGTGTGTGAGTGTCTGTGTGTGAGTCTGTGTGTGTGTGTCTGTGAGTGTCTGTGTGTATGTCTGTGTGTGAGTGTCTGTGTGTGTGTGAGTGTCTGTGTGTGTGTGAGTGTGTGTGTGAGTGTCTGTGTGTGTGTGAGTCTGCGGTGTGTGAGTGTCTGTGTGTGTGTGTCTGTGTGTGAGTGTCTGTGTGTGAGTGTCTGTGTGTGTGAGTCTGTGTGAGTCTGTGTGTGTGTGAGTCTGTGTGTGTTTGTGTGTGAGTCTGTGTGAGTATCTGTGTGTGTGTCTGCGGTGTGTGAGTGTCTGTGTGTGTTCTGTCTCTCTGTGGTGTGTGTGTGAGTGTGAGTCTGCGGTGTGTGGGAGTGTCTGTGTCTGTGTGAGTCTGTGTGTGTGTGAGTGTCTGTGTGTGTGAGTATGTGTGTGTGAGTGTCTGTGTGTGTGTGTGAGTCTGCGGTGTGTGAGTGTATGTGTGTGTGTGAGAGTCTGCGGTCTGTGTGAGTGTCTGTGTGTGTGTGAGTGTCTGTGTGTGTGAGTGTCTGTGTGTGTAAGTCTGAGGTATGTGAGTGTCTGTGTGTGTGTGAGTGTCTGTGTGTGTGAGTGTCTGTGTGTGTAAGTCTGAGGTGTGTGAGTGTCTGTGTGTGTGTGTGTGAGTCTGTGTGTGTGTGAGTCTGCGGTGTGTGAGTGTCTGTGTGTATGAGTCTGCGGTGTGTGAGTGTCTGTGTGTGTGTGAGTCTGTGTGTGTGTGAGTCTGCGGTGTGTGAGTGTCTGTGTGTGTGTGAGTCTGTGTGTGTGTGTGTGAGTCTGCGGTGTGTGAGTGTCTGTGTGTATGAGTCTGCGGTGTGTGAGTGTCTGTGTGTGTGTGAGTCTGTGTGTGTGTGTGTGAGTCTGCGGTGTGTGAGTGTCTGTGTGTGTGTGAGTCTGTGTGTGTGTGTGTGTGAGTCTGCGGTGTGTGAGTGTCTGTGTGTGTGTGTGAGTCTGTGTGTGTGTGTGTGAGTCTGCGGTGTGTGAGTGTCTGTGTGTATGAGTCTGCGGTGTGTGAGTGTCTGTGTGTGTGTGAGTCTGTGTGTGTGTGAGTCTGCGGTGTGTGAGTTTCTGTGTGTGTGTGAGTCTGTGTGTGTGTGTGTGAGTCTGCGGTGTGTGAGTGTCTGTGTGTGTGTGAGTCTGTGTGTGTGTGTGTGAGTCTGCGGTGTGTGAGTGTCTGTGTGTGTGTGAGTCTGTGTGTGTGTGTGTGAGTCTGCGGTGTGTGAGTGTCTGTGTGTATGAGTCTGCGGTGTGTGAGTGTCTGTGTGTGTGTGAGTCTGTGTGTGTGTGTGAGTCTGCGGTGTGTGAGTTTCTGTGTGTGTGTGAGTCTGCGGTGTGTGAGTGTCTGTGTGTGTGTGAGTCTGTGTGTGTGTGTGTGTGAGTCTGCGGTGTGTGAGTGTCTGTGTGTGTGTGAGTCTGTGTGTGTGTGTGTGAGTCTGCGGTGTGTGAGTGTCTGTGTGTGTGTGAGTCTGTGTGTGTGTGTGTGAGTCTGCGGTGTGTGAGTGTCTGTGTGTGTGTGAGTCTGTGTGTGTGTGTGTGAGTCTGCGGTGTGTGAGTGTCTGTGTGTGTGTGAGTCTGTGTGTGTGTGTGAGTCTGCGGTGTGTGAGTGTCTGTGTGTGTGTGAGTCTGTGTGTGTGTGTGAGTCTGCGGTGTGTGAGTTTCTGTGTGTGTGTGAGTCTGTGTGTGTGTGTGTGAGTCTGCGGTGTGTGAGTGTCTGTGTGTGTGAGTGTCTGTGTGTGTGTGAGTCTGTGTGTGTGTGTGTGAGTCTGCGGTGTGTGAGTTTCTGTGTGTGTGTGAGTCTGTGTGTGTGTGTGTGAGTCTGCGGTGTGTGAGTGTCTGTGTGTGTGTGAGTGTCTGTGTGTGTGAGTGTCTGTGTGTGTAAGTCTGAGGTGTGTGAGTGTCTGTGTGTGTGTGTGAGTCTGTGTGTGTGTGTGTGAGTCTGCGGTGTGTGAGTGTCTGTGTGTGTGAGTCTGTGTGTGTGTGTGAGTCTGCGGTGTGTGAGTGTCTGTGTGTGTGAGTCTGTGTGTGTGTGTGAGTCTGCGGTGTGTGAGTGTCTGTGTGTGTGTGAGTCTGCGGTGTGTGAGTGTCTGTGTGTGTGTGAGTCTGTGTGTGTGTGTGTGAGTCTGCGGTGTGTGAGTGTCTGTGTGTGTGTGAGTCTGTGTGTGTGTGTGTGTGAGTCTGCGGTGTGTGAGTGTCTGTGTGTGTGTGAGTCTGTGTGTGTGTGTGAGTCTGTGTGTGTGTGTGAGTCTGCGGTGTGTGAGTGTCTGTGTGTGTGTAGTGTTAGCCCCGTCGGCAGCGCTCGTTCCGCCCGCCGGGGGAGCGGCACACACTCGCCCCGATGCGGCAGTCACGTTCACCTCGTTGTCGTCGGACGAGTCTGTCAGCATGTCCCTTCTCTTGGCCGACGTCTTCCAAATGACGGCGTGGTTCGTTGAGATTCTGACACCAAATGTAGTGTTCGATTTCATTCGGACAACTTCTGTCTTTCTTCGAACACCGCTTTATTTACAACTCTCAGCATGTCCTCCACATTCCACAGTATCCTGGTCGCCACGGCTCGCTCGCCGTGATTCACTCGACTCGCTCGCCACCTTTGTCTCTCCACTCCACACGATTACTTCGCTTACTCCTTGTTAACGTATTGTCTCCGCTCTCCGCTATCACCGTCGCTATGCTCTCTCCACCTTCAACTTCCGCACTCAGCGACTCCGCACTCAGCGACTCCGCACACGGCGACTCCGCACACAGCGACTCCGCACACAACGTCTTCACACACAACGTCTTCACACACAACGTCTTCACACACAACGTCTTCACACACAACGTCTTCACACACAGCGTCTTCACACTCAACGTCTTCACACACAACGTCTTCACACACAACGTCTCCACACACAGCGTCTTCACACACAACGTCTTCGCACTCAGCGTCTTCACACACAACGTCTTCACACACAGCGTCTTCACACACAACGTCTTCACACACAACGTCTTCACACACAACGTCTTCACACACAACGTCTTCACACTCAGCGTCTTCACACACAGCGTCTTCACACACAGTGTCTTCACACACAGCGTCTTCACACACAGCGTCTTCACACACAACGTCTTCACACACAGCGTCTTCACACACAGCGTCTTCACACACAACGTCTTCACACACAACGTCTTCACACACAACGTCTTCACACACAGCGTCTTCACACACAACGTCTCCACACACAACGTCTTCACACAGAACGTCTTCACACACAACGTCTTCACACACAACGTCTTCACACACAACGTCTTCACACACAGCGTTTTCACACACAGCGTCTTCACACACAACGTCTTCACACACAGCGTCTTCACACACAGCGTCTTCACACACAACGTCTTCGCACTCAGCGACTCCGCACTCAGCGACTCCACACACAACGTCTTCGCACACAACGTCTTCACACACAACGTCTTCACACACAACGTCTTCACACACAGCGTCTTCACACACAACGTCTTCACACACAACGTCTTCACACACAACGTCTTCACACACAACGTCTTCACACACAACGTCTTCACACACAACGTCTTCACACACAACGTCTTCGCACTCAGCGACTCCGCACTCAGCGACTCCGCACACAACGTCTTCAACTCTTAACTCCAACTCCTCAACTTCAACAACCTTCTCCAAGCTCTTCAAGCTCCAACTCTCCCGCTCCAATTGCCGACCCCCCAATTTATCCCCGCTCTCATTACGCCCCAATTAATTAGTCCGCGTCCCTACGGCGCTCCGCGTGACCGTACACCTGTGTCTCCTCCAGACCTTTAGGCGCCGCTCTAGCCTTGGCAACAGCTCCAACCAATCACAGGCTTCCACGGCTCTCCCAGCTTTATTGCCCCAACATAACCTGCACTGTATTCGCCTTCGCTACAGGCTGACCCAAGATAACCCGTACTGTCTGTGTGATCACGTAATCACGGTGTTTGTACCACGCACCTTCGTACTCCACTACATCACCCCCCGTGATAAATAAAAGTCTAGCCATCCCGGCTACGACGACACTTCGACCTCTGGGTAGTGTAGTACCTTGGACAAAACAATGAACAACAACATAACAACAACAACACCAACGCATCGCAGAAACATATGTGCAACAGCCGTACGAGGCGTAAAAGTCAATGGAAAGTTCTTCATCGGGAGCAAGTTCCAGCGGCCAGTCTTCGTCGAGTTCGCGTGGCCGAGCCCCCCGGGGAGGCGAGCACGTGCTCCACTCCCCCCCTTCAAGTCCACATCCGGCCAGCACAACCGGCGACTCCAAGGGCGGCAGGCGCAGGAATCCTGTGACGAGAGAAACCAACCCTCCTGAGGCATCCCTCGACGAGCGCTCGCCTCGGCTCGTCGGACACAACAGTCACCCGGCCCAGGGAAGTGGAGATGATCAATTCCGCCCGGCGGAAGGAACCAAAATACACATTCTACAATCAGCCCAAAATCACACAAATACCCGTGCACACACAAAATGACGGCCGCATGCTTGGACGGCAATGCCGCAATCCCCGCGCACCCGCATGTCTCCGCGGTTCTCCCCGCACCCCCATCCCAGTCTACTCCTCTGGGGGTTATGACAGGCAGCGCATTTCGCAACCCTCCGACGCCGGTGTTCGTCGCACGAATTTTAAACCAGTGTTTCTCCAAGACTCGCGTTGCCACAATCAGCTGCCCCAACCGAGTTGAGAAGACACATCGTTACCTCGCCGCACGACGTGCACCCTGACAACTGAGGGATACATCTCCAGCCCACTGTTTCAACGCACCTCGGAGTGTCTCGAACTCCGGGCCGCCGGGGCGTGCCTACAGCTCCATCGTATAGCTTCAGACGCACCACGGAGGGCCTCAACCTCCGGGCCATCTGGTCAAAACCATCATCCATAGCATGACGGGACCACACACCCGTGTTAGACACTCAACACGTACTGGGCCATCCTGGTCAGGATCTGCACCCCAAGAGATTTGACAGCCAGCACAATACCAAATCAATGGCAGCATGTCACCATCTCCAATGTCGAACAGGCACGCACAATTTGCGACGATCTCAATTACCCAACGGTCACCACAATACACCTCACATCCCGCATCAGTGCCCATTATGTCAGATACTCGCATTGCAGCACACAGCTGTACCAACCGAGTTGAGAGGAAAACAACTTTACACAATCCCACGAATCGCCGAATGAGGTGATACAGTACACGCAGCATATTCAGTCTATACCTTGGCAATAATAACGATCAAAGTTCCATACGGTCTGTACCTTGGCAACAATGACGATCAAAGTTTCTCACAGTCACACATTGACAATCACGAGCGAAGCTTCATACAGTATACACAATAACAATCGCGCTCGACACACACGAATTAATCATTAACATCCCCATCAGATAACACTCCCGATGCCGTAACCACACACACGAGCACAGACATTGCGTTCATCCCACATTCACACAGCCAGAAACCCCGTTCAGCAGCCCAGCGGTCAACAAAAACCCACACGCAAAAACAACAACAACAACAACGCGGGGCGCGTGCAAGATGGGTGAGGTGTGTGTTCAGGGCCGGGTGCGTTGTGCCACGACTCTCCTGAGAGGCTGTGAGGAACTCGAAGCACGGCATCCTCTTGCGACAGGATGCCAGCGAGGCGGCCGAACATCTTCCTCCACAGGCGTTGAGAACGGCGGGAACGGCGTTTCGGAGGGAACCGCGTCCCGACCGGCAGCCACGATGGCGGTCGCGCGCGCACGATGCGCACAAGTTTCCCGCCCCCGGCATCCGCATTAGCGGCGACGGCGTTCTTTCTCCGCCAGCTCCGGCGGCGAAGCAGCGGCGTGCCGTGCGTCCCGCTGCCCCGCCTGCAGCGCCGTGGGAGGTGCGGCTCCGTCGTCGGCGTTTCCCGGCGGTGCGGGAACGGCAGCGGGCTGGCTTAGCCCCGTCGGCAACGCTCGTTCCGCCCACCGGGGGAGCGGCACACACTCGCCCCGATGCGGCAGTCACGTTCACCTCGTCGCCGTCGTCGGGCGAGTCCGTCGGCACGTCCCTTCTCTTGGCCGACGTCTTCCACATGACGGCGTGGTTCGTGGACATTCTGACACCAAATGTAGTGTTCGATTTCACTCGGACAACTTCTGTCTTTCTCCGAACACCGCTTTATTTACAACTCTCAGCATGTCCTCCACATTCCACAGAATCCTGGTCGCCACGGCTCGCTCGCCGTGCTTCACTCGACTCGCTCGCCACCTTTGTCTCTCCACTCCCCCACGATTACTTCGCCTACTCCGCCGCTAACTTCTTGTCTCCGCTCTCCGCTATCACCGTCGCTATGCTGTCTCCACTGCTAACTACTTCGTCTCTGCTCTCCGCTATCACCGTCGCTATGCTCTCTCCACCTTCAACTTCCTCACTCAGCGGCTCCGCACTCAGCGACTCCGCACACAGCGACTCCGCACACAGCGTCTTCACACACAACGTCTTCACACACAGCGTCTTCACACACAGCGTCTTCACACACAGCGTCTTCACACACAGCGTCTTCACACACAGCGTCTTCACACACAGCGTCTTCACACACGACGTCTTCACACACAACGTCTTCACACACAACGTCTTCGCACACAACGTCTTCACACACAGCGTCTTCACACACAGCGTCTTCACACACAGCGTCTTCACACACAACGTCTTCACACACAACGTCTTCGCACTCAGCGACTCCGCACTCAGCGACTCCGCACATAGCGACTCCGCACTCAGCGTCTTCCCCCTTCAACTCTTAACTCCAATTCCTCAACTTCAACAACCTTCTCCAAGCTCTCCAAGCTCCAACTCCAATTGCCGACCCCCCAATTTATCCCCGCTCTCATTACGCCCCAATTAATTAGTCCGCGTCCCAACGGCACTCCGCGTGACCGTACACCTGTGTCTCCTCCAGACCTTTAGGCGCCACTCTAGCCTTGGCAACAGCTCCAAACAATCACAGCCGTCCACGGCTCTCCCAGCTTAATTGCCCCAACATAACCTGCACTGTATTCGCCTTCGCTACAGGCTGACCCAAGATAACCCGTACTGTCTGTGTGATCATGTAATCACGCTGTTTGTACCACGCACCTTCGTACTCCACTACATGTGTGCTGTCTCTCTGCGGTGTGTGAGTGTCTGTGTGTGTGTGTGAGTCTGCGGTGTGTGAGTGTCTGTGTGTGTGTGTGTGAGTCTGCGGTGTGTGAGTGTCTGTGTGTGTGTGGGTGTCTGTGTGTGTGGGTGTGAGTCTGTGGTGTATGAGTGTCTGTGTGTGAGTCTGCGATGTGTGAGTGTCTGTGTGTGTGTGTGAGTCTGCGGTGTGTGAGTGTCTGTGTGTGTGAGTCTGTGGTGTGTGAGTGTCTGTGTGTGTGAGTCTGCGGTGTGTGAGTGTCTGTGTGTGTGCTGTCTCTGTGCGGTGTGCGAGTGTCTGTGTGTGTGCGAGTCTGCTTTATTGACCTGGTCAAGGCCTGTGATACCATCAGTAGGCCTGGGCTCTGGGTTGTTCTTCGTGCTTTTGGAGTCCCTGACCCTCTGCTCACGATCATTAAGGACCTTCATGATGGTGAGCGGGCCCGGGTAAAACTATGTGGCCGGGAGTCAGAGCCATTACCTGTACACCTTGGGGTGCGACAGGGATGTCCTCTGGCTCCCACATTATTTAACATCTATTTTGACCACATAGTTCGTGAAGCCTTCAATAGCTGTACCGGGGGAATCTCCATTTGGTACAGATATGATGGGAGGCTGATCGATGCCCGGGTCCGGTCAAGGGATGGCTCCCTATTGCTCAACCACGTTATGTATGCTGATGATTTGGTAATAGCTGCTCATTCAGAGGAGGAGTTGGAGACGCTGCTGCTGAGACTGGAGCGTGCCACTAAGAGATGGGGCCTTATCATCAGCCCCACCAAAACTAAGCACCTGCCTGGGTATTTTGTACCATCGGACACTCCACCACCACAACTCCCAATCGGTGATGGGGCAATTGTAGAGAGAGTGGAGAGTTTCCCATACCTGGGCAGTGTGCTTATGACCGGCTCCAGTTTAACAGCAGAGGTCTCACTCCGAATCAGTCCAGTGGCAATATCTTTTCATCGGTTGCGTAACGCTGTGTGGAAGCTACCTGGTCTGTCGCTCTGCACTAAGCTTCAGGTCTTCTCCGCCACGGTCATTCCCTCCCTTCTCTATGCTTGCGAAACGTGGACCCCCTTAATGGAGCATCTTCGCCGGTTGGAAACATTTAGGCTGGCCTGCCTACGATCCATCCTGGGTTTAACCAGGCTGGATTGTGTGAGGAGCTCAAAAATTCTTGAAAGATCTGGGCAAGGTCCCATCGGTGAGCTCCTCCGGCAGGCAAGGCTGCGTTGGCTGGGTCATGTAGCCCGCATGCCCAGCCACCGCATGCCGAAACAGCTTTTGTTCGGCCGGATCGAGGGGGCTAAACGGGCGCGGCACGGGCTAGAGAAGAGATGGAGTGACGTGGTACAGGAGGAAGTGGAGTTGAGTGGACTTGCCGATGACTGGTACCAGCGGTGTCAATATCGGCCTCTGTGGAGGAGGCTCGTGAAGGACGCTATTGGGCAGTTGGAGGCAGTCGCCCTCCAACAACAACGGAGGGTGGAGGAGCGACGCTCACAACAACGAGTCGAGCGCCGGGTGGCTAAAGCACAGCAGGTTGGCACAGTAGGGGGCACAGGTGGTGCACCAGCCAGTCATCTCAGTCAGTCGACCCGTGGCACCTGGGTCTGCCCCGTGACCTCCTGCCCGCGGGCGTTCGACACTTCACGTGGCCTAAAGGTGCACATGGCCTGGCACAAGCGTCGTGGTGACGTCACCGCCACTTAGTGGTGAATGGCGGTTGTTATTGTTGTGTGTGAGTGTCTGTGTGTGTGTGAGTGTATGTGTGTGTGTGTGAGTCTGCGGTGGATGAGTGTCTGTGTGTGTGTGAGTCTGCGGTGTGTGAGTGTCTGTGTGTGTGTGTGAGTCTGCGGTGTGTGAATGTCTGTGTTGTGTTCACATAGCACTTGCCCCAAAAGTCTGTTGAGGCTAGACGGGGGATCTTTGTTTTTGTCTATGTGCCAGTGTCTGTGTGTGTGCTCGTCTGTCTGCTGCGTACGACTGTGTATGTGTGTTAACAGCACTTGCCCCAAAAGTCTGTTCAGGCTATTACGGGGATCTTTGTCTATGTGCAAGTATCTGTGTGTGTCTGTGTGTGTGCTAACAGCACTTGCCCCACAAGTCTGTTGAGGTTATTCGGGGGATCTTTGTATTCGTGTTTTGACGATTATCTGAACCGATCCCGAACCCTCCTCTAGTTCGACTCAGCCTCAAATGAGTACCTGGTGCGGTGTGTAGTAAACATCGCCCCTGGGGAGACAAAGGCGGCCGGGCGCGCGTGGTGCTTCTAAGGAAACCCGCTCCCTCGTGTGCCGTGCAGGCACTTGCCCTAACGAGTGTGTACAGGTTACACGGGGGATCTTTGTCTTTGTAGTCAACTCGGGTGCTACGGGCAGTCCCCTCTCAAACTTCCTCAACAGGGCTACCCCTAAGGGTCACAATCCATTCTGTAGGTCTCTGTGTGAGTCTGTGGGTCTGTGGGGTGAGTCTGTGGGTCTCTGTGCGAGTCTGTGGGTCTGTGGGGTGAATCTGTGGGTCTCTGTGTGAGTCTGTGGGTCTCTGTGTGAGTCTCTGTGCGAGTCTGTGAGTCTGTGGGGTGAGTCTGTGGGACTCTGTGTGAGTCTGTGAGTCTCTGTGTGAGTCAGTGGGTCTCTGTGCGAGTCTGTGGGTCTCTGTGTGAGTCTGTGGGTCTCTGTGTGAGTCTGTGGGTCTCTGTGTGAGTCTGTGGGTCTCTGTGTGAGTCTCTGTGCGAGTCTGTGGGGTGAGTCTGTGGGTCTCTGTGCGAGTCTGTGGGTCTGTGTGTGAGTCTGTGGGTCTCTGTGTGAGTCTGTGGGTCTCTGTGTGAGTCTGTGGGTCTCTGTGTGAGTCTCTGTGCGAGTCTGTGGGGTGAGTCTGTGGGTCTCTGTGCGAGTCTGTGGGTCTGTGTGTGAGTCTGTGGGTCTCTGTGTGAGTCTGTGGGTCTCTGTGCGAGTCTGTGGGTCTCTGTGTGAGTCTGTGGGTCTCTGTGTGAGTCTATAGGTCTCTGTGTGAGTCTATGGGTCTCTGTGAGAGTCTGTGGGTCTCTGTGTGAGTCTGTGGGTCTCTGTGTGAGTCTGTGGGTCTCTTTGTGAGTATATGGGTCTCTTTGTGAGTCTATGGGTCTCTCTGCGAGTCTGTGGGTCTCTGTGTGAGTCTATGGGTCTCTGTGTGAGTCTATGGATCTCTGTGTGAGTCTACGGTTCTCTGAGTGAATCTGTGGGTCTCTGTGTGAGCCTATGGGTTTCTGTGTGAAACTGTGTCTCTGTGTGAGTCTATGGGTCTCTGTGTGAGTCTATGGGTCTCCGTGCGAGTCTGTCGGTCTCTCTGTGAGTCTGTGGGTCTCTGAGTGAGTCTATGTGTCTCTGTGTGAGTCTATGGGTCTCTCTGCGAGTCTGTGGGTCTCTGTGTGAGTCTATGGGTCTCTGTGTGAGTCTATGGATCTCTGTGTGAGTCTACGGTTCTCTGTGTGAATCTGTGGGTCTCTGTGCAAGTCTGTGGGTCTCTGTGTGAGACTATGGGTTTCTGTGTGAAACTATGTGTCTCTGTGTGAGTCTATGGGTCTCTGTGTGAGTCTATGGGTCTCCGTGCGAGTCTATGGGTCTCTGTGCGAGTCTATGGGTCTCTGTGCAAGTCTCGGTGTCTCTGTGCGAGTCTGTGGGTCTCTGTGTGAGTCTCTCGGTCTCTGAGTGAGTCTATGTGTCTGTGTGAGTCTATGGTTCTCTTTGTGAGTCTACGGGTCTCTGTGTGAGTCTGTGGGTCTCTGTGTGAGTCTGTGGGTCTCTGTGTGAGTACGTGGTGCGTCGTGAACACCGTGTTGCCGTGCGGGCCTTCTTCAGTACAACTAAAACGGTGTTGTTTTAAAATTTGACCAGGTTCGGCCCCACTGACCCTGGCCACCACAAATGATCTCTGCTCGACGAGGTGGGCGGCTTATTGCCATCATCCTCGTCGCTGTGTGGATACGGACAGCAGCAGCAGCAGCTACATCACTCTCACCACGTGGCGACGTCGATTCTCAACGTGGAGGGGGGAAACCGGAGGACCCGGAGAAAAATCCACGCGACCACGGGGAGAGAGAGAGACACGCAAACTCCAAATATACAGCAGCAGGCGTCAGGGTCGGGATTGAACCCACGATTTCCTGTATACCAGGCGAGGTAGTTAACATCTCATAGCCACCGTGATGATGATGAAAGACACCGCAAATTCCAAATATACAGCAGCAGCAGGCATCAAGGTCGACCCCACGATTTCCTGCAGACCGGGCGAGGTAGTTAACATCTCCTAGCCACCGTGAGATGGAGCCCACGACCTTCTGTGGACCAGGCGAGGTAGTTAACATCTCCTAGCCACCGTGAGATGGAACCCACGACCTCCTGCATACCAGGCGAGGTAGTTAACATCTCCTAGCCACCGTGAGATGGAGCCCACGACCTCCTGTGTACCAGGCGAGGTAGTTAACATCTCCTAGCCACCGTGAGATGGAGCCCACGACCTCCTGTAGACCAGGCGAGGTAGTTAACATCTAGCCACCGTGAGATGGAGCCCACGACCTCCTGCATACCAGGCGAGGTAGTTAACATCTCATAGCCACCGTGAGATGGAGCCCACGACCTCCTGTGTACCAGGCGAGGTAGTTAACATCTCCTAGCCACCGTGAGATGGAGCCCACGACCTCCTGCATACCAGGCGAGGTAGTTAACATCTCCTAGCCACCGTGAGATGGAGCCCACGACCTCCTGTGTACCAGGCGAGGTAGTTAACATCTCCTAGCCACCGTGAGATGGAGCCCACGACCTCCTGCATACCAGGCGAGGTAGTCAACATCTCCTAGCCACCGTGAGATGGAGCCCACGACCTCCTGTATACCAGGCGAGGTAGTTAACATCTCCTAGCCACCGTGGCGCCTCGAGTTTCTTGTTTGCTAAACAGCACTTGCTCCAACAGCCTGTGAAGGCTATACGGGGAGAGGCATCTTTGTCTTTGTGTGCAGGGGGGGGGGGGTTAAGGAGGGTGGATAGGGGGTGGGGGTAAAGCAATGCAGGAGCGGACCCAGAGGCAGAGAGAGAGAGATGTCCATTTGAAGGGCTTTTTGTCCTTTATTTATTCCGCATTACGTCGGGTTGAACACAGACGGAGACGATCACCACGTCGAGTACGCTGCTACATTCACAAGGGGGGGTGGGGGGCATGGCGAGGCATCGGCGGTCACCGTAGCCCCGACGACGCCTCGACCTGCACCCGCAAGGTTCGTCGCTGGCGAGGGGTCGCGGATAAACTAAAACCACCCACAGTGGAGGCTTCCGTGGGGTTCGATCGCCACGTAAATGTGTGTAAATGTTGCGTCGTTAAAGCCCGCCACCACCCGACACAGCCAACCAGTATGGGGTTTGTCACGTAAACAGAACGTGGCCAATTCGTCACTAGTACAGCACCAGTGTGTAGTGTAGTGTATAGTGTAGTGTACTAGTACAGCACTAGTGTATAGTGTAGTATACTAGTACAGCATTAGTGTATAGTGTAGTATACTAGTACAGCACTAGTGTATAGTGTAGTATACTAGTACAGCATTAGTGTATAGTGTAGTACACTAGTACAGCATTAGTGTATAGTGTAGTACACTAGTACAGCATTAGTGTATAGTGTAGTACACTAGTACAGCATTAGTGTATAGTGTAGTATACTAGTACAGCATTAGTGTATAGTGTAGTACACTAGTACTGCATTAGTGTATAGTGTAGTATACTAGTACAGCACCAGTGTGTAGGAGAGCCAACCCACGACATTTACAATCGGGAGTACGACGTTTCGCCAGTAAATTAGAACCGGCTTCATCGGGCGGCAGCCAGATTTCTATGATGGATGATATTGGTCACGAAAGTCTACTACGTGTTAAGCAATTTTTATTTATTTTACCAAGGCAAGGCCAACGCTGATCTGCTATTCGGCTGTTATCTCTCTCAGCTTTTGTGAATTCAGAAGCGACCTGGGCCCATCGCGAACGACATCCCCACCCAGCGGAGCTCCATCATCCTCATCATCCTCGTCGCGTCGAAATGTGGAGGTGGAGGGGCATCGGATGACCCCCTGGATATATTAAAACAAATCCATGCCACCACAGGGAGAGACACCACAAACTCCAAATATACAGCAGCAGGCATCAGGGTCAGGATCGAATCAACGGACCTCCTGCATACCGGGCGAGGTAGTTAACATCTCATAGCCACCGTGAGATGGAGCCCACGACCTCCTGTAGACCAGGCGAGGTAGTGAACATCTCCTAGCCACCGTGAGATGGAGCCCACGACCTCCTGTAGACCAGGCGAGGTAGTGAACATCTCCTAGCCACCGTGATGATGATGTTGAGAGAGAGACACGCAAACTCCAAATATACAGCAGCAGGTGTCAGGGTCGGGATCGAACCCACGGACCTCCTGTAGTCCATGCGAGGGAGTTAACATCTCCTAACCAGCGATAACTTCACGCGGTATGATTCCGATAACCCCTCCCTTCAACTGCAACCAGGTTGACGGATCTCCCCACCTACCCCCCCCCCCGTTCCTCCGTCCCTCCTGGTGCCCCCCACACACACCACCCCCAGACAGCTCGGGTTAAGGGTGAAGAGACGAGCGAGGGTCGAGGTGGGATTATTTTCAGGAGCTCTGTCCCGGGACAGCTCCACCTCCATTCCCCTTTGCAGTCGACGTCGCCATTATTAAATACAAAGAGAGAATGCAGACGGAATGCGGGCGGCGGGGGGGTGTTTTTTCCATCATTTATTCGCACTCCTTTCCACTGTAAGACCAATTATATTAAAACTATTCATTACTTATCACAAGAGCAAATCTGACCACCAAGATGCTGCTTTTTTTTTGTTACAATACGATCGATGAAACAATTTTTTTGTTGAACACCGACAACGTTTTATTACTCTTTAGCAATAAGTTGGAGGGGGGAGATGGAATGGGAGATCGATGCGACGATTGATAAATTCGTTTCCGTGGCTGTAATCGATGTCCTTACTCGTTGCTGCGCGAGTGTGTGTGTGTGGGAGGCCTCTCACAGTCGTGTGGAATGTCCTAGTTTCGGCGAATGTTTAAGTGTGTGTGCAATCGGTTTTGGCGGAGTGTTCACAGACAACAGCATAACACCGCAAAGACAAAGATCCCCTGTATAGCCTTAACAGACTGTAGGGGCAAGTGTTGTAAGCGAGCACCGACACACACACACAGACGCACACACACTATACACAGACACATTACACAAACTACACACAGACACTACACAGACACCACACAGACACACTATACACAGACAAAGCTTCCTTCTCCGTACAGCCTGCGACAGACTGTAGGGTCAAGTGCTGCTAGCGGGCAGCGCCTACGCAGGCCGGCACGTGACAAACGGCGTGCCGGCCTGCATCACGCATGGGGGGTCAAGGGTCAAGGTTCACCCGAGAGCTGACGAGTGGGCACGGAGTGTGGGTTTAGTTGGTCGGCGGGGTTACTTAGTGTGGCGGGGTTACTTAGTGTGGCGGGGTTGGAGGTGGTCACGTGGGATGGGATGATGTTAATCGGAGGGCTGGTTAAATGATTTGAGTGGTAATTGGGGCGTAATCGCAAATGCCGTTGTGGAGGGCAGAGAGCTAAGGGAAGTGGGTGGAGTGTCAGCGCATGCGTGTGTGTGTGCGTGTGTGTGTGCGCGTCTGTGTGTGTGTGTCTGTGTGTGTGCGCGTCTGTGTGCGCGTGCCTGCGTGTGTGCGCGTGTGGGGAGAGCGGTGGCAGAGCGGTTGGGGTGCGCCGCAGCGCTAAGAACCCAGCGGGACAGAGTTCGGACATCTGAACCGGTTCCGGGCCTCCCCTAGGTCGACCCAGCCTCAAACGAGTACCCGGTGCGATGCGTAGTAAACATCGTCCACTGGGGGAGACAAAGGCGGCCGGGCGTGGTGCTGCTGGCCACACACCCCCTCGTGTGCCACAGTGCCGGCCTTCATAGGGCGCTGCACTTGCCCCAGCAGTCTGTCAAAGCTATACGGGGGATCTCTGTCTTGGTGTGTGTGTGTACAAACCTGTGTGCGTGTTCACATAAAACCGTATTGATCCCCGCGTGTAAACACGTTAGCCAGCGTAAGTACGCGTTGTGCGCGCACACACACACACACACGTGCACGTCCGTGTGTGTACGTATGTGCGTGTCTGTCCGTGTGTACACACACACACACACGCACACACACACACACACGCGTGTGTGTGTGCACGAGACGCAGCGGGGAATGTCGGCGAGTGGCGGGGGGGGGGAGGGGGCGTTGGCCCACCAGGCGGCCCCGGTGGGTGGCGAGCGGTGGAGCGGTGGAGCGGCGGAGCGGTGGAGCGGCAGTACGGGCGAGCGGGCGAGCGAGCAGGCGGGCGGGCGGAAAGCCACCAAAAAGGTTGATGGGATCGAGGTTTATTTTTAATTATTTTTTTTCCTTTTTTTGTGTCCCCGGGCGTTTGGTGGAGCGTTTGGTTTGGCTTCGTCGACCGGTCGACTCGTCGATAAGAGCGGTCGCTGGGTCGCGAGGAATGCCGTGGAATAAGTGGGGCGAGCGGGCGGTCGCTGGTCGATCGTTGGTCCATCGACCGGTCGACCATTCCACCGGTCCACCGGTAGACTGGTCCACCGGTCCACTAGTCCACCAGTCCACCGGGCGACCGGTCCACCAGTTGACTAGTCCACCGGTCGACCGGTCCACCAGTTGACTAGTCCACCGGTCGACCGGTCCACCAGTAGACGAGTCCACCGGTCGACCGGTCCACCAGTAGACGAGTCCACCGGTCGACCGGTCCACCGGTTGAATCAGTCACGCGGCCACCTAGTTGACCGGTCCGCCTTGGCCCGCCCGGCCGAATTCCACAACAGGTGGGACAGGTCCCCTAGGTCCCCCCACGCCCGCCCCCCCCTAGCCGCCCCCCCCCACCCCACCCGCCTAGCCGCCCGCTCCGTCGCCCGGCCCTCCCCGAGGTGGCCCGGCGAGCGGCGCGGCCCGGGCGCCGTCAAAGCCGCCGGGGGAGGGCCTCAGTTGTGGATCTGGCGTGGGCGACCGTAGCCCGTCATGCCGGCCTGCGAGGCGCCCTTGTTGGTGCCGTACTGCAGGCCGATGACGTTCTGGCCCTGCTTCAGCTGGTCCTCGGAGAACTCGCGACGGTTCTCCTGAGACTTCCTGCACGGGACGCACGGACAGAGAAACGCCCACACCCACACCGGTCGAGCGCCGGCAAGAGGCCGGCAAGGCACGCGACGGGGTGGGGCTTTGCCCGAGCGGTGGCGATGGACGGCACGCCGTGCCGGGCCCTCGTTTGAGGCCGGGTCGACCTGGGGGATGGGGGGGATGGGGGGATGGCCCAGGACCGGTTCGGATAGCCGTCGCCTTCACGGACTTGTAAGGGGCAAGTGCTGTTAGCGAGTAGCAGCACCACCTATGAAGGCCGGCATATAGCACACGAGGGGGTGGGTGGCCAGCACCACGCCCGGCCGCCTTTGTCTCCCCCCCCCCCCCAGTGGCGATGTTTACTACACACCGCACCAGGAAAATAATTTGAGGCCGAGTCGACCTAGGGGAGGCCCAGGACCGTTTCAGATAATCGTCACCGGCGGTGTTGGCCGTGAGCGGGGAATCGAACTCGGGTTCCCCGCGCAGCGTGGCGCTAACCGCTGCGCCACCGCTCCCCCCCCCCCCCCCCCCCACTCGTACGTACACACACACACACAATCTGTCGTGCCAAATTCCAGGCCACAGACGCACACAACGACAAAGATCACCGGCATAGCCTTAACAGAGTGGAGGAGCAAGGGCTGTTACACCTAGTACCCACACGCACGCACGCAGAATATATAATGCCGAATGCCAGACAAAACACACAAAGATGCACACACACACACACACTGACAGTCAAACACACACGCACAAAGATCCCCCGAATAGCCTTAACATACTGTTGGGGCAAGTACTGCTAGCACACACACACACTCGTATATAGCGGACAGACAGACAGTCCACACACACACACTCGTATATAGCGGACAGACAGACAGTCCACACACACACTCGTATATAGCGGACAGACAGACAGTCCACACACACACACTCGTATATAGCGGACAGACAGACAGTCCACACACGCACACACGCGCACGCACACAGACGCGAGAAATCGCGCAAAGCTTTTGGGAAAGTGCCGTTTGCACACACAGACTGTGAGACACACACACACAGTCACACACACAGAGTCACACAAAGCCAAGACCCCCCCATATAGCCTTAACAGACTGTAGGGGCAAGTGCTGTTAGCGAGCACCTATGAAGGCCGGAACGGTACACGAGGGGGTAGGTGGCCAGCACCACGCCCGACCGCCTTTGTCTCCCTAGTGGCAATGTTTACACACCGCACCAGGTACTCATTTGAGGCTGAGTCGACCTAGGGGAGGCCCGGGACCGGTTCAGATAATCATCACTGGTGTTGGCCGTGAGCGGGAATCGAACCCGGGTCGCCAGGTTCATAGCGCAGCGCGCTAACCGCTACACTATCGCTCCCCACACACACAAAGACACACACACACATAAGACACACACACACAGACACAGACACACGCACAAGACACAGACACACGCACACAGACACACAAGACACAGAGACACACACACACAAGACACACACACGCACACAGACACACACACACACACGACACACACACGCACACAGACACACACACACACACGACACACACACACACGACACACACACACACACAGACACACACACACAAGACACACACACACAGACACACACACAAGACACACACACACGACACACACACAGACACACACACAAGACACACACACACACACAGACACACACACAAGACACACACAGAGACACACACACACACGACACACACAGAGACACACACACACACAAGACACACACAGAGACACACACACACACAAGACACACACAGAGACACACACACACACGACACACACAGAGACACACACACACACAAGACACACACAGAGACACACACACACACACAGACACACACACACAGACACACACACACACGTGCCCCGTGGCTGCCCCCCGCACGCTGCTCACTTGTGGAACCAGGCGGGGTCGCCCTGGTAGAGGCCGTCCCCCTTGGTCACGGCGATGCTGCCCAGCGCCATGAGGGTTCTCTGCACAGACGCCAGGTCCTTGCCTGTACGGGGTCAGGGGGCGAGAGGTCAGGGGGCGAGAGGTCAGGGGGCGAGAGGTCAGGGGGCGAGAGGTCAGGGGGCGAGAGGTCAGGGGGCGAGAGGTCAGGGGGCGAGAGGTCAGGGGGCGAGAGGTCAGGGGGCGAGAGGTCAGGGGGCGAGAGGTCAGGGGGCGAGAGGTCAGGGGGCGAGAGGTCAGGGGGCGAGAGGTCAGGGGGCGAGAGGTCAGGGGGCGAGAGGTCAGGGGGCGAGAGGTCAGGGGGCGAGAGGTCAGGGGGCGAGAGGGGGATTCAAGAGTACCCACACTTCACCCCACCACGCGCGTCACATGACAATCACACGGCTGCGGGTCGAACCCACAACACCAAGGGGCCCTCGACTAGGGGCGCCATTGATCGCGACAGCCCAGCAACGTGCTCAACCGAACAGACGGACAATAACTCGCGCGGTTGGCGATCACGGCTCACGGCCACCACCAGTGACGATGGCGATAGCGATTATCCGAACTGGTCCTGAACCCCCCCCCCCCCCCGCCCTCTCTCCCCTAGGTCGACTCAGCCTAAAGACCGGAAACCGCGACGACGCGCACGGGGAGACAAAGGCGGCCGTGGCGGGCCACCCGCCATCACCCCCCCCGTGCGCCGTGCCGGCCTCCGTAGGCTGCTGTTGATCGCTCACGGCACTTGCCCCAACGAGTCTGTACAGGCTACACGGGGAGATTGTGGGGTCTGTCTTTGTAGTTGGTCAACCCCGGGGTGTTGTGGGCACTCCCCGCTCGAGGGCGGAACTTGAGAAACTCTTCAAGGCCCCAACACAACAAACTTCCTCAAAAGGGCATCTGAGTGTGTCTATGGGTGTGTCTGTGTGTGTGTGTGTCTGTGTGTGTCTGTCTGTGTGTCTATGTGTGTGTGTGTCTGTGTGTGTGTGTCTGTGTGTCTATGTGTGTGTGTGTCTATAGGTGTGTGTCTGAGTGTGAGTGTCTATGGGTGTGTCTATAGTGGGGAGCGATAGTGTAGTGGTTAGCGCTACGCTGCGCTATGAACCTGGCGACACGGGTTCGATTCCCGCTCACGGCCAACACCAGTGACGATTATCTGAACCGGTCCTGGGCCTCCCCTAGGTCGACTCAGCCTCAAATGAGTACCCGGTGCGGTGTGTAAACATCGCCACTAGGGAGACAAAGGCGGTCGGGCGTGGTACTGGCCACCCACCCCCTCGTGTACCGTTCCGGCCTTCATAAGTGCTCGTTAACAGCACTTGCCCCTACAGTCTGTTAAGGCTATATGGGGATCTTTGTCTATGGGTGTGTCTGAGTGCGTCTATGGGTGTGTCTGTGTGTGTCTATGGGTCTCCGTGCGTGTCTATGGGTCTCCGTGTGTGTGTCTATGGGTCTCCGTGTGTGTGTCTATGGGTCTCCGTGTGTGTGTCTATGGGTCTCCGTGTGTGTGTCTATGGGTCTCCGTGTGTGTGTCTATGGGTCTCCGTGTGTGCGTGTCCATGGGTCTCCGTGTGCGTGTCCATGGGTCTCCGTGTGCGTGTCCATGGGTCTCCGTGTGCGTTTCTGTGGGTCTCCGTGTGTGTTTCTGGGGGTCTCCGTGTGTGTGTGTCTATGGGGGTCTCCGTGTGTGTGTGTCTATGGGTCTCTGTGTATGTGTCTATGGGTCTCTGTGTATGTGTCTATGGGTCTCTGTGTATGTGTCTATGGGTCTCTGTGTGTGTCTGTGGGTCTCTGTGTGTGTCTGTGGGTCTCTGTGTGTGTCTATGGGTCTCCGTGTGTGTCTATGGGTCTCCGTGTGTGTGTGTCTATGGGTCTCCGTGTGTGTGTGTCTATGGGTCTCCGTGTGTGCGTGTCTATGGGTCTCTGTGTGCGTGTCTATGGGTCTCCGTGTGTCTATGGTTCTCCGTGTGTCTATGGGTCTCCGTGTGTGTGTCTATGGGTCTGTGTGTGCGTGTCTATGGGTCTCCGTGTGCGTGTCTATGGGTCTCCGTGTGCGTGTCTATGGGTCTCCGTGTGTGTGTCTATGGGTCTCCGTGTGTGTGTCTATGGGTCTCCGTGTGTGTGTCTATGGGTCTCCGTGTGTCTATGGGTCTCTGTGTGTGTCTATGGGTCTCCGTGTGTGTGTCCATGGGTCTGTGTGTGCGTGTCTATGGGTCTCCGTGTCTGTGTCCATGGGTCTCCGTGTGTGTGTCTATGGGTCTGTGTGTGTGTCTATGGGTCTCTGTGTGTGTCTATGGGTCTCTGTGTGTGTCTATGGGTCTCTGTGTGTGTCTATGGGTTTCTGTGTGTGTGTCTATGGGTCTCCGTGTGTGCGTGTCTATGGGTCTGTGTGTGTGTCTATGGGTCTGTGTGTGTGTCTATGGGTCTGTGTGTGTGTATGGATCTGTGTGTGTGTATGGGTCTGTGTGTGTGTCTATGGGTCTCCGTGCGTGTCCATGGGTCTGTGTGCGTGTCTATGGGTCTGTGTGTGTGTGTCTATGGGTCTCTGTGTGTGTGTCTATGGGTCTCCGTGTGTGTCTATGGGTCTCCGTGTGTGTCTATGGGTCTCCGTGTGTGTCTATGGGTCTCCGTGTGCGTGTCCATGGGTCTGTGTGCGTGTCTATGGGTCTGTGTGTGTGTGTCTATGGGTCTGTGTGTGTGTGTCTATGGGTCTCTGTGTGTGTGTCTATGGGTCTCCGTGTGTGTCTATGGGTCTGTGTGCGTGTCCATGGGTCTGTGTGCGTGTCTATGGGTCTGTGTGTGTGTGTCTATGGGTCTCTGTGTGTGTGTCTATGGGTCTCCGTGTGTGTGTCTATGGGTCTGTGTGTGTGTGTCTATGGGTCTGTGTGTGTGTCTATGGGTCTCTGTGTGTGTGTCTATGGGTCTCTGTGTGTGTGTCTATGGGTCTCTGTGTGTGTGTCTATGGGTCTCCGTGTGTGTCTATGGGTCTGTGTGCGTGTCCATGGGTCTGTGTGCGTGTCTATGGGTCTGTGTGTGTGTGTCTATGGGTCTGTGTGTGTGTCTATGGGTCTGTGTGTGTGTATGGGTCTCCGTGTGTGTCTATGGGTCTCCGTGTGTGTCTATGGGTCTGTGTGCGTGTCCATGGGTCTGTGTGCGTGTCCATGGGTCTGTGTGTGTGTCTATGGGTCTCTGTGTGTATGTCTATGGGTCTCTATGCGAGTCTATGGGTCTCCGTGTGTGTGTCTATGGGTCTCTATGCGAGTCGACCGGTCTGCAGAAGGTCGTAGAGGCTCGATCCTGACCCCCGACGCCTTTAAAAGGCCACACACACACACACACAGAGGGGTGGGAGAACGACGGAGCGTCGTCGCCGTCGGTTGGGGAACTCACCCTCCCACAGGTCGACCGTCTGGAACATGTCAGTGGTGCTGACTCCGTAGGCCTCGGCGGCCTTCAGGAACTGGGAGATCTGCTCCATCTGCTTGAAGGCCATCGTGGAAGGTTGCACCTTCTTGATCGGGCCCGACCCCGCAGGGTAGAGCGAGTTTATGAGGTGAGACAGCACCTGTCGGGTGAGGCGCGGGTGAGGTGAGGAGAGGTGAGGAAAGAGGTGAGGGAGGGGGGGAGAGCAAATCTGAGTACGGGATTGGTGTCGCGTGAGTCGAGAACTAGTCAAACTATTCACCTCGACTAATTGTTTTTACTAAACCAGCTGTGGTGCCGCTCGTTGTCAGAAGCGACCCCCTCGCAGGTGTTAGCTGCTCAACGACGCAAGCGGCTTCATCGTCATCGTCATCGTCGTTTAGAAATTTGTAGCACGGGCCAAATCACTCTGAGCACGCGTGGTGACGCCGACGCTAGATGTGCGGGGAGAATTTAAAATAATCCACGCGACCACGGGGAGGGAGAGAGACACAGCAAACTCCAAATATACAGCAGCAGCAGCAGCAGGCGTCAGGGTCGGGATAGAACCCACAACCTCCTGCGTACCAGGCGAGGTAGTTAACATCTCCTAGCCACCGTGATGATGATGAGAGAGGGATAGAACCCACGACCTCCTGTGTACCAGGCGAGGTAGTTAACATCTCCTAGCCACCGTGATGATGATGAGAGAGGGATAGAACCCACGACCTCCTGTAGACCAGGCGAGGTAGTTAACATCTCCTAGCCACCGTGGCTTACCTCGCCACTGCCTCACCCTAGTACCACTTCCTCACCACAGCGCCTCACCCTCACCTGGAATTGACTGGGTTCATTTCCCGGCCTCAACATGCGCGTGTTTGAGTAATCCTCACCAAACAGGTTTTACGTATTGCATGCAAAAGGCCAGTCAAGGTGAGACGTCCGTGTGTGGCCGTGTGTGTGTCCGTGTGTGTGTCCGTGTGTGTGTCCGTGTGTGTGTCCGTGTGTGTGTCCGTGTGTGTGTCCGTGTGTGTGTCCGTGTGTGTGTCCGTGTGTGTGGCCGTGTGTGTGTCCGTGTGTGTGGCCGTGTGTGTGGCCGTGTCCGTCTGTGGCCGTGTCCGTCTGTGCCCATGTGTGTCCGTGTGTGTGTCCGTGTGTGTGTCCGTGTGTGTGGCCGTGTGTGTGGCCGTGTGTGTGGCCGTGTGTGTGTCCGTGTGTGTGTCCGTGTGTGTGTCCGTGTGTGTGGCCGTGTGTGTGGCCGTGTGTGTGGCCGTGTGTGTGGCCGTGTGTGTGGCCGTGTGTGTGGCCGTGTGTGTGGCCGTGTGTGTGTCCGTGTGTGTGTCCATGTCATGTAGCCCGCATGCCCAGCCACCGCATGCCGAAACAGCTTTTGTTCGGCCGGATCAAGGGGGCTAGACGGGCGTGGCACGGGCTAGAGAAGAGATGGAGTGATGTGGTACAGAAGGACGTGGAGCTGAGTGGACTTGTCGATGACTGGTACCAGCGGTGTCAAGATCGGCCTCTGTGGAGGAGGCTCGTGAAGGATGCTACTGGGCAGTTGGAGGCAGTCGCCATCCAACAACAACGGAGGGCGGAGGAGCGACGCTCACAACAACGAGCGGAGCGCCGGGTGGCTAAAGCACAGCGGGTTGGCACAGTAGGGGGCCCAGGTGGTGCATCAGCCAGTCATCTCAGTCATCTCAGTCAGTCGACCCGTGGCACCTGGGTCTGCCCCGTGACCTCCTGCCAGCGGGCGTTCGACACTTCACGTGGCCTCAGGGTGCACATAGCCTGGCACAAGCGTCGTGGTGACGTCACTGCCACTTAGTGGCGAATGGCGGCTGTTGTTGTATGTGTGTAGGTGTGTACGTTAGCGCTACGAAACCGGTGACCCGAGTTCGATTCCCGCTCATGGCCAACACCACCGGTGACGATAATCTGAACCGGTCCTCCCCTAGGTCGACTCGGCCTCAAATAAGTTACCTGGTGTAGCAGTGCGTAGTAAACATCGCCACTGGGGAGACAAAGGCGGCCGGGAGTGGTGCTGGCCACCCACCCCCTCGTGTGCCGTGCCGGCCTTCATAGGTGGTGCTCGCCTCACCAGCCCTCACCAGCCCCTCACCAGCCCTCACCAGCCCTCACCAGCCCCTCACCCTCACCAGCCCTCACCAGCCCCTCACCAGCCCCTCACCAGCCCCTCACCCTCACCCACCCTCACCCTCACCAGCCCTCACCAGCCCCTCACCCTCACCAGCCCCTCACCAACCCCTCACCCTCACCAGCCCCTCACCCTCACCAGCCCCTCACCAGCCCCTCACCCTCACCAGCCCCTCACCCTCACCAGCCCCTCACCCTCACCCACCCTCACCAGCCCCTCACCCTCACCAGCCCCTCACCCTCACCAGCCCCTCACCCTCACCAGCCCCTCACCCTCACCAGCCCCTCACCCTCACCAGCCCTCACCAACCCCTCACCCTCACCAGCCCCTCACCCTCACCAGCCCCTCACCCTCACCAGCCCCTCACCAACCCCTCACCCTCACCAGCCCCTCACCCTCACCAGCCCCTCACCCTCACCCACCCTCACCAGCCCCTCACCCTCACCAACCCCTCACCCTCACCAGCCCTCACCGTGCCGTCTTTAAGCCAGAGCTGGAAGCTGGCCTTGCCCGTGCCGGGACAGCTCCCCACGCCGCTGGAGTCTCCGCACTGGGCGGCGATCCACGCCACGAGTCGCTCCTCCAGCTCGGGGTCGTACTTCTGGTCGATCTTGCTCTGCACCTCGCGGCTCAGCCCGTAGGAGGGACCTTTGTTCGCCATCGCTGCTGATGCTGATGGTGGTGGTGATGGTGGTGGTGATGGTGGCGGTGATGGTGGTGATGGTGGTGGTGATGATGGTGATGGTGGTGATGATGATGGTGGCGGTGATGATGATGACGGTGGTGGTGATGACGGTGGTGGTGATGGTGGTGATGGTGGTGATGGTTGTGGTGATGGTGGTGATGGTTGTGGTGATGGTGGTGATGATGATGACGGTGGTGATGGTGGAACGGGGAGGAGAGACACCGGGGTGAGACACAAGGGGACACGGTGAGACAGAGACAAGGTGAGACACGAGGACATAGTGAGACAAGGGGACACGGTGAGACAGACACAAAGGGACAATGTGAGACACGGGGGCATAGAGACACAGGGAGACACGGGGACATAGAGACACAGGGAGACACAAGGAGACACGGGGACATAGAGACACAGAGAGACACGGGGACATAGAGACACAGGGAGACACGGGGACATAGAGACACAGGGAGACACGGGGACAGAGACACAGGGAGACACGGGGACATAGAGACACAGGGAGACACGGGGACATAGAGACACAGGGAGACACGGGGACAAGGTGAGACACAGGGAGACACGGGGACAGAGACACGGGGAGACACAGGGGCGTAGAGACACAGGGAGACACGGGGACAGAGACACAGGGAGACACGGAGACAGAGACACAGGGAGACACGGGGACATAGAGACACAGGGAGACAAGGGGACATAGAGACACAGGGAGACACGGGGGACATAGAGACACAGGGAGACACGGGGGACATAGAGACACAGGGAGACACGGGGACAGACACAGGGAGACACGGGGACAAGGTGAGACACAGGGAGACACGGGGACAGAGACACGGGGAGACACAGGGGTGTAGAGACACAGGGAGACACGGGGACAGAGACACAGGGAGACACGGAGACAGAGACACAGGGAGACACGGGGGCAGAGACACAGGGAGACACGGGGTCAGAAACACAGGGAGACACGGGGGCAGAGACACAGGGAGACACGGGGACAGAGACACAGGGAGACACGGGGACATAGAGACAGGGAGACACGGGGACATAGAGACAGGGAGACACGGGGACATAGAGACACAGGGAGACACGGTGAGACAGGGAGACATGGGGAGACACGGGGGCAGAGACACAGGGAGACACGGGGGCAGAGACACAGGGAGACACGGGGGCAGAGACACAGGGAGACATGGGGACAGAGACACAGGGAGACACGGTGAGACACGGAGACATGGGGAGACACGGGGGCAGAGACACAGGGAGACACGGGGGCAGAGACACAGGGAGACACGGGGACAGAGACACAGGGAGACACGGGGACATAGAGACACAGGGAGACACGGTGAGACACAGGGAGACATTGCCCCAGAAGATGCACTTGAGAGACGGAGAGAGACGGAGAGAGACACGGAGAGAGACACGGAGAGAGACACGGAGAGAGACACGGAGAGAGACACGGAGAGAGACACGGAGAGAGACAAGGAGAGAGACACGGAGAGAGACACGGAGAGAGAATCTCCGCGGGCTGATGGGGGTTCCTCATGGCCAACGCCACGGATTCCAGCGGTGCATCGCTTCCTTCCGCCAGATACAACAACAACAGCAGCAGCTGTTGTTGTTGTTGTTGCTGTTGTTGTGCGGTCTACACGTGGCCTTCTGGGACCCCCTCTTACTGTCTCACCATCACGACTACAATCACCATCACTACCATCACCACGACCATCACCATCACCACGACCATCACCACCATCACTACCATCACTACCATCACCACAATCACCACTACCATCACCACGACCATCACCATCACTACCATCACCACGACCATCACCATCACTACCATCACCACGACCATCACCATTACTACCATCACCACGACCATCACCATCACTACCATCACCACGACCATCACCATCACTACCATCACCACGACCATCACCATTACTACCATCACCACGACCATCACCATCACTACCGTCACCACGACCACCATCACCACTACCACCACTACCGTCATCACTACGACCACAATCACCACTACCATCACCACGACCATCACCATCACTACCATCACCACGACCACCATCACCACGACCACCACTACCATCACCACGACCACCATCATCATGACCATCACCATCACCGCGACCATCACCACCACCAACTACCATCATCATCACCACGACCACCATCACCACGACCATCACCATCACCACGACCATCACCATCACCACGACCATCACCATCACCAACTACCATCATCATCACCATCACCAACTACCATCATCATCACCATCACCACGACCATCACCATCTACCATCACCATCACCACGACCATCACCATCACCACGACCATCACCAACATCACCACCAACATCACCACCAACATCACCACCAACATCACCACCAACATCACCACCAACATCACCACCAACATCACCACCAACATCACCACCAACATCACCACCAACATCACCACCACCATCGCCACCACCACCGCCAGTCCCACACATCTCAAGCTGCTCCTCCTATTCCCCAGCCTCCCAAGAGGCTCTCCCTACCCCTTGTGTGACCCTGGCCGGCCGGCTGGCCGGCGTCCTACTCTCATCGACGGCATGAACCAAGTCGGAGAGACCATTTCACAAACTTCACTCATTATGGGGGGGGGGGGTGGTGGGTGGTGGTGGGGTATGGTGGGTGGGTGGGGTGGGTGGTGGGGTCTGGTGGGTGGGGTGGTGGGTGGGGTGGTGAGTGGTGGTGGGGTCTGGTGGGTGGGGTGGTGGGTGGTGTGGTGGGTGGTGTGGTGGGTGGGGTGGTGGGTGGTGTGGTGAGGTCTGGTGGGTGGGGTGGTGGGTGGTGTGGTGTGGGTGGTGTGGTGTGGTGGTGTGGTGGTGGGGTCTGGTGGGTGGGTGGTGTGGTGGGTGGTGTGGGTGGGGTGGGTGGGGTGGTGAGTGGTGAGTGGTGGTGAGGTCTGGTGGTGTGGGTGGTGTGGTGTGGTGGTGTGGTGGTGGGGTCTGGTGGGTGGGTGGGGTGGGTGGTGTGGTGGGTGGTGTGGTGGGTGGGGTGGTGGGTGGTGTGGTGAGGTCTGGTGGGTGGGGTGGTGGGTGGTGTGGTGTGGGTGGGGTGGTGGGTGGTGTGGTGGGTGGTGTGGGTGGGGTGGGTGGTGTGGTGAGTGGTGGTGAGGTCTGGTGGTGTGGGTGGTGTGGGTGGTGTGGTGGTGTGGGTGGTGGTGGTGGGTGGGTGGTGTGGGTGGGGTGGGTGGTGTGGTGTAGTGGGTGGTGTGGTGGGTGGGGTGGTGTGGGTGGGGTGGTGAGTGGTGGTGAGGTCTGGTGGTGTGGTGGTGTGGTGTAGTGGGTGGTGTGGTGGGTGGGGTGGTGGGTGGGGTGGTGGTGGGTGGGGTGGTGGTGGTTTAACTCAAGAATGCCAAATGTCGCTCACGGCGAGCTTTGTAAGGGAGATAAAAATAAAAAAATAAATTCAGTTCGTTACAACGGAAACCACGACCGCAGTGACGGCGGCAGGAACGTTTGACTAGAGTGGGTGCGTGGGTGGGTGGGTGAGTGGGTGGGTGGGTGCGTGAGACGGAGAGTGGGTGGGTGAGACGGAGAGTGGGTGGGTGAGACGGAGAGTGGGTGGGTGTCTGAGTGATACAATGGGTGGGTGTCTGAGTGAGACAATGGGTGGGTGTCTGAGTGAGACAATGAGTGGGTGTCTGAGTGAGACAATGGTTGGGTGGGTGTCTGAGTGAGACAATGGGTGGGTGTCTGAGTGAGACAATGGGTGGGTGTCTGAGTGAGACAATGGGTGGGTGGGTGTCTTGAGTGAGACAATGAGTGGGTGGGTGAGACGGAGAGTGGGTGGGTGAGTGAGCGAGTAGGTCAGACGGAGAGTGGATGGGTGCCTGAGTGAGTCAATGGGTGGGTGTCTGAGTGAGACAACGAGTGGGTGGATGAGTGAGTGGATGGGTGAGTGGGTGGGTGGATGGGTGAGTGGGTGGGTGGATGGATGGGTGAGTGGGTGGGTGGATGGGCGAGTGGGTGGGTGGATGGGCGAGACGGACCGTGACCCGGTGGGCGACTGAAACGGTGAGCGAGTGGCCGAGCGGAGTGACCGAGTAAGACGATTGCGCGAGTGGGTTGAGAATGGAGTTGCGAGTGGGCGAATGGGGGTGGGCGAGTGGACGCGCGAGCGAGTGCGTAGGTCGATTCGAATGTTCGAGTGAGCGGGTGAGTGGATAGGCGAGTGAGGGTGGCGAGTGAGCGAGCGGTTGATCGAACGTTCGAGTGAGTGGGTGAGTGAGCGGTGCATTGACAGATCGAGTGAGTGGGTCAGTGAGTGAGTGAATGGGCCAGCGAGCCGTTGATTTAACAAATCGAGTGAGTGGGTCAGTGAGCGGTTGATTGAGATATCGAGTGGGTGGGTCAGTGAGAGAGTGGGTCAGCGAGTGAGTGAATGGGTCAGCGAGTGAGTGAATGGGTCAGCGAGTGAGTGAATGGGTCAGCGAGTGAGTGAATGGGTCAGCGAGTAAGTGAATGGGTCAGCGAGTGAGTGAATGGGTCAGCGAGTGAGTGAATGGGTCAGCGAGTGAATGGGTCAGCGAGTGAATGGGTCAGCGAGTGAATGGGTCAGCGAGTGAATGGGTCAGTGAGTGAGTGAATGGGTCAGTGAGTGAGTGAATGGGTCAGTGAGTGAGTGAATGGATCAGTGAGTGAGTGAATGGGTCAGTGAGTGAGTGGATCAGCGAGGGGTTGATCGACCGTTCGAGTGAGTGAATGAGTCAGTGAGTGAGTGAATGAGTCAGTGAGTGAGTGAATGATTCAGTGAGTCGGTGAGTGAGTGAATGGGTGAGGGAGTGGGTGAGGGAGTGGGTGGGTCAATGAACCGTTGATTGACAGTTCGAGTGAGTTGGTGAGTGGGTCAGTGAGTGGGTGAATGAGTCAGTGAGTGGGTGAATGAGTCAGTGAGTGAGTGAATGAGTCAGTGAGTAGGTGAGTGAGTCAGTGAGTGAATGAATGAGTCAGTGAGTGGGTGAGTGAGTGAATGGGTGAGTGAATGGGTGAGTGAATGGGTGAGTGAGTGAATGGGTGAGTGAGTGAACGGGTGAGTGAGTGAACGGGTGAGTGAGTGGGTGAGTGAGTGAATTGGTGAGTGAGTGAATTGGTGAGTGAGTGAATGGGTGAGTGAGTGAATGGGTGAGTGAGTGAATGGGTGAGTCAATTGGTGAGTGAGTGAATGGGTGAGTGAGTGAACGGGTGAGTGAGTGGGTGAGTGAATGAGTGAGTGAATTGGTGAGTGAGTGAGTGGGTGAGTGAGTGAATTGGTGAGTGAGTGAGCGAGTGAATGGGTGAGTGAGTGAGTGGGTGAGTGAGTCAATTGGTGAGTGAGTGAATTGGTGAGTGAGTGAATGGGTGAGTGAGTGAATGGGTGAGTGAATGGGCGAGTCAATTGGTGAGTGAGTGAATGGGTGAGTGAGTGGGTGAGTGAATTGGTGAGTGAGTGAGTGAGTGAATGGGTGAGTGAGTGAATGGGTGAGTGAGTGAATGGGTGAGTGAGTGAATTGGTGAGTGAGTGAGCAGGTTGCACAAGCGAGATAAACTGCGGCTTAGGAAACAGTCAGAGTGAGCAGAGTGAGTGGGCGAATAAAAAGGCGTGGCACTTTGCCTCGCTCGCGTGAACGAGCGAGCGAGCGGATGACGAGGATGAGCGAGTAAGCGGATGACGATGAGTGAGCGAGGGGATGATGATGATGATGATTAGTGAGCGGATGATGATGAGCGGATGATGATGAGCGGATGATGAGTGAGCGGATGATGATGAGTGAGCGAGAGGATGATGATGATGATGAGTGAGCGGATGATGATGATGAGCGGATGATGATGAGTGAGCGAGCGGATGATGATGAGTGAGCGGATGAGTAAGCGAGCGGATGATGATGATGAGTGAGCGAGCGGATGATGATTAGTGAGCAGATGGTGGTGATGAGTGAGCGGATGATGAAGAGTGAGCGGATGATGATGAGCGAGCGGATGATGATGATGAGTGAGCGAGCGGATGATGATTAGTGAGCGAGCGGATGATGATTAGTGAGCGAGCGGATGATGATTAGTGAGCAGATGATGATGAGTGAGCGGATGATGAAGAGTGAGCGGATGATGAGTGGATGATGATGAGTGGATGATGATGAATGAGCGAGCGAGTTTGGTGAGCGTGCAAGGAGTAACAGTGAAATGTTGAGTCTGCGTCGGGAGAGTTAACTAGCCGGGCGATTGTGTCTAACAGCGTGGGGAGGGAGCGGTGGTGCAGCGGTTAGCGCTACGCTGCGCTACGAACCTGGCGACCCGAGTTCGATTCCCGCTCACGGCCAACACCACCGGTGACGATTATCTGAAACGGTCCTGGGCCTCCCCTAGGTCGACTCAGCCTCAAATTATTTTCCTGGTGCGGTGTGTAGTAAACATCGCCACTGGGGGGGGGAGACAAAGGCGGCCGGGCGTGGTGCTGGCCACCCACCCCCTCGTGTGCTATATGCCGGCCTTCATAGGTGGTGCTGCTACTCGCTAACAGCACTTGCCCCTTACAAGTCCGTGAAGGCTTGGACTGTGTGCGTACATCATTGAAGAACTAAAACTATACGTGTTAATGACTATATCAGTGAATGATTGATTATTTATCAGTGAACGATTTATTATTTATCAGTGAATGATTGATTATACATCGGTGGATGATGAGTACGTGTTGTGGGAATGGCTCACCACAACCGAAATGACTGTGCGAGTGAACGAATTAATTGAACGAATGAATGCATGAATGAATGAATGAAGAGTCCGGGGCTTCCCACCTTTCGTTCCGTTAGTCCGCTCAGCAAAAAAGTTGAACTCCCAAACGCAAGCGATGAACGAAAAGCGACCTACGCACCCGCCTTCTTATATAGCAGCTAGGCCACGCCCCCCGGTCCGGCTAAGCCACGCCCAATCTCCCCTCTCCCCCTCCTCCTGACTCGAGCGCCCCCCCCATTGGCTACACACCCAGAACAACACCCCCTCCCTCCCAACCCAACTCGCCAAGCAGCGACGTCACCCAGCTAAGTCACGCCCACCACCACCATCATCACCCTCCATGACGTCACCGTGAGAATATTTATTTAATTAGAATCCGTAAAGCTATGAAGCTCTTTTATATTTTTGTTTAATAAATGTCCAGAAAGTGGGGGGGTTTGGGGGGGCATGGAACGACAAACAATACAAACAAACCCGATAGGAGTTAAAAGTATTGGAGAGATTTTGATTTAAAGCTTTCTTGACTGCAGGGATTCATATTCTTGGGTCTGTCGGTAAGTTCACCACCGCGTGGAAGGGAAACAATAGGAGAGGTCAACACATCTCTTCAGAAATGTATCCAAGTTCAAAATAAAGTTTGTTTTATTTAATACTAACGGTAAGTACCCGGCGTTGCCCGGGCGAAAAAGATAGACACACACTTAGACTCACACACACACACACTTAGACTCACACACAAACACACACTTAGACTCACATAGACTCACACACACACACATAGACTCACACATAGACTCATACACACACATAGACTCACATAGACTCACATATAGACTCACACACAAACACACACTTAGACTCACACACATAGACTCACACACATAGACTCACACACAAACACACATGGACTCACACACACACACAACAACAACAACCGCCATTCGCCACTAAGTGGCGGTGACGTCACGACGACGCTTGTGCCAGGCTATGTGCACCCTGAGGCCACGTGAAGTGTCGAACGCCCGCTGGCAGGAGGTCACGGGGCAGACCCAGGTGCCACGGGTCGACTGACTGAGATGACTGGCTGATGCACCACCTGTGCCCCCTACTGTGCCAACCCGCTGTGCTTTAGCCACCCGGCGCTCCGCTCGTTGTTGTGAGCGTCGCTCCTCCGCCCTCCGTTGTTGTTGGAGGGCGACTGCCTCCAACTGCCCAGTAGCGTCCTTCACGAGCCTCCTCCACAGAGGCCGATCGTGACACCGCTGGTACCAGTCATCGGCAAGTCCACTCAGCTCCACGTCCTCCTGTACCACATCACTCCATCTCTTCTCTAGCCCGTGATTTACGCGATCCAACCCCAAAAAAACCTCTATTATGGATGACGTTGGTCGCCGAAAGCCTACGTGTTCAACAGGTTAAGCCCCCGTGAGCTATTAGATTATTTGTTCAGAAGCGACGTGGCCACCACAGCCCGACCAAAGTGACCCTTATCATCATCATGATCATCACGTGGACATTGAGAGCTGCCAAAATAATCTAAGCGCTGTGATCCGTGGTGACGTTCATTCTAAACGTGGAGGTAAAACCCGGAGGACCCGGAGAAATAATTCCACACAAACTCCAAATATACAGCAGCAGCAGCAGCAGGCGTCAGGGTCGGGATCGAACCCACGACCTCCTGTAGACCAGGCGAGGTAGTTAACATCTCCTAGCCACCGTGAGATGGAGCCCACGACCTCCTGTATACCAGGCGAGGTAGTCAACATCTCCTAGCCACCGTGAGATGCAGCCCACGACCTCCTGTATACCAGGCGAGGTAGTTAACATCTCCTAGCCACCGTGATGATGATGACGGAGAGATAGAACCCACGACCTCCTGTATACCAGGCGAGGTAGTTAACATCTCCTAGCCACCGTGAGATGGAGCCCACGACCTCCTGTATACCAGGCAAGGTAGTTAACATCTCCTAGCCACCGTGATGATGATGAGAGAGGGATAGAACCCACGACCTCCTGTAGACCAGGCGAGGTAGTCAACATCTCATAGCCACCGTGAGATGGAGCCCACGACCTCCTGTATACCACGCGAGGTAGTCAACATCTCATAGCCACCGCTGCTCATCTTCCAGACGCTGCATTCCTCGCGAGGGTGACGTCACCCAGCTTGTCCAAATAGGGGAAGCGATGACGACATCACTCCACAACCCATCCTCCAGCGCCTTATATGGAGCGACAGTCACAAGAACCCCAGCTGTAATGTCACGTCTGTGATCCCATGAACCACGTTTGTTTATGGATCCTGTCGGTCTACAATACGCGAGCGGGTAAATGTTTAACGTGCCTGAAAACAATCGTAAGCATTGTTCGAGGCGTGGAAGGTACATGGTAGACAAGTCGCGTCTTCACTTACCCGCTCACCTGCTCACTCACTCGCTCACCTGCTCACCTGCTCACTCACTCACCCGCTCACTCACTCACCCGCTCACTCACTCACCCGCTCACTCACTCACTCACCCGCTCACTCACTCACCCGCTCACTCACTCACTCACCTGCTCACTCACTCACCCGATCACTCACTCACTCACCTGCTCACTCACTCACCCGCTCACTCACTCATTCACCCGCTCACTCACTCACCAGCTCACTCACTCACCTGCTCACTCACTCACCAGCTCACTCACTCACCCGCTCACTCACTCACCCGCTCACTCACTCACTCGCTCACTCACTCACTCACCCGCTCACCCGCTCACTCACTCACCCGCTCACTCACTCACCCGCTCACTCACTCACTCACCCGCTCACTCACTCACTCACCTGCTCACTCACCTGTTCACTCACCAATAGCTCAGTTATAAATGTAACAACTCACACATGCAATCACCCACCACCACCCGACACAGCCAATTGGTAAGGTTGTGTGTCAGGTAAACGGAACGTGCCAATTAGTTACTCGTAAAGCACTGTAGTGTATAGTGTAGTGTATAGTGTAGTGTATAGTGTAGTGTAAAGTGTATGGTGTAATGTATAGTGTAGTGTATAGTGTAGTATACTAGTACAGCACTAGTGTATAGTGTAGTGTATAGTAGTGTAGTGTATAGTGCAGTTTATAGTGTAGTGTATAGTGTAGTGTATAGTGTAGTGTATAGTAGTGTAGTGTATAGTGCAGTGTATAGTGTAGTGTATAGTGTAGTGTATAGTGTAGTGTAAAGTGTATAGTGTAGTGTATACTAGTGTATAGTGTAGTGTATAGTGTAAAGTGTATAGTGTAAAGTGTATAGTGTAGTGTATAGTGTAGTATACTAGTACAGCACTAGTGTATAGTGTAGTGTATAGTATAGCGTATAGTGTAGTGTATAGTAGTGTAGTTTATAGTGCAGTGTATAGTGTAGTGTATAGTGTAGTGTATAGTGTAGTATACTAGTACAGCACTAGTGTATAGTGTAGTGTATAGTGTAGTGTATAGTAGTATATTCTATAGTGTAGTGTATAGTGTAGTATATCGTATAGTGTAGTGTATAGTGTAGTGTATAGTGTAGTGTATAGTAGTATATTGTACAGTGTAGTGTATTGTGTATAGTAGTGTATAGTGTAGTGTATAGTAGTATATTGTATAGTGTAGTGTATTGTGTATAGTAGTATATTCTATAGTGTAGTGTATAGTGTAGTATACTAGTACAGCACTAACCCGGTGTGTGTTGTCAGAACAAATCCACAACATTTACAATCTGAGCCCCGTGACGCTTCGCCACTAAACTACAACCGGCACCATCAGGTGGACGGCAGGCAGATTTGTGGAGAACCCCTCCCCCTGTTCCGCTCCTCAAACAGAGGTGGTGGGTGTGATGACGTCACTTGCGTGCTCCTCATACTCTTCATGATTCTTTGGGTGAAGTCTCGTGGGTGTAAAATAAGATCAATTGAATCGCGACGTTTCTGGTTACAAGCTGCCCTTTTTGGCCCACCGCAGCAACGTGTTCATTGCTGTGATTGCCCCGCCTGATGACGGACCGCTTGTGCGCTGGGCCCGAAACGTCGTGATTTAATTTATTGTAGTTTATACCCACGTGACTTTACCCAAAGAACCAAAGAGTATGGATTCCTTGCAGGCTCGAAAACTTCAAATCTAGGATTGTCTGCTCTTCTTGAGCAGGGTGGTGGGATGGGGAGGGGGGTGGTTAATGAATGTTTATTCATGACTATGGGTATCCATTCCCGTTTGTGTTATTTATATGGTTACACATTCTCCTGCGGAGGGATGCTGGTAGGAACGTCGGGCTGCTCGGTCAATGGCCAGGGTCAACAACAACGGCAGCACCACCACGTGGTGTGTTCCGCACAATGTGCCCAACTGTGAGGGCGGGCACAAGCCGGCGTGAGTAGGTTAAACGTTGAGTTTTATAAGGGGGGCACCACGGGGTGACCAGCCCCTCCCCACCCACCCAGCCCCACCCCTCCCACCCCCCACCCAGCCCCTCCCCACCCTCCCCTCCCCACCCAGCCCCACCCCTCCCATTGTTGGATGCACGACGGACGGACGGACACAATAATCCCCTGTGGGCTGGTGGTGTAGTAACCAGGAGGAGGTGTTCCTACCAGTACGAGCTTTACCGCCCGGCTGCGCCCGAGACAGGCACCCTGCGTGACGCTTCCGCTGGTGACATCATAGATGTGACGTCACCGCTCACTTGCCGTGCAAAATGTATCCATTATTGCGCCCCCCCCCCCCCAAATACAAAAGTCTATGTTTATACTTTTTGCATTGTGTACAGTCTGGAAGCTACCCACATGCTAAATTTCAAGTTTGTTGCATGTCGGGAATATATGCTAAACATTTCGAACATGCACACATATTCGCAAATTTCCCTTTTATATCGATCAACATAGTGAAACTCATTGGGCGAGGCTGTATCTTCTGAGAGTCGACAGAGCTCGATGCAAGCCTCTGGTTATTAGTGCGGGAGTCGTCTGCCCACTGGTGGCCAACACAAAGATCCCCCGTGTAGCCTTAGACTGTTGGGGCAAGTGCTGTGAGTAGCAAAGACAAAGATCCCCCGTGTAGCCTTAGACTGTTGGGGCAAGTGCTGTTAGTATTAAAGACAAAGATCCCCCGTGTAGCCTTAGATTGTTGGGGCAAGTGCTGTTAGTAGCAAAGACAATGATCCCCCGTGTAGCCTTAGCCTGTTAGGACAAGTGATGTTAGTATTAAAGACAAAGATCCCCCGTGTAGCCTTAGATTGTTGGGGCAAGTGCTGTTAGTAGCAAAGACAAAGATCCCCCGTGTAGCCTTAGACTGTTGGGGCAAGTGCTGTTAGTAGCAAAGACAAAGATCCCCCGTGTAGCCTTAGATTGATGGGGCAAGTGCTGTGAGTAGCAAAGACAAAGATCCCCCGTGTAGCCTTAGATTGTTGGGGCAAGTGCTGTTAGTAGCAAAGACAAAGATCCCCCGTGTAGCCTTAGACTGTTGGGGCAAGTGCTGTTAGTAGCAAAGACAAAGATCCCCCGTGTAGCCTTAGACTGTTGGGGCAAGTGCTGTGAGTATTAAAGACAAAGATCCCCCGTGTAGCCTTAGACTGTTGGGGCAAGTGCTGTTAGTAGCAAAGACAAAGATCCCCCGTGTAGCCTTAGACTGTTGGAGCAAGTGCTGTTAGTATTAAAGACAAAGATCCCCCGTGTAGCCTTAGACTGTTGGGGCAAGTGCTGTTGGTAGCAAAGACAAAGATCCCCCGTGTAGCCTTAAGCAGACTGTTGGGACAAGTGCTGTTAGCCTTACACTGTTGGGGCAAGTGATTTTAGTAGCAAAGACAAAGATCCCCCGTGTAGCCTTAACAGACTTGGGGCAAGTGCTGTTAGTAGCAAAGACAAAGATCCCCCGTGTAGCCTTAACAGACTGTTGGGGCAAGTGCTGTTAGTAGCAAAGACAAAGATCCCCCGTGTAGCCTTAACAAACTTGGGGCAAGTGCTGTTAGTAGCAAAGACAAAGATCTCCCGTGTAGCCATAAGCAAACTGTAGGGGCAAGTGCTGTTAGCGAGTAGCCGCCTTTGAACACCCGCCCGGCACACGAGGTGGTGGGTTGCCATCACCACGGCACGGGCCGCCTTTGTCTCCCCCAGTGGCGATGATTTTCACACACTGCACATCGCACCAGGCACTCATTTCAGAATCAGAATATGCACTCTATCTTGGAGGAATAAAATACAACTTCTGGGATCAGAAACACAACAAAGATCCCCCTTATAGCCTCTAACAGACTGTTGGGGCAAGCGCTGTTCGCGAGTGGCCACCTATGAAGGCCGGCACGGCGCACGAGGGGGTGGGTGGCCAGCAACCCGGGCACGGCCGCCTTTGTCTCCCCAGTGGCGATGCTTTTCACACACTGCACCGGGTTACTCATTTGAGGCTGAGTCGACCTAGGGGATGCCCATGACCGTGGTGGCGGTAATTCGAACTCGGCCCGCCTGCCCGGGTTCGTATCGCGGCGTAGCGCTAACCGCTGCACCACCGCTCCCCGCAAACATCATCACCATCATCGTGGTAAACACGCCGCTTACATGTTTGTCACGGGGCAAAGCCAACTTTGGCAATCACTGGTTGCACCATAGCGACCCTGTTCACTGCAGCAAACAATAAATAAACAACGCAACAAAAGTCGTTTTTATTGTATCATTACCCTTGGCTGGCTAATAACATGGTAGGTGTTGAGGTGTTAAAACCCCCCCGACAGACGCCTAATGCCACGGCGTCAAAAAACAAATGTCAGAATCTGTATTCGTACTGGAGGAATCCGATGAGCTATGAAGCTCTTTCCCCACCCCCCCCCCCCCCCCCACAGATGTCCAGTCGTGGCACGGGGTCAGAAGGTTCCAACAACAGACAAATATGCGTTGGTTTATGTGGCCACTGTCCTTGAAACTGATTGGGCCCACAGCAGAGCCACAAACCTCCTTTATGGCCTTGTCTGACCGGTGCCATTTGAGCAAGTAATTACGGTATTATTATTATTTAATCATTGCCAGAAAGGAGTTTGTTTGAATCTGAAAATATTCAAATTAAACTAGTTTTGTGTTACCAGGTAAGGCCCACTGAACTATGTAGGAGTTTTTTTTTACTCTATGTGTTTTTCGGTAAAGTCACGTAGAAATAATAAAAAGTAAAATAATATAATAGCATACGACGTTTCGATTGCTATTATATAATTTTATTTTTTTATTATTTCTAAAAAATAAAATTATATAATAGAATACGACGTTTCGATCGCTGTTATATAATAATTATTATTTTATTATTTCTACGTTACTTTTACCGAAAAAAACAAAGATTAATTCCTGCAGTCACGAAAGCACCTAATCAAGTTAGGAGTTTTTTGTTTTGTTTGCAAAAGCGACCTGGCCACAAACGATGGCTCAACGGAGTGGCTTATCATCATCGCGTGGGAATGTTCAGCAGCCGAATACTCTTAAATGTAGAGGGGGGAAACCTGAGGACCCAGAGAAAAATCCACGCGACCACAGGGAGAGAGAGAGACACGCAAACTCCAAATATACAGCAGCAGCAACAGGCGTCAGGGTCAGGATTGAACCCACGACCTCCTGTAGACCAGGCGAGGTAGTTAACATCTCCTAGCCACCGTGATGATGATGAGAGAGACACGCAAACTCCAAATATACAGCAGCAGGCGTCAGGGTCGGGATTGAACCCACTACCTCCTGTACACCAGGCGAGGTAGTTAACATCTCCTAGCCACCGTGATGATGAGAGAGAGACACCGCAAACTCCAAATATACAGCAGCAGCAACAGGCGTCAGGGTCGGGATAGAACCCACGACCTCCTGTATACCAGGCGAGGTAGTTAACATCTCCTAGCCACCGTGATGATGATGATGAGAGAGACACGCAAACTCCAAATATACAGCAACAGGCGTCAGGGTCGGGATAGAACCCACGACCTCCTGTATACCAGGCGAGGTAGTTAACATCTCCTAGCCACCGTGATGATGAGAGAGAGAGAGAGAGACACGCAAACTCCAAATATGCAGCAGGTGTCAGGGTCAGGATTGAACCCACGACCTCCTGTATACCAGGCGAGGTAGTTAACATCTCCTAGCCACCGTGATGATGATGAGAGAGAGAGAGACACGCAAACTACAAATATACAGCAGGCGTCAGGGTCGGGATTAAACACACGACCTCTTGTAGTCCAGGCGAGGTAGTTAACATCTCCTAGCCACCGTGATGATGATGAGAGAGAGAGACACGCACACTCCAAATATACAGCAGCAGGCGTCAGGGTCGGAATTGAACCCACGACCTCCTGTATACCAGGCGAGGTAGTTAACATCTGACACAATGGGATTGAACAACAGATAAACAACTGTACAGGGTCAAATTCCGAATGGCAAGGTCGTGGATTATAATGGGGATGGCCGGCACACCGAGTACTTCAACACCATACAACAACAACACATTGTTTGCAAAACAAATACCAATTATACTGGTAGGAACCTCCTGGTTACACCAGCCCACAGGGGATTATTGTGTCCGTCCGTCCGTCGTGCATCCAAAAATAGAAGGGGTGGGGCTGGGTGGGGAGGGTGGGGAGGGGCTGGGTGGGGAGGGAGGGGCTGGGTGGGGAGGGAAGGGTGGGGAGGGGCTGGGTGGGGAGGGTGGGGAGGGGCTGGGTGGGGAGGGGCTGGGTGGGGAGGGGCTGGTCACCCCGTGGTGCCCTTATAAAACTCAACGTTTCACCTACTCACGCCGGCTTGTGCCCGCCCTCACAGTCGGGCATAATTGCGGAATACACCATGTGGTGCCGCCGTTGACCCTAGCCATTGACCGAGCAACCCAACGTTCCTACCAGCTCCCTCCGCAGGAGAATGTGTTGTTTACATGGCCTTAAGACATGTGTAGTTTGCGTGTTTTTTGCCACGAGTATATGTGGTTAATGTGGACTTGCTGCCTTGGAAAAGGTGTGTGTCTATTTGGTGTTTGAACATCTGAACACCTGTTTTATTGCCAGAACGGGTTGAAGCCTACTCTTATCTTCGACGAATTTTGAGACTGGCAAAATATCACGCAGATTTGACTTCCTAACCCGAGCTAGCAATGCTTTCATACTTGTGTAGTGCCTACGATGCAGAGACAGAGTTTCTAGGAGGCACTTTCTTTATTAATAACTCTCACGGTCTCATCCGCACACTCTCCACAAGTAGCTCAGCCTAGCCTGTACGCAACCAAACACTGACGGCGTTGGCTCAGATAGCCAACTACAGCAAAACCTTGGATTGCGAGTAACTTGGTCTGCGAGCGTTTTGCAAGACGAGCTAAAAAATTTGAAATAAATAATAATTTGATAAACGAGCGAGGGTCTTGCAATACGAGTAGTAGTACGTGTACACGCTCTGCACTGCCGAGCGTCACGTGATCACAACTGATGTACGAGCGCTTTGACATACGAGTGCTTTGGATTGCAAACACGTTTCCGGAACGAATCACGCTCGCAATCCAAGGTTTTTACTGCGCTCTCCTTCGTAGCGCAGCGTCTAGCGGAGACGTTGAGCGTTGCCGACGGCGACCAGACGACATCGACGACGAGACGGGTCCACTCCCAGAACCGGCAGCCCCGAGCCCCCCGCTCTCGCCTCCTTTTACGCTACCGGCGCGGCAGGTTCCAGGGCCCCCCAGACGGGATCCTCCGTGACCCTTGCCCGAGTTCATCCGCTCTGCCAACACTCCCTCACTTGGCGTGTGCGCTTTGAACTATTGTCAATTTGTAGTTGCGTATTTGACGTGGCGCTGCACTCTGAAAGTTGTAGGAGAAAACATTCATTAAAAAGTCTATTCAATTGAGTAGAACGTGTCGTCTATATTTATTTGAAGTTGCGCATTTTGATGTGACGACACATTTCTCAAACACCCTCTCCCCCCCTCCCTCGTCACACATCGTCACAAATGTCTGACCCCCCCCCCCGCCACCCGCCTAGGTGCGTGACGTCATTTATGGACGGCCACCTTACACTACACTTGCATTGCCTTTGCGCTGTTCGCCTTATGGGCGTTCTCTGGCCTAATGCGCGTGTAATAAAGCACGATCTGTAGTCCGTGCCTTCTTTATTATTGATTCCCCGTCGGCCGGACAGCTCCGCGTTCTCTTCACACCGACACCGCTAAACTCTCGCTCTTGCGCGCCGCTGGCAGACGGCACGCAAGGAGACAGCCTCCGGCGGCGGCGAGACGCGAGACGCGATCTCGCCTCCTCTAGACTCCGCACGCTGACCCCGAGCTTATTCCTGCTTCCCCCTTATATCCCTTCGCCTACGTCACTAAGCCCCACCGATAGCCAACGCCCCCTCACGAACCTTCTGGATGGTTGCCCACAAGAGCCCCCTGAGCTCCGCCCTTGAACTTGGCGCATCAGTCTAATTGGCTGATGGCTGAAGCGGCGGAGCCTATCCCGTATGACACTAGTACTGGGGCAAGGCCTCAAAGATGGCTACTCTCTGGTGTAGGCCAATCAGTTTCAAAGACAATGCTTATATTGTCAGAGTATCAATCTTGATTTGAAGCTTTCGTGACTGCAGGAATCCACACTCTTTGGTTCCTTGGGTAAAGTCATGTGGTATACGTTTGTTTTCGTGTTTTGCCACAAGCATTACGTGTGGTTAATGCGGATTTGATGCCTTGCAATAGGCGTGTTGTCTTATTGGTGTTTGACCATATTAATACAACTCCTGTTTAACACGCTTTTTATTAACTCACTCTGTCTGTTGTTGTTGTCGTTGAATCATCAAATCTTGTAACTCAATTTTAACCCACTTCCCATTGTGGTATCGACTGCAAACTTGGTATGCTTATGTCATAATGATGACAATAACTATATTCTATCTAAAATTATTTTTAAATGTTATGTTTCGGCTTGGGTCTAGTTGTCCACGCTCAACTCACGTTGGCTGTAAATCACCACGGGTCCCCTTACGTTGTGGCAAGCTTCGAGGCAACTTTCTGGAGTCGTGGAGTTCTGCCGTTACTCGTACATTCCATAAAAGCGTGTTTTCAAAAAAAGTTTTTTTTAAGTATTACTTATTATTGCCAGAGAGGCTAAAGACCTATTATTTTATCAATAATCTCCGATACTGGCAAATAGCATATACCTGTCAAGCCCTTATCAGTGCCCTTCGTTATTACAGACCAATTCAGACCTTATTGGTCACCCCGTGCCCTTACGAATCTCAACGTTCATCGTACAAAGTCCCATCGCAAGGGAGAAAGACAAACAAATGGACGCAGTTTGTTTGTGTTTTGCCCGTGTTGAAAGGGCGACAGGTGTGTGCCAGCTACCATTGACGCGGCTCTGCCCGACCAACGTGGCCACGTTTCCGGTTCCGGTCACCTGGGGGGAGGGCTGGGACCGTCGGGGGTGAGGGGTGGGGGGCCGTGGGGGTTGAGGGGTGGGGGGCCGTGGAGGGGAGGCTGAGGGGCGGGGCACCGAGGAGGAGGAGGCTGAGGGGCGGGGCACCGTGGAGGAGGAGGAGGCTGAGAGGCGGGGCACCGTGGAGGAGGAGGTTTAGGGGCGGGGCACCGAGGAGGAGGACGCTGAGGGGCGGGGCACCGTGGAGGAGGCTGAGGGGCGGGGCACCGTGGAGGAGGAGGCTGAGGGGCGGGGCACCGAGGAGGAGGAGGAGGCTGAGGGGCCGGGCCGCGGGGGGTGCCGTGGCCGTGGTGACGTGGCCTCCGCCATATTGAGGCTTCTCGTCTCCCGCGGGCCGCCCTCACGTCCGCGTCCATTCCGCCGCCTCCCGCTCATCGCCAGGCGCTCCGCCTCCTCCTCCTCCTTCCCTCTCTCGCCATGGTGAGTGGACGGCCCACGAGCGCCTCGGCGTTCCGTTGTGCGCGGCGGTGAGGAGCTCGTGCGCCAGGGGCTCGTTGAACGTTTGTTTGTTTTAAAAGGTAACACAAATTAACCAAAAAAATTCGCGAAGGCCCTCGCCACCCGCCGCGGGGCTCACCGAGGCTCGGATAGATTCTCTGCCGCCTGACGGGCGCGCATCGCCCGCCCGGGATCTAGCCGAGGTCCGGCGAGGGCCTAGTAGGCCCTCCGTGATTATTTTTGTGTGTGCGTGTTAGTTACATAAAATGTTCAAAAGATAACCAACTAAGTTATTCTTTTTTCAATTAACTGTTACGTTTTAAACCGACTGCGCCAATAGCGCGCGCTTTTAGCTCATAGGCAGTGTTCTTTTAAAGTGACACTTTATTTTTTGTTTATTTATGATGAAAGGGTACGCCCGCTGTTACGCGGATATCTTGTCACTCTCATAACCTGCCCAGCTCCCTTGGTCAAATCCACTGCTGTATGGAACGGCACCGTGCCCGAGCGGTAGGCGTAGCGCTTTGTACAACGAAGACGTCAACGGTGCAGACCCACCGGGAAGGTGGAGACATTAACCCGCTTCACAGATACGGAGCTTGGGGAGGTGGGGGACCTTTTCGTTCGCGGTTTTGTGAGTTTATTTTTTTGTTACACTTGAGACGCAGACGAAGATCCCCCGCGTAGCCTCTAACAGACTGTAGGGGGCAAGTGGGTGTCCAATACCACGCCCCGACCGCCTTTGTCTCCCCCAGTGGCGATGTTTACTACGCACCGCACCAGGTACCTCATTTGAGGCTGAGTCGACCTAGAGGGGGAAGGCCAAGTTACCGGTTCAGACAATCGTCGTCGGTGTTGACCGTGAGCGAGTAATCGAACCCGGGTCGCCGGCTTAATAGCGCAGCGTAGCGCTAACCGCTGCACCACCGCTCCCCTCGGCGGCCTCCTCCACTTAAGACGTTCACGCTGTCACCAACATTTGCGCCGCTAGATGTTCACGATTCCCCTCCGGCGGTGTTTGACGCTGCTTATTATTCAGCAGGGTAGTGCGGTAGTAGTTATCCGGTGCTGCCGGCAATTGAACGTAGTTGCGGCCCTGTTCGAAATGCTATAAGGGAAGTAAGGCGGGCATGGTTTGGCCAGGCCCATGTAGCTAGACATTAACGAAACTATTTTTTTCCCCCATAATACAAGGGGGTATTATGGGTGGGTTTGTACTGTATGTTGAACTTCTTTCGTACCGTACGTGGCCAACCGTGTTAATCGGAGCTGTGGGGGAGATGAACAACGAACGGCACATTAAATGAGTTTTCAATCTACGAATGAGTTTTCAACGACGTCGGAAGTGTGAGACAAAAAGAGCGAGGAGCATGGAGTGGAACAGAGATATAGAGTGAGAGACGGACAGAGGCATAGAGAGAGAGCTTGAAACAGGCAGAGAGATTTAGTGAGACAGAGATTTAGTGAGACAGACACAGAGGCATAGAGAGGGAGAGAGTGAAACAGAGGCAGACAGGTTTAGTGAGACAGAGATTTAGTGAGATAGACACAGGCATAGAGAGAGAGTGAAACAGAGGCAGAGAAATTTAGTGAGACAGAGATTTAGTGAGACAGACACAGAGGCATAGAGAGAGAGAGTGAAACAGAGGCAGACAGATTTAGTGAGACAGATTTAGTGAGACAGACACAGAGGCATAGAGAGGGAAAGAGTGAAACAGAGGCAGACAGGTTTAGTGAGACAGAGATTTAGTGAGATAGACACAGGCATAGAGAGAGAGTGAAACAGAGGCAGAGAAATTTAGTGAGACAGAGATTTAGTGAGACAGACACAGAGGCATAGAGAGAGTGAAACAGAGGCAGAGAGATTTAGTGAGACATACACAGAGGCAGAGAGATATGGTGAGATAGACACTGGCATAGAGAGATCTGGTGAGACAGACACAAGAGGCAGAGAGAGATACTTAGTGAGACATAAACAGAGGCATAGAGAGAGAGAGAGTGAGACAGAGGCATAGAGATGGTGAGATAGACACAGAGGCAGAGAGAGAGAGAACAGATACAGAGGAGAGGCATTGATAGACGGCATGAAGGAGAAGGACAACAGACTAACACACAGCAGACACACGCACACACGAAAACGGACGTCCTTCTGCCGGCGTTTTAGGTGTGAGCAAGCAATTTGCAGGCCTGCATCTCCTTTGCCTCTTGCAAAGATGTTCACGATCGCCGTGCGCTGCGTGACGTGGCCATCCAACGTTGATCGGTGCGGTGAACGTGTTTTGGCTCGGCCGTGGCACGGACGGGGATTTTGATGGCCAATGAGGACGGCCGACTCGAACCCCTCTGAGGGTTGTTTGAGAGGTCCGAGTGCAACGGGCCGAGAGGAGTGACCCAGAAATGTCGTCGGCATCGTCGTCTTGAACGTCGCCGGCCAGCTTTCGCCTCCGGTGGGGCCACGGTTGGCTGTGCGTACGGTGCAAAAGAAGTTCAACGTGCTGACTTGGGCACACGCATGGACTCACGTAGTCACTCGCCCACTCGCGTAGTCACTCGCCCACACACACAGTCACTCACCCACTCGCGTAGTCACTCACCCGCTAGCGTAGTCACTCACCCACTCGCATAGTCACTCACGCAGTCACTCACCCACTCACACAGTCACTCACCCACGCGCGTAGTCACTCACCCACTCGCATAGTCACTCACCTGCTAGCGTAGTCACTCACCCGCTAGCGTAGTCACTCACCCACTCGAATAGTCGCTCACCCACTCGCATAGTCACTCACCCACTCACACAGTCACTCACCTGCTAGCGTAGTGACTCACCCACACACATAGTCACTCATCCACTCGCATAGTCACTCACACAGTCATTCACCCACTCAGTCACTCACCCACTCGCGTAGTCACTCACCCACTCGCATAGTCACTCACCCGCTCGCATAGTCACTCACCCACTCGTATAGTCATTCACCCACTCACATAGTCACTCACCCGCTAGTGTAGTCACTCACCCACACACATAGTCACTCACACAGTCACTCACCCACTCACATAGTCACTCACCCACTCACATAGTCACTCATCCACTCACAGTCACTCACCCACTCACAGTCACTCGCCCACTCGCATAGTCACTCACCCACTCGCATAGTCACTCACACACTCAGTCACTCACCCACTCGCATAGTCACTCACACAGTCACTCACCCACTCACGCAGTCACTCACCCACTCGCGTAGTCACTGACCGACTCGCATAGTCACTCACCCACTCGCATAGTCACTCACCTGATAGCGTAGTCACTCACCCACTCGCATAGTCACTCACACACGCACACAGTCACTCACCCACTCGCATAGTCACTCACCCACTCGCATAGTCACTCACCTGCTAGCGTAGTCGCTCACCCACTCGCATAGTCACTCACACAGTCACTCACCCACTCGCATAGTCACTCACCCACTCGCATAGTCACTCACCCATTCACATAGTCACTCACCGGCTAGCATAGTCACTCACCCACACAGTCACTCACCCACTCACACAGTCACTCACCCACTCGCATAGTCACTCACCCACTCGTGTAGTCACTCACCCACTTGCATAGTCACTCACCCACTCGCATAGTCACTCACCCACTCACACAGTCACTCACCCACTCGCGTAGTCACTCGCCCACTCGCGTAGTCACTCACCCACTCGCATAGTCACTCACCCGCTCGCATAGTCACTCACCCACTCGTATGGTCATTCACCCACTCACATAGTCACTCACCCGCTAGCGTAGTCACTCACCCACACACATAGTCACTCATCCACTCGCATAGTCACTCACACAGTCACTCACCCACTCACATAGTCACTCATCCACTCACAGTCACTCACCCACTCACAGTCACTCGCCCACTCGCATAGTCACTCACCCACTCGCATAGTCACTCACACACTCAGTCACTCACCCACTCGCATAGTCACTCACACAGTCACTCACCCACTCACGCAGTCACTCACCCACTCGCGTAGTCACTCACCGACTCGCATAGTCACTCACCCACTCGCATAGTCACTCACCTGATAGCGTAGTCACTCACCCACTCGCATAGTCACTCACACACGCACACAGTCACTCACCCACTCGCATAGTCACTCACCCACTCGCATAGTCACTCACCTGCTAGCGTAGTCGCTCACCCACTCGCATAGTCACTCACACAGTCACTCACCCACTCGCATAGTCACTCACCCACTCGCATAGTCACTCACCCATTCACATAGTCACTCACCGGCTAGCATAGTCACTCACCCAAACAGTCACTCACCCACTCACACAGTCACTCACCCACTCGTGTAGTCACTCACCCACTCGTGTAGTCACTCACCCACTTGCATAGTCACTCACCCACTCGCATAGTCACTCACAGTCACTCACCCACTCGCGTAGTCACTCACCCACTTGCGTAGTCACTCACCCACTCGCATAGTCACTCACCCGCTCGCATAGTCACTCACCCACTCGTATGGTCATTCACCCACTCACATAGTCACTCACCCGCTAGCGTAGTCACTCACCCACACACATAGTCACTCATCCACTCACAGTCACTCACCCACTCACATATTCACTCGCCCACTCGCATAGTCACTCACCCACTCGCATAGTCACTCACCCACTCACACAGTCACCCACTCGCATAGTCACTCACACAGTCACTCATCCACTCACGCAGTCACTCACCCACTCGCGTAGTCACTCACCGACTCGCATAGTCACTCACCCACTCGCATAGTCACTCACCCACTCGCATAGTCACTCACCTGATAGCATAGTCACTCATCCACTCGCATAGTCACTCACCTGCTAGCGTAGTCGCTCACCCACTCGCATAGTCACTCACACAGTCACTCACCCACTCGCATAGTCACTCACATAGTCACTCACCCACTCACATAGTCACTCACCCACTCACATAGTCACTCACCCACTCGCATAATCACTCACCCACTCGCATAGTCACTCACCCACTCACACAGTCACTCACCCACTCGCATAGTCACTCACCCACTCGCATAGTCACTCACCCACTCACATAGTCACTCACCCGCTAGCATAGTCACTCACCCACTCGCATAGTCACTCACGCACTCGCACAGTCACTCACACAGTCACACAGTCACTCACACAGTCACTCACCAACTCACATAGTCACTCACCTGCTAGCGTAGTCACTCACCCACTCACATAGTCACTCACACAGTAACTCACCCACTCGCATAGTCACTCACCAACTCACATAGTCACTCACCCACTCACATAGTCACTCACCCACTCGCATAATCACTCACCCACTCACATAGTCACTCACCCACTCACATAGTCACTCACCCACTCGCATAGTCGCTCACCCACTCACATAGTCACTCACCCACTCGCATAGTCACTCACCCACTCGCATAGTCACTCATCCACTCGCATAGTCACTCACCTGCTAGCGTAGTCGCTCACCCACTCGCATAGTCACTCACCCACTCGCATAGTCACTCACATAGTCACTCACCCACTCACATAGTCACTCACCCACTCACATAGTCACTCACCCACTCGCATAGTCACTCACCCACTCGCACAGTCACTCACCCACTCGCATAGTCACTCACCCACTCGCATAGTCACTCACCCACTCACATAGTCACTCACCTGCTAGCATAGTCACTCACACAGTCACTCACCCATTCACATAGTCACTCACCCGCTAGCATAGTCACTCACTCACTCACACAGTCACTCACCAACTCACATAGTCACTCACCCACTCACACAGTCACTCACCCACTCGCCTAGTCACTCACCCACTCGCTTAGTCACTCACCCGTTCGCATAGTCACTCACCCACTCGTATAGTCATTCACCCACTCACATAGTCACTCACCCGCTAGCATAGTCACTCACCCACACACATAGTCACTCATACACTCGCATAGTCACTCACACAGTCACTCACCCACTCACAGTCACTCACCCACTCACATAGTCACTCACCCACTCACATAGTCACTCACCCACTCACATAGTCACTCACCCACTCACAGTCACTCACCCACTCACATAGTCACTCACCCACTCACACAGTCACTCACCCACTCACACAGTCACTCACCCACTCGCACAATCACTCACCCACTCACACAGTCCCTCACCCACTCGCGTAGTCACTCACCCACTCACATAGTCACTCATCCACTCACATAGTCACTCACCCGCTAGCGTAGTCACTCACCCACTCACGCAGTCACTCACCCACTCGCATAGTCACTCACCCACTCACATAGTCACTCACCCACTCACACAGTCACTCACCCACTCACAGTCACTCACCCACTCACACAGTCACTCACCCACTCACATAGTCACTCACCCACTCACATAGTCACTCACCCACTCACATAGTCACTCACCCACTCACACAGTCACTCACCCACTCGCCTAGTCACTCACCCACTCGCTTAGTCACTCACCCGTTCGCATAGTCACTCACCCACTCGTATAGTCATTCACCCACTCACATAGTCACTCACCCGCTAGCGTAGTCACTCACCCACACACATAGTCACTCATACACTCGCATAGTCACTCACACAGTCACTCACCCACTCACAGTCACTCACCCACTCACATAGTCACTCACCCACTCACAGTCACTCACCCACTCACATAGTCACTCACCCACTCACATAGTCACTCACCCACTCACACAGTCACTCACCCAATCACACAGTCACTCACCCACTCGCACAATCACTCACCCACTCACACAGTCCCTCACCCACTCGCGTAGTCACTCACCCACTCACATAGTCACTCATCCACTCACATAGTCACTCACCCGCTAGCGTAGTCACTCACCCACTCACGCAGTCACTCACCCACTCGCATAGTCACTCACCCTCTCACATAGTCACTCACCCACTCACACAGTCACTCACCCACTCACAGTCACTCACCCACTCACATAGTCACTCACCCACTCACATAGTCACTCACCCACTCACAGTCACTCACCCACTCACATAGTCACTCACCCACTCACACAGTCACTCACCCACTCACACAGTCACTCACCCACTCGCACAATCACTCACCCACTCACACAGTCCCTCACCCACTCGCGTAGTCACTCACCCACTCACATAGTCACTCATCCACTCACATAGTCACTCACCCGCTAGCGTAGTCACTCACCCACACACAGTCACTCATCCACTCGCATAGTCACTCACACAGTCACCCACTCACGCAGTCACTCACCCACTCGCATAGTAACTCACCCACTCACATAGTCACTCACCCACTCACATAGTCACTCACCCACTCGCATAGTCACTTACCCACTCACATAGTCACTCACCCACTCGCGTAGTCACCCACCCACTCGCATAGTCACTCACCCACTCGCATAGTCACTCACCCACTCACATAGTTACTCACCCGCTAGCGTAGTCACTCACCCACTCGCATAGCCACTTACCCACTCACATAGTCACTCACCCGCTATTGTAGTCACTCACCCACTTGCATAGTCACTCACCCACTCACACAGTCACTCACCCGCTCGGCGATGAGCACAGATGGCTACGTACGGTGCAAAAGGTTCAGCATCATCAGCAGCAGCAGCCATCAGGGTGTTCTGTCGAAGTGTCCCCCCCCCCCCCCGTCAACCTTCGCTCAGTGGGAGGTCACTCATTGTCCTCTGCTGCTCCCAGTGTCTGGAACTCCCTCGCCCCCAGTGCTGTTGACTTCCTGCCCCCAGTTTCAAGGGCCGAATGGCTCCCAAATAAATGAAACTGAAGTGGAAGCCTCTCTCTCTCCCCTGAAAATATGTCCACTAGGCTTTCATAGGACTTAGAGACTCGCCTAAAGAACCGTAGACTCGCAAATAGACAAATTACCATCTCTCAGTCACGTGGAGACTCATAGACTCGCATAGAGACCCATAGACTCACAGAGAGACCAATGACTGACTGGTCCCTCTTACATTCACATAGCCATAGACTCGCATAGAGACCCATTGACTCGCATAGAAATGTGTAGACTCACAAAGAGACCATGAAATACATGTGCCCAGTGTTGCTGTGCAGCATCTTGAGATGCGGTCACATTTAGACGTCCGGTAAATCGACATTGCATGGAAAATTGTATCATTATCATCTTGATTGTGCCAAATTATCGTAATCATTGTCACCATGATCACCGTTTTTTCCCATTAACATAATCAGTCTTCATCGACATCATCGTCGTCGTCATAATTTACCACCATTATTGCCTCCGTCTCTCTGATTCCTGCCGTCTGTGTCTCCCTCGCCGTTTATGTCTCTGCCTCTGTTCCACTCTCGCTTTGTCTCACACGTCCCAACGTCATTGAAAAAAAACTCCTTTCGAGATTGAAAACTCACTTCTTGTGCCCGGTTTGTTGTTGCTGTTCCTCTCCGCCACACCTCCCATTAGCCACGGTTGGCCACGTACGGTGGGAAAGAAGTTCAGCGTACATGCAATGGGAAGTTAAATCTAGAATGCAATGGGAAGCCACTGGGAACCATGCATTTTTTAAAATCATCTAGATTTAAAAACTTTATTTTTTCAGAACTGCTTTTCGTCTTTCGTTTGTTATCTTTCCCCCGCACCTCCGATTACCGTGGTCGGCATACGTACGTGTACGGTTGGTCGCGACAAGACTTCAACATGCATCTGCTTATGAAAGCACGGCGCTCCGTTTTGTCTGAATTGTAAGAGCCTTTCCTGAAGGCCTGAATCATAAAGTTTTAGGAAGTGGACCCCACCATCAGATGTAAAAAAAACATTCACTCCCACCCCCCTGAAAAAATTCTATGAATTTTGTAGGCATATATACCTACACACTCTACGTAGAAATAGAGTCGGTAGTATCGACTGAGTCAGTAGTATCTACTGATCCTCTTGTATGTAGAAGTATCTACTGACTATTGTATGTATGGGCATATATGCCTACACACGCTATATCGAATAGTCAGTAGTATCTACTGGGAGTCTGTTGTATCGACTGACTTTTGTATATATGCCTACACATCCTACAGACAATAGTCACTTCTACATACCCTACTTACTATAGAGTGTATCTACTACACATCCTACATACAATAGCCAGTCTCTTCTACACATCCTACTTATTATAGAGTGTATCTACTACACATCCTACATACAATAGTCACTTCTACACACCCTACTTACTATAGAGTATCTACTACACATCCTACATACAATAGTCACTACTACACACCCTACTTATTATAGAGTGTATCTACTACACATCCTACGTACCATAGTCAGTCACTTCTACACACCCTACTTATTATAGAGTGTATCTACTACACATCCTACATACAATAGTCAGTCACTTCTACACACCCTACTTATTATAGAGTGTATCTACTACACATCCTACATACAATAGTCACTACTACACACCCTACTTATTATAGAGAGTATCTACTACACATCCTACATACAATAGTCACTACTACATACCCTACTTATTATAGAGAGTATCTACTACACATCCTACATACAATAGTCACTACTACACACCCTACTTATTATAGAGTGTATCTACTACACATCCTACATACAATAGTCACTACTACATACCCTACTTATTATAGAGTGTATCTACTACACATCCTACATACAATAGTCACTACTACACACCCTACTTATTATAGAGAGTATCTACTACACATCCTACATACAATAGTCACTACTACACACCCTACTTATTATAGAGTGTATCTACTACACATCCTACATACAATAGTCACTACTACACACCCTACTTATTATAGTGTATCTACTACACATCCTACGTACCATAGTCAGTCACTTCTACACACCCTACTTATTATAGAGTGTATCTACTACACATCCTACATACAGTAGTCGGTCACTTCTACACACCCTACTTATTATAGAGTGTATCTACACATCCTACATACAATAGTCACTACTACACATCCTTATTATAGAGTGTATCTACACATCCTACATACAATAGTCACTACTACACACCCTACTTACTATAGAGTGTATCTACTACACATCCTACATACAATAGCCAGTCTCTACATACCCTACTTATTATAGAGTGTATCTACTACACATCCTACATACAATAGTCAGTCTACTACACACCCTACTTATTATAGAGTGTATCTACTACACATCCTACGTACCATAGTCTCTTCTACACATCCTACTTATTATAGAGTATCTACTACACATCCTACATACAATAGTCACTACTACACACCCTACTTACTATAGAGTGTATCTACTACACATCCTACATACAATAGTCACTACTACACACCCTACTTACTATAGAGTGTATCTACTACACATCCTACATACAATAGTCAGTTTACTACACACCCTACTTATTATAGAGAGTATCTACTACACATCCTACATACAATAGTCACTACTACACACCCTACTTACTATAGAGTATCTACTACACATCCTACATACAATAGTCACTTCTACATACCCTACTTATTATAGAGTGTATCTTCTACACATCCTACGTACCATAGTCAGTCACTTCTACACATCCTACTTACTATAGAGTATCTACTACACATCCTACATACAATAGTCACTACTACACACCCTACTTATTATAGAGTGTATCTACTACACATCCTACATACAATAGTCACTACTACACACCCTACTTATTATAGAGTGTATCTACTACACATCCTACATACAATAGTCACTACTACACACCCTACTTACTATAGAGTGTCTACTACACATCCTACGTACCATAGTCAGTCACTTCTTCACATCCTACTTACTATAGAGTCGGTTGTATCTACACACTTTGGGGGGGGGGGGGTGGGAAAGAAGAGTACGTCATTTGGGGGGGGGGCGACGGGCGAGGTGATCAGAGGCCCCCCGCAGGAATAAGAAGGTGGGGACACGGGCCGCCGCTATTCCGGTACGGAGAAATTCTGTAAACGCCGTCCAAAGTCGTATCGGTGGGTGTTGGCTCGCCGGATTTCTCACCTGGAATTATATCGAGTGCAAAGTCTCGAGGCTCCCGTATCTCACCCGCTCTCACCCGCAAGTGCTTGGGACTGTGTATGCTTGCGTGGCGGGGAGTGGTGGCGCAGTGGTTAGCGCGCTGCACTACGAGTTCGATTCCAGCTCATCGCCAACACCGGTGACCCTATGGCGACTAGGCCTCAAATGAGTAACCTGGTGCAGTGTGTAAACACCGCCACTAGGGGGAGACAAAGGTGGCCGGACGTGGTGCTGGCCACCCACCCCCTCGTGTGCCGTACCGGCGGTCATAGGTGCTCACTAACAGCACTTGCCCCCCTACAGTCCGTTAGAGGCTACTCGGAGGATCTTTGTCTCTTTCTTTGTGTGTGTGTGTGGGGGGGTCGGTGGTGAAACGGTTAGCACACTGCGCTACGAACAGAAACTCCACTTGCACTCACCCAGCCACTCACCCAGCTACTCGCCCAGCCACTCACCAAAACACTCACCCAGCCACTCACCCAGCCACTCACCCAGCCACTCACCCAGCCACTCGCCCAGCCACTCGCCCAGCCACTCGCCCAGCCACTCGCCCAGCCACTCGCCCAGCCACTCTCCCAGCCACTCTCCCAGCCACTCTCCCAGCCACTCTCCCAGCCACTCACCCAGCCACTCACCCAGCCACTCACCCAGCCACTCACCCAGCCACTCACCCAGCCACTCACCCAGCCACTCACCCAGCCACTCACCCAGCCACTCACCCAGCCACTCACCCAGCCACTCACCCAGCCACTCGCTCACACATACACTCACTCACCCTTTTACACTCGCACTCCCACTCACTCACCCACACACTCTGCAGCCTGCAGAACAAGGGGGAGAACATTCCAAGTTCCACATTCTAATATCAACTCCAGGCAGAGAGGCGCCTGGGTCTCGGATCGAACCCAGGCCCATTCTCGCTATGGAGGCTATGAGCACACCGTCACTGCCGTCACCACCACCACCACATCCACCGCTGCCGGCATTGCCGCCACCACCGCCGCTGCTGCCACCACCACGACCGCCACCACCTCCATCACCGCCATTGTCACCTCTGCCATCACCTCCACCGTCACGCCGCTCGGAGCACCCCACCTACCCGTGTGGGCACCGCCGGCCCGTGCGTGCGTCTGTACGTGCGTCTGTACGTGCGTCTGTGCGTGTGTCTGTGCGTGTGTCTGTGCGTGCGTCTGTACGTGTGTCTGTGCGTGCGTCTGTGCGTGTGTCTGTGCGTGTGTCTGTGCGTGCGTCTGTGCGTGTGTCTGTGCGTGTGTCTGTGCGTGTGTCTGTACGTGTGTCTGTGCGTGTGTCTGTACGTGTGTCTGTGTGTCTGTACGTGTGTCTGTGCGTGTGTCTGTGCGTGCGTCTGTACGTGCGTCTGTGCGTGCGTCTGTGCGTGCGTCTGTACGTGTGTCTGTGCGTGCGTCTGTGCGTGTGTCTGTGCGTGTGTCTGTGCGTGCGTCTGTGCGTGCGTCTGTACGTGTCTGTGCGTGTGTCTGTGCGTGTGTCTGTGCGTGTGTCTGTGCGTGTGTCTGTGCGTGTGTCTGTGCGTGTGTCTGTGCGTGTGTCTGTACGTGTGTCTGTACGTGTGTCTGTACGTGTGTCTGTGCGTGTGTCTGTGCGTGTGTCTGTACGTGTGTCTGTGCGTGTGTCTGTACGTGTGTCTGTACGTGTGTCTGTACGTGTGTCTGTGTGTCTGTAAGTGTGTCTGTACGTCTGTACGTGTGTCTGTGCGTGTGTCTGTACGTGTGTCTGTACGTGTGTCTGTGCGTGTGTCTGTACGTGTGTCTGTACGTGTGTCTGTACGTGTGTCTGTGCGTGTGTCTGTACGTGTGTCTGTACGTGTGTCTGTACGTGTGTCTGTACGTGTGTCTGTACGTGTGTCTGTGTGTCTGTATGTGTGTCTGTACGTCTGTATGTGTGTCTGTACGTCTGTACGTGCGTCTGTACGTGCGTCTGTACGTGCGTCTGTACGTGTGTCTGTGTGTCTGTGCGTGTGTCTGTGTGTCTGTGCGTGTGTCTGTACGTCTGTACGTGTGTCTGTACGTCTGTACGTGCGTCTGTGCGTGCGTCTGTGCGTGCGTCTGTACGTGCGTCTGTACGTGCGTCTGTGCGTGCGTCTGTGCGTGCGTCTGTGCGTGCGTCTGTGCGTGCGTCTGTGCGTGCGTCTGTACGTGTGTCTGTGTGTCTGTGTGTCTGTACGTGTGTCTGTACGTGCGTCTGTACGTGCGTCTGTGCGTGCGTCTGTACGTGCGTCTGTACGTGCGTCTGTACGTGCGTCTGTACGTGCGTCTGTACGTGCGTCTGTACGTGCGTCTGTACGTGCGTCTGTACGTGTGTCTGTACGTGTGTCTGTACGTGTGTCCGTGCGCTCCCCGCCCCCTCGCCGCTACCCTGTAGGTGCTTCTGGCGGCGGCCGTGTGCACCAAGGCGGGCCGGGCCGTCGTGTCGCGCCAGTTTGTGGAGATGTCGCGCTCGCGCATCGAGGGCCTCCTCTCTGCCTTCCCCAAGCTCATGGGCTCGGGCAGGCAGCACACGTTCGTGGAGACGGACAGTGTGCGCTACGTCTACCAGCCCCTCGAGAAGCTTTACGTGCTCCTCGTCACCACCAAGAACTCCAACATCCTGGAGGACCTCGAGACCCTGCGCCTCTTCTCCAGGGTGGTGGGTCGGCGGCGAGGGCGACCCTGCCCGGGGGTGGGGGGAGCGGTGGTGCAGCGGTTAGCGCGCGGGCGAATCCGGGGTTCGATTCCCGATTATTCAAACCGGTCCTGGGCCCCCCTCCATTGAGTCGGCTCGGCCACAAATGAGTACCTGGTGCGGGGTGTAAAGATTTCACCGCCGGGGAGACAAAGACGGCCGGGGGAGGTGCTTACTTACCCCCTCGCGTGCCGTGCCGGCCTTCGTAGGTGCTCGTTAACGGCACTTGCCCCAACAGTCTGTTAAGGCTACACGGGGGATCTTTGTCTTGTGTGTGTGTGTGTGCGCTCCCAGGTCCCCTAGTACTGTAAGGTGCTGGAGGAGAGTGAGATTGTGTCTGTGTGTGTGTATCTGTGTGTGTGTGTGTGTGTATCTGTGTGTGTGTGTATCTGTGTGTGTGTGAACATTGCCACTAGGGAGACAAAGGCGGTCGGGCGTGGTGCTGGCCACCCACCCCCTCGTGTACCGTTCCGGCCTTCATAGGTGCTCGCTAACAGCACTTGCCCCTACAGTCTGTTAAGGCTACACGGGGGACCTTTGTCGTGTGTGTGTGTGTGCTCCCAGGTCCCCTAGTACTGTAAGGTGCTGGAGGAGAGTGAGATTGTGTGTGTATGTGTGTATCTCTGTGTGTATGTGTGTATCTCCGTGTGTGTGTGTATCTATGTATGTGTGTATATATATCCGTGTATGTGTGTGTATCTGTGTGTGTATCTCCGTGTGTGTGTGCGTGTTGCACTCCCAGGTCCCCGAGTACTGCAAGGTACTGGAGGAGAGCGAGATTGTGTCTGTGTGTGTGTGTGTGTCTGTGTGTCTGCGTGTGTGTGTGTGTGTATCTCCGTGTGTGTGTATCTCCGTGTGTGTGTGTGCGTGTATCTGTGTGTGTGTGTGTATCTGTGTGTGTGTGTATATCTGTGTGTGTGTGTATCTGTGTGTGTGTGCGTGTTGCACTCCCAGGTCCCCGAGTACTGCAAGGTACTGGAGGAGAGCGAGATTGCGGAGCGCTGCTTCGAGCTGATCTTCGCCTTCGACGAGATCGTGGCGCTGGGCTACCGTGAGAACGTCAACCTGGCGCAGATCCGAACCTTCACGGAGATGGACTCGCACGAGGAGAAGGTGTTCCGTGCCGTGCGAGAGGTCAGAGACGCTCGTGAACCCACCCATACACACACCAACACACCCATACACACACCAACCCACCCATACACACACCAACCCACCCATACACACACCAACACACCCATACACGCGCCGACACACCCATACACACACCAACCCACCCATACACACGCCAACCCACCCATACACACGCCAACACACCCATACACACGCCAACACACCCATACACACACCAACACACCCATACACACGCCAACACACCCATACACACGCCAACACACCCATACACACGCCAACCCACCCATACACACGCCAACACACCCATACACACGCCAACACACCCATACACACGCCAACACACCCATACACACACCAACCCACCCATACACACACCAACCCACCCATACACACACCAACCCACTCATACACACACCAACCCACCCATACACACACCAGCCCACCCATACACCCACCAACCCACTCATACACACACACCCATACACACACCAACCCACCCATACACACACCAACCCACCCATACACACACCAACCCACCCATACACACACCAACACACCCATACACACACCAACCCACCCATACACACACCAACCCACCCATACACACACCAACCCACTCATACACACACCAGCCCACCCATACACACACCAGCCCACCCATACACCCACCAACCCACTCATACACACACACCCATACACACACCAACCCACCCATACACACGACAACCCACCCATACACACGACAACCCACCCATACACACACCAACACACCCATACACACACCAACACACCCATACACACACCAACACACCCATACACACACCAACACACCCATACACACACCAACACACCCATACACACACCAACCCACCCATACACGTGCCAACACACCCATACACACACCGACCCACCCATACACAAACCAACCCACCCATACACACACCAACCCACCCATACACACACCAACCCACCCATACACACACACGCACTCTTTCACACACACCCATACACACACCAACACACCCATACACACACCAACCCACCCATACACACACCAACCCACCCATACACACACCAACCCACCCATACACACACCAACCCACCCATACACACACACGCACTCATTCACACACACCCATACACACACCAACACACCCATACACACACCAACCCACCCATACACACACCAACCCACCCATACACACACCAACCCACCCATACACACACCAACCCACCCATACACACACCAACCCACCCATACACACACCAACCCACCCATACACACACCAACACACCCATACACACACCAACACACCCATACACACACCAACCCACTCATACACACACACCCATACACACACCGATCGACCCATACACACACCAACCCACCCATACACACACCAACCCACCCATACACACACACGCACTCATTCACACACACCCATACACACACCAACCCACCCATACACACACCAACCCACCCATACACACACCAACCCACCCATACACACACCAACCCACCCATACACACACCAACCCACCCATACACACACCAACCCACCCATACACACACCAACCCACCCATACACACACCAACACACCCATACACACACCAACACACCCATACACACACCAACCCACTCATACACACACACCCATACACACACCGATCGACCCATACACACACCAACCCACCCATACACACACCAACCCACCCATACACACACCAACACACCCATACACACACCAACACACTCATACACACACCAACACACCCATACACACACCAACCCACCCATACACACACCAACACACCCACACACACACACGCACTCATTCACGCTCTCACGCTCCTCCCTCGCCCACGCTCCCCCTCTGCCCCACAGACCCAGGAGCGGGAGGCGCGAGCCGAGATGAAGAAGCGTGCCAAGGAGCTCCAGGCCGTGCGGCGCGACGCCGAGCGCACGGGCAAGAAGGCCCCGGCCTTCGGGGGCTTCGGCGGGGGAGGGGGCGGCATGGGGGGCGTGGGGGGGGGCGCCCCCTCCTCCCCCGTGCTGGGGGGCTCGGCGCTCGACGACAACGACAAGCCCAGGGCGACCTCCGTGGCGGCCAGGTCAGCGCGCCGAGATGTTGACGACCTCGCCCGGTACGCGGGTGGCTCGTGGGTTCGCATCCCGGCCCTGGCGCCTGCTGATGTATATTTGGAGTTTGCGGCGTTTCTCTCTCCCATCATCACGGTGGCTAGGAGATGTTAACTACCTCACCTGGTCTACAGGAGGTCGTGGGTTCTATCCCTCTCATCATCATCACGGTGGCTAGGAGATGTTAACTACCTCGCCTGGTCTACAGGAGGTCGTGGGTTCTATCCCTCTCTCATCATCATCACCACGGTGGCTATGAGATGTTAACTACCTCGCCTGGTCTACAGGAGGTCGTGGGTTCGATCCCTCTCTCATCATCATCACGGTGGCTAGGAGATGTTAACTATCTCGCCTGGTGTACAGGAGGTCGTGGGTTCGCATCCCGACCCTGCTGCTGCTGCTGCTGCGTATTTGTAGTTTGCGGTGTCTCTCTCTCTCTCCCCGTGGTCTCCGTGGATTTCTATCCGGTTCCCCCGGCTTTTTGTCTACCCCTCCGCGTTCGGTTGCTGCGGTTGTCGGGGCGGTGGGTGACGCGGTTGCGGTTGTTGTTGAGGCAGCCGCTCGAGCGGGAAGGCGATGAAGCTGGGCAGCAAGGGCAAGGAGGTGGACTCGTTTGTGGACAAGCTCAAGTCGGAGGGCGAGCGCGTGGTCGCCTCCAACGCGGCGGCACACAAGCGCCAGGACAACGGCAAGGCCGTCGCGCCGCCCGCTCACACGGAGAGGCATGCGGACTCACACGCACACTCACTCGCACGCTCACTCACACACTCACTCGCACGCTCACTCGCACGCTCACTCACGCTCACTCACACGCTCGCTTGCTCACACACTCGCACGCTCACTCACACGCACGCTCACTCACGCTCACTCACGCTCACTCACGCTCACTCACGCTCACTCGCACGCACGCTCACTCACGCTCACTCACGCTCACTCACACGCACGCTCACTCACGCTCACTCACGCTCACTCGCACGCACGCTCACTCACGCTCACTCACGCTCACTCACACGCACGCTCACTCGCACGCATGCTCACTCGCTCACACGCTCGCTGACTCGCTCACATGCTCACACGCTCACACACTCGCTGACTCGCTCACATGCTCACACGCTCACACGCTCGCTCACTCGCTCACATGCTCACACGCTCGCTCACACGGAGAGGCATGCGGACTCACACGCACGCTCACTCACGCTCACTCACTCGGTCGCTCACTCACTCGCACGCCCGCTCACACGGAGAGGCATGCGGACTCGCACGCACGCTCACACGCACGCTCACACGCACGCTCACTCGCACGCTCACACGCTCGCATGCTCACTCGCTCACTCGCACGCTCACTCGCACGCTCGCTTGCTCACACTTGCACGCTCACACGGAGAGGCATGCAGACTCGCATGCTCGCTCGCACACACACGCTCGCACACTCGCTCACACGCTCGCTCACTCGCTCGCACGCTCGCTCGCTCACGCACGCTCACACTCGCAAGCACGCTCACACCCACTCTCACACCCACTCTCACACCCACTCTCACACCCACTCTCACACCCACTCTCACACCCACTCTCACACCCACTCTCACACCCACTCTCACACCCACTCTCACACCCACTCTCACACCCACGCTCACACCCACTCTCACACCCACTCTCACACCCACTCTCACACCCACGCTCACACCCACTCTCACACCCACTCTCACACCCACTCTCACACCCACTCTCACACCCACTCTCACACCCACTCTCACACCCACTCTCACACCCACCCTCACACCCACTCTCACACCCACTCTCACACCCACTCTCACACCCACTCTCACACCCACTCTCACACCCACTCTCACACCCACTCTCACACCCACTCTCACACCCACTCTCACACCCACTCTCACACCCATGCTCACACCCACTCTCACACCCACTCTCACACCCACTCTCACACCCACTCTCACACCCACTCTCACACCCACTCTCACACCCACGCTCACACCCACTCTCACACCCACTCTCACACCCACTCTCACACCCACTCTCACACCCACTCTCACACCCACGCTCACACCCACTCTCACACCCACGCTCACACCCACCCTCACACCCACTCTCACACCCACTCTCACACCCACTCTCACACCCACTCTCACACCCACTCTCACACCCACTCTCACACCCACTCTCACACCCACTCTCACACCCACTCTCACACCCACCCTCACACCCACGCTCACACCCACTCTCACACCCACTCTCACACCCACTCTCACACCCACTCTCACACCCACTCTCACACCCACTCTCTCACCCACTCTCACACAGAGAGGCATGCGGACTCGCACGCTCGCTCACACGCTCGCTCGCACGCCATCGGCGCTGGTTCACACCGAGAGACACTCGCACGCTCACTCAGTCGCACGCTTACCCCCACGCTCACTCAGTCGCACGCTCACCCACACTCGCTCGCACGCTCACCCACACTCGCTCGCACGCTCACCCGCCATCGCAGCGCCGGCTCGCACCGAGAGGCGCTCGCTCGTCCACCCTCGCACGCCCGCCGGTGCGTGTCCGTGACGGCGGTCCGCCCGTGCCGCCCCGCCGGTAACCCCGTGTCTGGCCGCGTGCTCCGCAGCGTGCACCTGCGCGTGGAGGAGAAGCTCTCGCTGGTGTGCGGCCGCGACGGCGGCCTGCAGAGCATGGAGCTGCTGGGCATGGTGACGCTGCGCGTGGCCGACGAGAGCCACGCACGCATCCGCATCGCCGTGGACAACAACGACAAGAAGGGCGCGCAGCTGCAGGTGACCCACGCGGACCGCGGCGGGAGCTCGTGCGTCGCCGCGGCAACCCGTCCGGCCGCTCGCTCGTCCGCTCGCTCGTCCGCCCGTCCGCTCGTCCGCCCATCCGCTCGCCCGCCCTCCGGCTCACTCGCTCGTCCACCTGTCCGCTCGCCCGCCCTCCGGCTCACCGATTCGTCCGCTCACCCACCCACCCACCTACCTATCCACTCGCCCACTTGCCCAGCCACCCGTCCTCTCGCTCGCCCACCCGTCCCCACTCACTCGCCCACCCGTCCGCCCGCTCGCCCACCCGTCCACTCGCTCGCCCACCCGCTCGCCCACCCGTCCACTCGCTCCCTCACCCGTCCCCCACTCACTCGTCCGCCCGCTCGCCCACCCGTCCACTCGCTCACCCACCCGTCCACCCGCCCGCCCGCCCGTCCACTCGCTCACCAACTCGCCTGCATCTTTCTTCATGAATATCTCTCTCTCTCTGTACGCGTCTCTCTCTGCGCGTGCGTCGATCTGTCCGTCTCTCTGTGTGAACCCCGTGTCGGTGGTGTAGCGGTCAGCGCTACGCTGCGCTACGAACCCGGCGACCCGGCTTCGATTCCCGCTCACGGTGACGATTATCTGAACCAGCACCGGGCCTCCCCTAGGTCGACTCGGCCTCAAATGGGTACTGGTGCTGGGCCACCCACCCCCTCGTGTGCCGTGCCGGCCTTCGTAGGTGCTGCTGCTGCTGCTCGCTAACAGCGCTTGCCCCTACGGTCTGCCGAGGCTACACGGGGGACCTTTGTCTCTGTGTCTCTGTCTCTGTGTCTCGTCCAGACGCACCCCAACGTGGACAAGAAGCTGTTCACCGCCTCGTCGGTGATTGGCCTCAAGAACGCCGAGAAGTCGTTTCCCCTCAACACCGACGTGGGGGTCCTCAAGTGGAGGCTGCAGACGGCGGACGAGAGCTTCGTTCCACTCACCAGTACGCACACACACGCACACTCACCAGTACGCACACACACACACACTCACCAGTACACACACACACTCACCAGTACACACACGCACACTCACCAGTACGCACACACACACACTCACCAGTACGCACACACACACACACTCTCACCAGTACGCACACTCGCCAGTACACACGCACACTCTCGCCAGTACACACACTCACCAGTACGCACACACACTCGCCAGTACACACGCACACACACTCGCCAGTACGCACGCACACTCTCGCCAGTACACACACTCGCCAGTACGCACACACACACACACTCACCAGTACGCACACTCACCAGTACGCACACACACTCGCCAGTACGCACACACACACACTCACCAGTACGCACACTCACCAGTACGCACACACACTCGCCAGTACACACGCACACACACTCGCCAGTACGCACACACACACACACTCGCCAGTACGCACACACACACACTCTCACCAGTACACACACTCGCCAGCACGCACACTCGCCAGCACGCACACTCACCAGTACACACACTCGCCAGCACACACTCTCACCAGTACGCACACTCGCCAGTACACACGCACACTCTCGCCAGTACACACACACACTCGCCAGCACACACTCTCACCAGTACGCACACTCGCCAGTACACACGCACACTCTCGCCAGTACACACACACACTCGCCAGTACGCACTCTCACCGGGTGAGGGGCAGAACGGGGGTGAAGGAGGGCTCAGGGCGATGCCCATGTGTCTCCCCGCGTGTCTCCCCGTGTCTCACGTCCCCGCGTGTCTCCCCGTGTCTCCCCATGTCTCACGTCTCTCCGTGTCTTCCCGTGTCTCCGCGTGTCTCCCCGTGTCTCACGTCCCCGCGTGTCTCCCCGTGTCTCCCCGTGTCTCACGTCCCCCGTGTCCCCCATGTGTCTCCCCATGTCTCACGTCCCCCGCGTGTCTCCCCGTGTCTCACGTCCCCCGTGTCCCCCACGTGTCTCCCCGTGTCTCACGTCCCCCGTGTCCCCCACGTGTCTCCCCGTGTCTCCCCGTGTCTCACGTCCCCCACGTATCTCCCCGTGTCTCACGTCCCCCACGTGTCTCCCCGTGTCTCACGTCCCCCACGTGTCTCCCCGTGTCTCACGTCCCCCGCGTGTCTCCCCGTGTCTCACGTCCCCCGTGTCCCCCACGTGTCTCCCCGTGTCTCACGTCCCCCGTGTCCCCCACGTGTCTCCCCGTGTCTCCCCGTGTCTCACGTCCCCCACGTGTCTCCCCGTGTCTCACGTCCCCCGTGTCCCCCGCGTGTCTCCCCGTGTCTCACGTCCCCTGTGTCCCCCGCGTGTCTCCCCGTGTCTCACGTCCCCCGTGTCCCCCGCGTGTCTCCCCGTGTCTCACGTCCCCTGTGTCCCCCGCGTGTCTCCCCGTGTCTCACGTCCCCCGTGTCCCCCGCGTGTCTCCCCGTGTCTCACGTCCCCTGTGTCCCCCGCGTGTCTCCCCGTGTCTCACGTCCCCTGTGTCCCCCGCGTGTCTCCCCGTGTCTCACGTCCCCCTGTGTCTCCGCGCGTCTCCCCAGTAAACTGCTGGCCGTCGGAGAGCGGCTCTGGCTGTGACGTGAACATTGAGTACGAGCTGCAGGAGGAGGCGCTGGAGCTCACGGACGTCGTCATCACCATCCCCCTCCCGTGAGACTTGCACGCAAAGACACGGCACACACACGCAGGCACACACACGCAGAGACACACACACGCAGAGACACACACACGCAGAGACACACACACGCAGAGACACACACACGCAGAGACACACACACGCAGAGACACACACACGCAGAGACACACACACGCAGGCACACACACGCAGGCACACACACGCAGGTGCGCACACGTAGACACGCAGGCACACACGTAGACAAACACGTAGACACACACGTAGACACTGCACACACGCAGACACACACGTAGACACTGCACACACGCAGACACACAAGTAGACACTGCACACACGCAGACACACAAGTAGACACCGCACACACGCAGGCACACATGCAGGCACACACGTAGACACCGCACACACATAGACACGTAGACACACACGTAGACACCGCACACACGCAGGCACACACGTAGACACGCAGGCACACACATAGACACCGCACACACGCAGGCACACATGTAGACACCGCACACACACAGGCACACACACGCAGGCACACACATAGACACCGCACACACACACAGACACACACGTAGACACCGCACACACACAGGCACACACGTAGACACACAGGCACACACATAGACACCGCACACACGTAGACACCGCACACACCTAGACACACACCTAGACACACACGTAGACACACACGTAGACACCGCACACACGTAGACACCGGACACACAAGTAGACACGTAGACACCGCACACACACGTAGACACACACATAGACACCGCACACACGTAGAAACCGCACACGTAGACACTGCACACACGTAGACACACACGTAGACACACACGGGGTGGGGTGTGTTGCCAGCAACCACGCCCGGGCCGCTTTTGTCTCCCACAGTGGTGACGTTTGCTACACGCACCGCGCCAGGTAACTCATCTTTTAGGCCAAGTCGACCTAGGGGAGGCCCATGACCGGTTCAGATAATCGTCACCGGTGGTGTTGGCCGTGAGCGGGAATCGAACTCGGGTCGCCGGGTTCGTAGCGCGGCGTAGCGCTAACCGCTGCACCTCCGCTCCTCACTCGGCATAGACACACGCGCATAGACACACACGCATAGACACACACGCATAGACACACACGCATAGACACACGTCCCACTCTGTGTCTCCGCCCCCCCCTCCCCCCCCGTGTCTCCCCCCCCCCCGTGTCTCCCCCCCCCCCCCGTGTCTCCCCCCCCCCCGTGTCTCCCCCCCCCCCGTGTCTCCCCCCCCTACCCCCGTGTCTCCCCCCCCTACCCCCGTGTCTCCCCCCCCTACCCCCGTGTCTCCCCCCCCCCCCGTGTCTCCCCCCCCTACCCCCGTGTCTCCCCCCCCTACCCCCGTGTCTCCCCCCCCTATCCCCGTGTCTCCCCCCCCTATCCCCGTGTCTCCCCCCCCCCCGTGTCTCCCCCGCCCCCCCCCCGTGTCTCCCCACCCCCCCCTCCCCCCCCGTGTCTCCCCACGTCTCACCTTACCCCCCCCCCCGTGTCTCCCCCCCTACCCCCGTGTCTCCCCCCGCCGTGTCTCCCGTAGTGCCGGGGCGGGCGTGCCCGTGGTGGGCGAGCTGGACGGGGAGTACTCCCACGACACGAGGCGGGGGCAGCTGGAGTGGCGGCTGCCCCTCATCGACGCCAAGGCCAAGAGCGGCAGCCTCGAGTTCAGCTGCCCCGGCCTGCCCTCAGATTTCTTCCCCCTCTCCGTCACCTTCCTCTCCCGCAAGACCTACTGCGACATCGCGGTAGGCTGGGGACCAGCCCGGCGTGCTGGGGACCAGCCCTGTACCCTGGGGACCAGCCCTGTACCCTAGTGACTGGCCCTGTACCCTAGTGACTAGCCCTGTACCCTAGTGACCAGCCCTGTACGCTGGGGACCAGCCCTGTACCCTAGTGACTAGCCCTGTACCCTAGTGACTAGCCCTGTACCCTAGTAACTAGCCCTGCACCCTAGTGACTAGTCCTGTACCCTAGTGACTGGCCCTGTACCCTGGGGACCAGCCCTGTACCCTGGGGACCAGCCCTGTACCCTGGGGACCAGCCCTGCACCCTAGTGACTAGCCCTGTACCCTAGTGACCAGCCCTGTACCCTAGTGACTAGCCCTGTACCCTAGTGACTAGCCCTGTACCCTGGGGACCAGCCCTGTACCCTGGGGACCAGCCCTGTACCCTAGTGACTAGCCCTGTACCCTGGGGACTGGCCCTGTACCCTGGGGACCGGCCCTGTACCCTGGTGACCGGCCCTGTACCCTAGTGACTAGCCCTGTACCCTAGTGACCAGCCCTGTACGCTGGGGACCAGCCCTGTACCCTAGTGACTAGCCCTGTACCCTAGTGACTAGCCCTGTACCCTAGTGACTAGCCCTGTACCCTAGTGACTAGCCCTGTACCCTGGGGACCAGCCCTGTACCCTAGTGACTAGCCCTGTACCCTAGTGACTAGCCCTGTACCCTAGTGACTAGCCCTGTACCCTAGTAACTAGCCCTGCACCCTAGTGACTAGTCCTGCACCCTAGTGACTGGCCCTGTACCCTAGTGACCAGCCCTGTACCCTAGTGACTAGCCCTGCACCCTAGTGACTAGCCCTGTACCCTGGGGACCAGCCCTGTACCCTAGTGACCAGCCCTGTACCCTAGTGACTAGTCCTGTACCCTAGTGACCAGCCCTGCACCCTAGTGACTAGCCCTGTACCCTAGTGACTAGCCCTGTACCCTAGTGACTGGCCCTGTACCCTAGTGACTGGCCCTGTACCCTAGTGACTGGCCCTGTACCCTAGTGACTGGCCCTGTACGCTGCGGACCAGCCCTGTACCCTAGTGACTAGCCCTGTACCCTAGTGACTAGCCCTGTACCCTAGTGACTAGCCCTGTACCCTAGTGACCGGCCCTGTACCCTAGTGACCGGCCCTGTACCCTGGGGACCAGCCCTGTACCCTGGGGACCAGTCCTGTACCCTAGTGACTGGCCCTGTACCCTAGTGACTGGCCCTGTACCCTAGTGACCAGCCCTGTACTCTAGTGACTAGTCCTGTACCCTAGTGACCAGCCCTGTACCCTAGTGACTAGTCCTGTACCCTAGTGACTAGCCCTGTACCCTAGTGACCAGCCCTGTACCCTAGTGACCGGCCCTGTACCCTAGTGACTGGCCCTGTACCCTAGTGACTAGTCCTGTACCCTAGTGACTAGCCCTGTACCCTAGTGACCAGTCCTGTACCCTAGTGACCAGCCCTGCACCCTAGTGACCAGCCCTGCACCCTAGTGACCAGCCCTGTACCCTAGTGACTGGCCCTGTACCCTAGTGACTGGCCCTGTACCCTAGTGACCGGCCCTGTACCCTAGTGACCAGCCCTGTATCCTAGTGACCGGCCCTGTACCCTAGTGACTGGCCCTGTACCCTAGTGACCAGCCCTGTACCCTAGTGACCAGCCCTGTACCCTAGTGACTAGCCCTGCACCCTGGTGACTGGCCCTGCACCCTAGTGACTGGCCCTGTACCCTAGTGACTAGCCCTGCACCCTGGTGACTAGCCCCGCACCCTAGTGACTGGCCCTGTACCCTAGTGACTGGCCCTGTACTCAAGTGACTGGCCCTGTACCCTAGTGACTAGCCCTGCACCCTGGTGACTAGCCCTGCACCCTAGTGACTGGCCCTGTACTCTAGTGACTGGCCCTGTACCCTAGTGACTGGCCCTGTACCCTAGTGACTGGCCCTGTACCCTAGTGACTGGCCCTGTACTCTAGTGACTGGCCCTGTACCCTAGTGACTAGCCCTGTACCCTGGTGACCAGTCCTGTACCCTGGTGACTAACCCTGTACCCTAGTGACTAGCCCTGTACCCTAGTGACTGGTCCTGCACCCTAGTGACTGGCCCTGTACCCTAGTGACTAGCCCTGTACCCTACTGACTGGTCCTGCACCCTAGTGACTGGCCCTGTACCCTAGTGACTGGCCCTGTACCCTGGTGACTAACCTTGTACCCTAGTGACTAGCCCTGTACCCTAGTGACTGGTCCTGCACCCTAGTGACTGGCCCTGTACCCTGGTGACTAACCCTGTACCCTAGTGACTGGCCCTGCACCCTAGTGACTGGCCCTGTACCCTAGTGACCGGCCCTGCACCCTAGTGACTGGCCCTGTACCCTAGTGACTGGCCCTGTACCCTAGTGACTGGCCCTGTACCCTAGTGACTGGCCCTGCACCCTAGTGACTGGCCCTGCACCCTAGTGACCAGCCCTGCACCCTAGTGACCAGCCCTGCACCCTAGTGACTGGCCCTGTACCCTAGTGACTGGCCCTGTACCCTAGTGACTAGCCCTGCACCTTAGTGACTAGTCCTGTACCCTAGTGACTGGCCCTGTACCCTAGTGACTAGCCCTGTACCCTAGTGACTAGTCCTGTACCCTAGTGACTAGCCCTGCACCTTAGTGACTAGTCCTGTACCCTAGTGACTGGCCCTGTACCCTAGTGACTAGCCCTGCACCCTAGTGACTAGCCCTGCACCCTAGTGACTAGTCCGGCGTGCTGGGCTGATGATGACGGCGGTGATGACGGTGGTGATGTTGCTGTATTCACAGGTAACGGGGAGGTGTTGATAGATGATGTTGATGGTATGATGTTGATGATGATGTTGATGTGTTCACAGGTGACGGGAGTGGTTTGTGATGTTGATGATGTTGATGTGTTCACAGGTGATATGGGAGTGGTTGGTGGTGTTGATGATTTGTGTTTGTGTGTTCACAGGTGACGGGAGTGGTTGGTGGTGTTGATGATGATGTGTTCACAGGTGATGGGAGTGGTTGACGATGGTGTTGGTGACTGTGTGTTCACAGGTGATATGAGTGGTTGGTGATGTTGATGATGGTGTTTGTGTGTTCACAGGTGATGGGAGTGGTTGGTGGTGTTGATGATTTGTGTTTGTGTGTTCACAGGTGATATGAGTGGTTGGTGATGTTGATGATGGTGTTTGTGTGTTCACAGGTGATATGAGTGGTTGGTGGTGTTGATGATTTGTGTTTGTGTGTTCACAGGTGATACGAGTGGTTGGTGGTGTTGATGATTTGTGTTTGTGTGTTCACAGGTGACGGGAGTGAGTTTGGTCGACGGTGATTTGCCAAGCAAGTTCTCCACAGAGACTTCACTCGTTGTGGACAAATACGAGATCGTGTGAGGGGCGACTTTCCACTCTCTCACACACACACACATAGATATATATATACACACACACAAAGGCAAAGATCCCCCGTGTAGCCTTAACAGACTGTTGGGGCAAAGTGCTTGTTCGCGAGCACCTCTGAAGGCCGGCACGGCACACACACACACGCACAAACGTACGTGCACACGCGCTCATATTAAGGTTGCCCGTATAGCCTGCAATGGGCTGTTGGGACAAGTGGTGTTAGAACAGCAGCAATCGTACGCACACACACACACACATATATACGTACGTACACAACACGCACGCGCGAGCTACATGCATCTTCACACACGTACTGGTAGACTTGCACACGTACACACACACACACACGCACACATCTTCACACACGTACTGGTAGACTTACACGTACACACACACAGACGCGCGCGCGCGCAAAGACCTTTAACAGGCCGTTGGGGCGAGTGCTTGTTAGTGTGACAGCACCTTTGTGCCCTCGCATGCACACACACGCACATGCATACACACACACATGCGCACACACACACACACGCACATGCACACACACACGCACATGCACACACACACACACACGCATACACACACACACAGGCATGCTCGCATACACAAACTCATGCACGCTTCTGAATATACACTGGCACGCACACACGTGCGCACACAGACACACGCCCACACACGCCCCTCCGTTTAGCACGGTCGGCTACGTACGCTGCAAAAGAAGTTTAACATACTTACACACTTAGCCACACGCACACACACGCACGCACACGCGCACACACACACACACACACGCACACACACGCACACGCACGCACACACACACACACGCACACACACACGGGCGCACACTGAACGCACGCACCACGCACTTGTCAAAACTCGGACCAAACATTCGGAGCCGAAATTAAATAAAAAAAATGAAAGTTTAAGAAGATGAAAAGGAATCCACTTTTAAAGTTCCACGGAAGACCGAGAAGAGGTGTCCGTGAGAGCGGCACGCTTAGAGAGTTGCGGGAAGGGAACGGCGGAGGCGAGAGAGAGGGGGGGGATCACTTGGGAGTTAAAAACCTTCAACCCACATCCGGCCAGGCTCACCGCGTCCCGGCACACCACATCCATTGTACCGGCCAGGCACACCACATCCATTGTACCCGTCCGGCACACCACCTCCAATGTCCCCCCCGGCACACCACATCCATTGTACCGCCCGGCACACCACATCCATTGTACCGGCACACCACATTCATTGTACCGGCCCGGCACACCACATCCATTGTACCGGCCCGGCACACCACATCCATTGTACCTTCCCGGCACACCACATCCAGTGTACCGCCCGTAGACCATGCGCGCCGCGGTACGCCGCGGCAGGCTCCACTTAAAACCACCGCAGTCTTCATCGGCGTGGAGGGAAGTTGAATGCGTGGGAGAGGAGGCTTTGCGCGACCAATATCTCATCAGCAGTGCGGTTTTTTTTGGGGGGGGGGGGGTCGGGGTGGGGGGTGTTAGATCGTGTAAATGACAGGGTGCTTAAAAAACAAAACTAAATGTTATAGCACTTGTGAGAACTTGCAAACGACACCACGGGGAAATGTGCACCACTCTCTCTCCGGTCCCAGCAGGAGATTCCAGTTAGTGCGTTGGCGACGAACAGAGTGGGAGAGAGGGTGGTTTGGTGGGTGGCGGGAGAGAGACTCCTTGACTTTGTGACGCTATGTGTTATCACCCGTTATCTCTCCATTAAAAAAAACGGTAGTCCCCGTAATAACTTTTTTTTTTTAAGCACCGGGGGTGGTGGTGCTGTTGGCGGTGGTGGTGGCGGTGTGTTTTAACGGATCAAGGGGGGTCTTTAATCACACCCTGCCCACCCCCATCCCGCCCGGCACACGAGGCCCGGAGTACCACTCCGGTTGCGGTGCGGTCCAGACAATCGTCGCCGGTGCGGTTGGTGGTGGCCCTGAGCGGGGATCGAACTCCCCCCGCGGTGTTGGTTGCGCGGCGAGCTCGCCACTGCACCGCCACTCCCCACGTACAAAGACAAAGACACCCCCCCCTCTCGTATAGCCTCGGCAGATCGTTGGGGCAAGTGCCGTTGGCGAGCAACTCCCCACACGATGCAAAAGATTCTTCCGTAAAGGCTCGGCAGGGCACGCGAGGGGGGTGGGTGGCCAGCACCACGCCCGGCCGCCTTTGTCTCCCCAGCGGCGATGTTTACTACACACCGCGCCGGGTACTCGTTTGAGGCCGAGTCGACCTAGGGGAGGAGGCCCAGGATCGTCACCGGTGTTGGCCGTGAGCGGGAATCTGACTCGGCTCGCCGGGTTTCGTAGCGCGGCGTAGCGATGTAACCGCTACACTACCCGCACGCGCCCTCCCCCGCAGCTGTGCAGACGCGCACGCGCGTACACACGCATGTACACACTCGCACACTCATCCTCTCAACGTCACGGGCACATTCCCAACACCCCAACCCACCCACCCACTCCCCTTACCAGCGGTGGTTACGTAGCGAAGGGTTGGGATGAGAACGGTGTTACGGTGTAAAGACTTGTCGGCAATCAGACTTCACTCCAGATCCGTTTGGCACGAATCCGGGTTCGCTTTTCGGTGGGAAAACCATTACCTCCCCCCTCCCCCCCCCTTCGCGATAACCCCCTTAATGAGGGGGCAATTTGCCCAGGGCCACAGGGAAAATCCTGACTGGGATCATTGCAGCCACGGTTGAAAATCCGGACTGGATTTCTACTTGCAATATTGAGTCCAAATGGCTGCAGTCGAACGTAAGAACAAAAAAAATGTGGACTATCCCCCCCCCCCCCCCGGATCCTCTTTATATATTTACCGAATCCGATTGTGTAAAGTCTGGAGGCTTGGGGGACCTCGCGCGCCTTGCGAAAACGTTCGGGCCAGCGACTACAATTGTGATTTTGATTTAAAGCTTTCGTGACTGCAGGGATTCATATTCTTGGTTATTTCGGTAAAGTCGCCACCACGTAGAAGGGAAACAATAGAATAAAAATATAAAACAATATTGTTTCCTTCGGTGAAGTCACGTAGAAGGGAAACAATAAAATAATAAAAATCTAAAGCGATCAAATTCTCACGACGTTTCGACTGCAACGCAAGCAATCATCATCAGGTGTGTGAAAACCACAGCAAGAACATTTGAAAAAAGTGGCGGGTTATTTTTTTGACGTTAGCACCACGGAGAGCGATTTGCCAGTTTGTTCAGATGGACGAGTCCATCCATGTTCGGAAAAGAGTTGGGGGGGGGGGGGGGGGGAGGGGGAGACGTAACTTTACCGAAAGAACCAAGAATACAATTGTGATACCTGGAGCCGGCCATTCGGGGGTTGACGGTCGATTTCTCGAAGGTCCACAGGCCGTCTGCCGTCGCAGGCGAGGGTCACGGGGGAGCGCGTGCCCGCTCATGTACATACACGTCACGGTTGGATTCTTCGGTCAACCCGTAGCCCCCCCTCCACACACACACACAGCCACAAACCCACCCACACAACAACAACAACAACCGCCACTAAGTGGCGGCGACGTCACCGCCAGGCCATTGTGCACCTTGAGGCTACCACGTGAAACGTCGGACGCCCGCTGGCAGGAGGTCACGGGGCAGACCCGGCAGGTGCCACACGGGTCGACTGACCGAGACGACCGGCTGGTGCACCACCGACAAACCCCCAACGTCTTTCTACACGTACGTACGTGTACATGTACACGCACACGCGTGTACACGTACACGCATGTGTACACACGTACCTCCGCGCGCGCTGGGCTACCCGCAGCGCGTTACTGCGTTGGCCCGTCCAAGGGCTGTCGGCGGCGGGTCTTGCGAGGTCGGCACGAGGCCTGGGCACGGCTCTGCGGTGATTTTGGCCAAAAGGCCCGGACCGGGATTCCCCGATGCCAATTGTGACCGCAAGCTGACCCCAGGGGTGGTGGGTGGGTGGGGGAGTGGGTTGGGTGGTGGTTGGGGTTGAGTAAAACATGGCCTGGGTTTGTGACGCCTTCCTTTTGGAGCTGGGTTCGGATTTTTTCCTTAATTCTTGGTTGGGGGGGGGGTGAGAGAGAAAAATAAAATATTTAGCCCTCGGATGTAGAAACGTAAAAAAAATTGTCTTTCACTCATTTAAAATAAAGCTGAAAATTTTTCCATGCTGTTCAAAATCACGGGCACTTTTTTTTCGTCACGTTTCTCTTAAGTTTGTTGTTGTTGTTACTTTTCGTTTTGTTTGTCTCTCTGTGGGTGGGTGGGGTGGTGTTGGATCTCTGAAGACCGTGAATTGTGAACGCAGATTTTCAAATAAAAATGTTGGTGAATGTTGCTGTCGTGGGCGCTGCTCGGCAAAACCTCCCCGGGACAGGTCTTTGAGTGTCCACGGTGGCTAGGAGATGTTAACTACCTCGCCTGGTATACAGGAGGTCGTGGGCTCCATCTCACGGTGGCTATGAGATGTTAACTACCTCGCCTGGTCTACAGGAGGTCGTGGGCTCCATCTCACGGTGGCTAGGAGATGTTAACTCCCTCGCCTGGTATACAGGAGGTCGTGGGCTCCATCTCACGGTGGCTAGGAGATGTTAACTACCTCGCCTGGTATACAGGAGGTCGTGGGTTCGATCCCGACACTGACGCCTGCTGCTGTATTTAGAGTTTGCGTCTCATCATCATCACGGTGGCTATGAGATGTTAACTACCTCGCCTGGTCTACAGGAGGTCGTGGGTTCGATCCCGACCCTGACGCCTGCTGCTGCTGCTGTATATTTGGAGTTTGCGTGTCTCTCTCCCCGTGGTCGCGTGGATTTTCCTCCGGGTCCTCCAGGTTTTTCCCTCCACGTTTAGAATCGAGGTCACCGCGCGTTCCGAGCGGCGCTTCTTCTTCTTAGCCTGGGGTGCATCACGCAAGATGCCCTTTCTGGGGGGTAGCGAGACGTGGCCAGATTTGTTTCGCAGGTAAATAATCGCAAGCACAAATGAAGCCACGGCCACGTGAGTAACAACTTTGTTTCGTCAAAACCCTCTTTGTATTTATTTTTAACCATTGATAACCACATGGGTTGCAGGGATGCAGTTGATCTTTAAGAACCGCTCGTTTCGAGCATCTGCCTGCCGCTATGAATTTCCACGCGGTCGTCAGCAAGGCAACTTTGTTGAACTCTCATTTGTGACGGCGAGGGCCGCGTCTGAAAATGAGCTGCACACAGTTTGGTTGGGGCCTTACCCTGGTCAAATGAAACTCAATCTTGATTTGAAGCTTTCGTGACTGCAGGAATCCTCGCGCTTTGGTTCTTTCGATAAAGTCACGTGGGTGGGTTTGTACTGGTAGTAGTAAGCGTAGTGGACTGGAAGCCCAACCGGGATTATCATCACAGGAGGCAGGGGATTAATGGTGTATGTCTGTGGATGTCTGTCCACGTGTATTCCGGACACCCGGATGTATGAAAATTGCGCACCTAGTGGGCATTACTGGTAGGAAACGTAGTGGACTGGAAGCCTAACCCGGGATTAATTCACAGGAGGCAGGGGATTAAGTGTGGATGTCTGTGGATGTCTGTCCACGTGGGAGGGGTGGGGCTGGGTGGAGAGGGGAGGGTAGGGCGGGGCTGGGAGGGGCTGGGTGGAGAGGGGAGGGTAGGGTGGGGCTGGGAGGGGAGGGGCTGGTCACCCCGTGGTGCCCCCCTTAAAAAACTCAACGTTTAACCTACTCACGCCGGCTTGTGCCCGCCCTCACAGTCGGGCATATTGTGCGGAATGCACCACGTGGTGCCTCCGTTGTTGACCCTGGCCATTGACCGAGCAACCCAACGTTCCTACCAGCTCCCTCCGCAGGAGAATGTGTTATTTCTGCCTACGTGACTTTACCGAAATAACCAAAGAGTATAAAATAATAAATGTTTAGTTTCTTTAACTAATTTTTTTATTTGAATTGTGTTACGGAGAGATGCCGGTTGTGAGCCGGGCAGTGGCATGCGCGTGGCTCCGCGTGGCTCTGCTGACGGATCGATCCCCCTCGTAATAAAGATAAGTTTGAGTGCTGTGAGCGAGCAGCAGCAGCAGCCAGTGAAGGCCGGCACGGCACACGAGGGGGTGGGTGGCCAACAACACGCCCGGCCGCCTTTGTCTCCCCCAGTGGCGATGTTTACACATCGCACCAGGTACTCGTTTGAGGCTGAGTCCACCTAGGAGAGGCCCGGGACCACTTCAGATAATCGTCACTGGGTGTTGGCCGTCAGCGGGCATCGAACTCGGGACGCCAGGTTCGTAGCGCAGCATGGCGCTAACCACCACTACACTACCGCTCCGCACATACACACGCACACACACGCACGCACAAACACGCACACACAAACACGCACACAAACAACCGCCATTCGCCACTAAGTGGCGGTGACGTCACCACGACGCTTGTGCCAGGCCATGTGCATCTTGAGGCCACGTGAAGTGTCGAACGCCCGCTGGCAGGAGGTCACGGGGCAGACCCAGGTGCCATGCATCGACTGACTGAGATAACTGGCTGGTGCACCACCTGTGCCCCCTACTGTGCCAACCTGCTGTGCTTTAGCCACCCGGCGCTCCGCTCGTTATTGTGAGCGTCGCTCCTCCGCCCTCTGGTGTTGTTGGAGGGCGACTGCCTCCAACTGCCCAGTAGCGTCCTTCACGAGCCTCCTCCACAGAGGCCGATCTTGACACCGCTGGTACCAGCCATCGGCAAGTCCACTCAGCTCCACGTCCTGTACCACATCACTCCATCTCTTCTCCAGCCCGTGCTGCGCCCGTCCAGCCCCCTCGATCCGGCCGAACGAAAGCTGCTTCGGCATGCGGTGGCTGGGCATGCGGGCTACATGACCCAGCCATCGCAGCCTTGCCTGCCGGAGGAGTTCACCGATGGGACCTTGCCCAGATCTTTCAAGGATTTGTGAGCTCCTCACACAATCCAGCCTGGTTAACCCCAGGATGTATCGAAAGGCAGGCCAGCCTAAATGTTTCCAACCGGCGAAGATGCTCCATTAAGGGGGTCCACGTTTCGCAAGCGTAGAGAAGGGAGGGAATGACCGTGGCCGAGAAGACCTGAAGCTTAGTGCGGAGCGAGAGACCAGGTAGCTTCCACACAGCGTTACGCAACCGATGAAAAGATATTGCTGCTCGACTGATTTGGAGTGAGACCTCTGCTGTTAAACTGTAGCCGGTCATAAGCACACTGCCCAGGTATGGGAAATTTTCCACTCTCTCCACAACTGCCCCATCACCGATTGGGAGTTGTGGAGGTGGAGTGTCCGATGGTACTAAATACCCAGGCAGGTGCTTAGTTTTGGTGGGGCTGATGGTAAGGCCCCATCTCTTAGTGGCACGCTCCAGTCTCAGCAGCAGCGTCTCCAACTCCGCCTCTGAATGAGCAGCTATTACCAAATCATCGGCATACATAACGTGGTTGAGCAATAGGGAGCCATCCCTTGACCGCACCTGGGCATCGATCAGCCTCCCATTATATCTGTACCAAATGGAGATTCCCCCGGTACAGCTATTGAAGGCTTCATGAACTACGTGGTCAAAATAGATGTTAACTAATGTGGGAGCCAGAGGACATCCCTGTCGCACCCCAAGGTTTACAGGGAATGGCTCTGACTCCCGGCCACGTAGTTTTACCCGGGCCCGCTCACCATCATGAAGGTCCTTAATGATCGTGAGCAGAGGGTCAGGGACTCCAAAAGCACGAAGAACAACCCAGAGCCCAGGCCTACTGATGGTATCATAGGCCTTGACCAGGTCAATAAAGCAGAGATGTAGGTCTTGTTGGAATTCTCTATACCTCTGCTGTAGCAGACAGACAAAATATGGCATCTGTGCAAGACCGCCCTTTCCTGAAACCACATTGGGGCTCCGCTAGCCTCTCCTCAGCGTGCCTGGCAAGGCGATGTTGAATAATCCTTGCCAGGACCTTTCCCGGCACACTGAGGAGTGAGATGCCCCTGTAGTTGTTACAGTCTGTGCGGTCCCCCTTCTTAAAGAGGGGGACCACCAGGGCATCCTTCCAATCCTGCGGAACCCATCCAGTGGTCCAGACTGTTGTTATGATGTCATATAGGGCAGTCTGTGCACAAACGGCACGCTCTCTCAGCATTTCGCTTGGGAGATCGTCTCTACTCGGTGCCTTTCCTGGTCTCAGACTCCGGATCGCCTTTAGTACTTCCTCAACAGATGGCACCTCAGCCAGCCACTCACAGGGGGTGACTTCTTCCAATATTTGAGGCACCGCAGCCTCAGCAGGGTCATCCCCACTTTGTGCCACGATGATTTCCTGGCTGAGGGATTTCCCTTCCCCCAGGACCTCAGAGATGCTCAGCAAATCTGCAAACCTGTTCCTGGGGGTCGGAGATTGGATCACCGTTTTTTACCCTAATGATGGTAATAGGTGTGGCGCTGCAGGTTACTTTTTTGATGGAGTTAAATAGAGATTTGTGATCGCGGGCCACTGAGGCAGACTCCATCTCCTCAGCAACCCGCGACCACCACCCATCCTTGCAGCGCCTCATGGCTCTTCGAACCTCCGAACGAAGGCTGCGATAAGCCTCCTCATTCTCTGACGTGGGATTCTGTAGCCGATGACAGTGGGCCTGTCGCTTTTTCTCAACCATCGTGAACACCTCTGTCAGCCAGGGTCTCTGGGGAGGTCTGGACCACGTACCCAAAGCAGCCATTGCAGCTGCATGAGTCACAGTCCTAAACCTTGCCCATTTACCCTCGACATCAGGAGGAGTGGGGGACGATGCCAATCCCAGCCGCAAGCGATGATGAAATTCTCGCTTGCAACTTTCATCAGATAACTGAGACCAGGCCACTTTAGGTTGGAATAGGGTCCTGGGTGTACACCCACCACCGGAGTGGAAGAATGGCAGGCGCATCTTACAGATGACTAGTCGATGGTCAGAGGGCAGATCAGCTCCACGGTAGGTCCTGGTGTCAAGGCCATGGGCTCGCATCCGCTGGTCCGTCACTATGTAGTCCAGCAGATGTTCTTGCTTGGGCCCGGCATGCATCCATGATGTTGTGTGGATGCGGCGATGCCGGAACAGCGTGTTGGTAATTACAAGCCCATGGGCTGTACAAAAATCTAGCAGCCTCCTACCATTGTTATTGAGCTGATCTGGCCCATGCCCTCCAATCACTCCAGACCAGGTGCCAGCATCATGACCGACTCGGGCATTGAAGTCACCCAACATGATGACTCTATTCCGAGGTGCCACTTTAGCCAGCACCTGTGACAGGAGGTCATAGAAGGCATCTGACTCATCGGCTTTGCCTGCATCCCTCCACGCGTGTTCGTCTTCGGTGGGGGCATAAGTAACCACAACCACCACTCCTCGCCTCCGGTTGATGGGAAGGCGAGCCCAAGTAGCCTGGGGCTTACAGCTTCCCACACCTCACCGCCACGCTCCCACGCCCCCTTTATTCTTTTGTTCAAAAGAAGAGCCACACCCTGTTGTTTGGCAGTCTGCTGTCTCGTGTAGAGGACTGTCCACCCCTCATGGTGGCAGGAGCTAGAACCGGTCCACTGGACCTCCTGAATGCCACAGAGATCCAGGCGGTACCGGTCCAGCTCCCGACAGAGGAGTGGCAGGCTCTCCTCCGCAGTGAGCGTTCGAACATTCCACGTGGCCATCCGTAGTGGCTTTTCGTTGTTTCTGGAGGAGCCCCGAGGGTAGAGATTCAATCTCCTAGCTCCACCAATTGGGGTTTGGCCAGGAGACATCATAGACGCCTGTCCCCCCGGGGCCTCCGGCACAAGCTTATTAGTTACATATTTCAGTTTAACTCATGGTTTAGTGGTAATTAATTGAAGGTGGAGGGGTTACCAGCCCCTCGCACCCGTCCATTGCCCCCTTTTAGCCACTGTGGTGGTCACAGACGCCATGAGGGGAGGAGCCAATCGGAATTGGCCCTCCCCCCACAGCACTGTCCACGACAGAGTTGCCCGTCCGGCACCGCGAGGAGGTAGGGGGTTGTTTTGCCGGACACAAACACACGCACACACAAACACACAAATGCACACACACAAACACACACACAAACACGCACACACACAAATACACACAAACACGCACACACACACAAATACACACACAAGCACACACACAAACACACGCAAACACACACAAACACACAAACAAACACACGCAAACACACACAAACACACACACGCACAAACACGGACACACACAAACACACACACACAAACACGTACACACACAAACACACACGCACAAACACGGACACACAAACACACGCACACAAACACGCACACACACAAACACACAAATACACACACACAAACACACACACAAACGCACACACACACACAAATACACACACAAACACAAGCACACACACACAAACACGCACACACAAACACACACAAACACACTCAAACACAACAACCGCCATTCGCCACTAAGTGGCGGTGACGTCACCACGACGCTTGTGCCAGGACATGTGCACCTTGAGGCCATCGGTGATGGGGCAGTTGTGGAGAGAGTGGAGAGTTTCTCATACTTGGGCAGTGTGCTTATGACCGGCTCCAGTTTAACAGCAGAGATCTCACTCCGAATCAGTCGAGCGGCAATATCTTTTCATCGGTTGCGTAACGCTGTGTGGAAGCTACCTGGTCTGTCGCTCCGCACTAAGCTTGCGAAACGTGGACCCCCCTAATGGAACATCTTCGCCGGTTAGAAACATTTAGGCTGGCCTGCCTACGATCCGTCCTGGGTTTAACCAGACTGGATTGTGTGAGGAGCTCACAAATCCTTGAAAGATCTGGGCAAGGTCCCATCGGTGAGCTCCTCCGGCGGGCAAGGCTGCGATGGCTGGGTCATGTAGCCCGCATGCCCAGCCACCGCATGCCGAAACAGCTTTTGTTCGGCCGGATTGAGGGGGCTAAGCGGGCGCGGCACGGGCTAGAGAAGAGATTGAGTGATGTGGTACAGGAGGACGTGGAGCTGAGTGGACTTGCCGATGACTGGTACCAGCGGTGTCAAGATCGGCCTCTGTGGATGAGGCTCGTGAAGGACGCTACTGGGCAGTTGGAGGTAGTCGCCCTCCAACAACAAAGGAGGGCGGAGGAGCGACGCTCACAACAACGAGCGGAGCGCCGGGTGGCTAAAGCACAGCAGGTTGGCACCGTGGGGGGCACAGGTGGTGCATCAGCCAGTCATCCCAGTCAGTCGACCCGTGGCACCTGAGTCTGCCCCGTGACCTCCTGCCAGCGGGCGTTCGACACTTCACGTGGCCTCAGGGTGCACACAAACACACAAGCACGCACACACACACAAACACACACACACAAACACGCACGCACACACAAACACGAACACACAAACACGCACACACAAACACACACACAAACACGCACACAAACACGCACACACATAAACACACAAACACACACACAAACACGCACACACACACAAACACACGCGTGTCTGCTGCCGTCTAGTGGCAACGTCTGGGAGAATAGAAATTTGTTCACGGTTTTGTCCAGATGTCTTGTTACCCCCCCCCCCCCCCAAATTAAGGTTTACACATCAAGGTTTATACATCATGTTCAAGGTTTATATATCAAGGTTTACATATCAAGTTTTATACATCAAGATTTATACATCAAGGTTTGCACATCAAGGTTAACACATCAAGGTTTATACACCAAGATTTATACACTAAGGTTTATACATCAGGTCTGAGATGTATACATAATGTTCAAGGTTTATACATGATGTTAAAGGTTTATACATCAGGATCAATGTTTATACATCAGGATCAAGGTTTATACATCAGGACCAAGGTTTATACATCAGGATCAAGGTGTATAAATCATGTTCAACGTTTATACATCAGGACCAAGGTTTATACATCAGGATCAATGTTTATACATCAGAGCCAAGGTTTATACATCAGGATCAAGGTTGATACATCAGGATCAAGGTTTATACATCAGGATCAAGGTTTATACATCAGAACCAAGGTTTATACATCAGGATCAAGGCTTATACATCAGGATCAAGGTTTATACATCAGGATCAAGGTTTACACATCAGAACCAAGGTTTATACATCAGGATCAAGGTTTATACATCAGGATCAAGGTTTATACATCAGCACCAAGGTTTATACATCAGGATCAAGGTTTATACATCAGGACCAAGTGTTTATACATCAGGATCAAGGTTTATACATCAGAACCAAGGTTTATACATCAGGACCAAGGTTTAAACATCAGGATCAAGGTGTATACATCAGGATCAAGGCTTATACATCAGAACCAAGGTTTATACATCAGGATCAAGGTCTATACATCAGGATCAAGGTTTACACATCAGAACCAAGGTTAATACATCAGGATCAAGGTTTACACATCAGGATCAAGGTTTAAACATCAGGATCAAGGTTTACACATCAGGATCAAGGTATATACATCAGGATGAAGGTTTATACATCAGGATCAAGGTTTATACATCAGGATCAAGGTTTATACATCAGGACCAAGGTTTATACATCAGGATCAAGGTTTATACATCAGAACCAAGGTTTATACATCAGGATCAAGGTTTATACATCAGGATCAAGGTTTATACATCAGGATCAAGGTATATACATCAGGATCAAGGTTTATACATCAGGATCAAGGTTTATACATCAGGACCAAGGTTTATACATCAGGACCAAGGTTTATACATCAGGATCAAGGTTTATACATCAGGATCAAGGTTTATACATCAGGACCAAGGTTTATACATCAGGACCAAGGTTTATACATCAGCATCAAGGTTTATACATCAGGATCAAGTTTATACATCAGGATCAAGGTTTACACATCAGGATCAAGGTTTATACATCAGGACCAAGGTTTATACATCAGGACCAAGGTTTATACATCAGGATCAAGGTTTATACATCAGGATCAAGGTTTATACATCAGGACCAAGGTTTATACATCAGGATCAAGGTTTATACATCATGACCAAGGTTTATACATCAGGATCAAGGTTTATACATAAGGACCAAGGTTTATACATCAGGATCAAGGTATATACATCAGGATCAAGGTTTATACATCAGGATCAAGGTTTATACATCAGGACCAAGGTTTATACATCAGGATCAAGGTTTATACATCAGGATCAAGGTTTATACATCAGAATCAAGGTTTATACATCAGGATCAAGGTTTATACATCAGGATCAAGGTTTACACATCAGGACCAAGATTTACAGAAGACACGCAGAAACGACGCCCCATCTGCCACTCTACCAAGGACTGGCTTTGACATTAAAGTGTCTCATCAGCAGTGCCGGGCTTTGCTTGAACCAGCTGCTGGCGATCTGCCAGTTGCTTGCAAGGACTGGCTTTGACATTAAAGTGTCTCATCAGCAGTGCCGGGCTTTGCTTGAACCAGCTGCTGGCGATCTGCCAGCTGCTTGCAAGGACTGGTTTTGACATTAAAGTGTCTCATCAGCAGCGCCGGGCTTTGCTTGAACCAGTGGCTGGCGATCTGCCAGCTGTTTGCAAGGACTGGCTTTGACATTAAAGTGTCTCATCAGCAGTGCCGGGCTTTGCTTGAACCAGCGGCTGGCGATTATTTTAAAATCATGTTTACAGATCGACAGTGTCCTTGCGGATGAATGACAACATCCAGACTGGGTTTGTTGTTGTTGTTGTTGTTCTGACACGCCTTACGTAACAACAACAACAACAGTAGCAGCACGTGTCCAGCAGGTGCGCAACAAAGACAAAGATCCCCCGTGTAGCCTGTAACAGACTGTAGGGGCAAGTGCTGTTAGCGAGTAGCAGCACCTATGAAGGCTACCGGCATTGTGGCACACGAGGGGGTGGGTGGCCAGCACCACGCCCGGCCGCCTTTGTCTCCCCAGTGACGATGTTTACACTACGCACCGGATACTCTACTCGTTTGAGGCCGGGTTGTATGACGTCATTATTCCAAACGCGCCGCGGTGACGTCACGCAACACGGCAAGGGATGGCGGAGGCGTGTATGACGTCATTATCGCAAATGGACCGCGGTGATGTCACGCAATACGTCGTGGCGGAAGGGGCGGCGGAGGGAGGCGCGCGCATGACGTCGGTATCGCAAACGCACCGCGGTGACGTCACGACTCGATTTTGAACGACGCTCCGCGATGACGTCACGGGCGGAGTGGAAAGGGGTTTTTGTGTTCGCCGAAATGACGTCACGTTCGTTTTAGCGGCCCATGACGTTGCGCGTCACGTTGGCCTTCAGCAAGCCCCGCCCACCTCCCTTCCCCCAGCCCGGGCCGCCATGAGCGGGCGGTTCCGTGACATCATCACTCGCGCCCCCTTACCTGGTGGGGGGGGGGGTCGGCGATTCTGACGTCATCGCGTCACTGTTACCAAGGTGATTGGCGGTGACGTCATCGCGTGTGTCTGTGTGTTAACGAGTGGGGAGCGGCGGTCCGGGTTCGATTCCCGCTCGCGTGCCAACACCGCCGGTGACGATTCTCTGAACCGGTCCCTGGGCCTCCTCCCCTAGGTCGACTCGGCCTCAAATTAGTTACCTGGCGCAGCGGTGTCTCGTAAAGATCGCCACTGGGGAGACAAAGGCGGCCGGGGCGTGGTTTCCGGCCTTCACAGCTGCTGCTGCTGCCAATGGTGCTACTCGCTAACAGCACTTGCCCCTACAGCCGGCCACAGGCTACACGGGGGAGCTTTGTTAACCAGGAGGCCTGAGACGGCCAATCGGAGGTGAGGGGGCGGTGAGGGGGAGGTGAGGGGGAGGGGTGAGGGGAGGGGAGGGGGAGGGGTGAGGGGGGCGGTGAGGGGGAGGGGTGAGGGGAGGGGAGGGGGAGGGGGGAGGGGGAGGGGTGAGGGGAGGTGAGCTCGACCCTGGGCCTCGGGGAAGGAGGAAAAACACTCGAGTCGATCACCAGGCTCCTCACCAGCCGGCTCGCTCCTCACCAACTCCTCACCAGCTCCTCACCAGCCGGCTCGCTCCTCACCAACTCCTCACCAGGCTCCTCACCAGCCGGCTCGCTCCTCACCAACTCCTCACCAGCTCCTCACCAGCCGGCTCGCTCGCCTATGGACATGGCCGAAAGACCGCTTCCAGCCGCGGTGAGCACTCACCACATTCACCCATACACTCAGCACACTCACCACACTCACCACACTCACCAATACACTCACCCATACACTCACCACACTCACCCATACACTCACCACACTCACCACACTCACCAATACACTCACCCATACACTCACCACACTCACCAATACACTCACCCATACACTCACCCATACACTCACCACATTCACCAATACACTCACCACACCGATACACTCACCGATACACTCACCAATACACTCACCAATACACTCACCCATACACTCACCCATACACTCACCGATACACTCACCAATACACTCACCACACTCACCCATACACTCGCCCATACACTCACCCATACACTCACCACACCCACCAATACACTCACCACACTAACCAATACACACCCACTTGTACGCTCACATACACACACACACTCACTCACCACACTCACCAGGGTCATGTACACACACTCACCACCTCCACACTGCTATACACAGTCACCTGCGCGCTCACCTAGCCAAACCTCGGCTGTGCATGGGGTGGACGTCTGTGTGAGCCCCGTGTAATTCTCCACAACTGAACGTGTATATATATATTTTGTGTAAGTATGGTTAATTTAAAAATCACACTCCAGCGCTGTCCTCCAGACAGTCTCGTCCCTTCACCTGATGAAGGCCGCTTGTGTTGTGGCCGAAACGTCGTGATTTTTGTTATTTTATTTTTTACCTACGTGACTTAGCCCAGTATAACCAAAGAGTATGGATCCTAGCAGTCACGAAAGCTTTAAATCTAGAATTATTTAAAATAGAAATAAAAATGCAAAGGACGAAAGCAATATATATTTTTATGGATTATAATTAATGGGGGGGGGGGGTGGTGGTGGGGTGGTGATGGGGTGGTGATGGTGGTGGTGGGTGGGTGGTGGGGGGGTCACAAGACATTTGGACCACCGCAATCACCCCCACACCCCGTACATTGGACCCAGCACACCAGGTGGCTGAGTGGTTAAAGGGGGAAGCGAGGCCTGTCCGTGTTCGTTCGCACCAGTTGCCTCCGTCATTCAAATGTTTACCCAACGCCCCCGTCACACCTGCACAAAGGACAAATGGTCCCCCCGTGTAGCCTCTATGACAGATTGTAAGGGGCAAGTGCTGTTCGCCTACACACGATGGGTGGCCAGCAACCACGCCCGGCCGCCTTTGTCTCCCCAGTGGCGATGCTTACCGCACGCCGCGCGTCGAGGCTGAGTCGACCTAGGGGAGGCCCAGGACCCGGTTCAGATAATCGTCACCGATGGTGGTGTTGGCCGTGAGCGGGAATCGAACTCGGGTCGCCGGGAATCGAACTCGGGTCGCCGGGTTCATAGCGCAGCGTAGCGCTAACCGCTGCGCCACCGCTCCCCACTCGCATACACACACACACCTGTACACACAGGTACACGCACACCTGTACACACACACCTGTACACACACAGCTACATACACACAGGTACACGCACACCTGTACACACAGGTACACACACACCTGTACACACAGCTACACACACATCTGTACAGCTACACACACAGGTACACACGCATAGGTACACACATACCTGTACACACCTGTACACACAGCTACACACACAGGTACATGCACACCTGTACACACACACAGGTACACACAGGTACACACATACCTGCACACACCTGTACACACAGCTACACGCACACCTGTACACACAGCTAGACACACCTGTACATGCACACCTGTACATGCACACCTGTACATGCACACCTGTACATGCACACCTGTACATGCACACCTGTACATGCACACCTGTACATGCACACCTGTACATGCACACCTGTACATGCACACCTGTACATGCACACCTGTACATGCACACCTGTACATGCACACCTGTACATGCACACCTGTACATGCACACCTGTACATGCACACCTGTACATGCACACCTGTACATGCACACCTGTACATGCACACCTGTACATGCACACCTGTACATGCACACCTGTACATGCACACCTGTACATGCACACCTGTACATGCACACCTGTACATGCACACCTGTACATGCACACCTGTACATGCACACCTGTACATGCACACCTGTACATGCACACCTGTACATGCACACCTGTACATGCACACCTGTACATGCACACCTGTACATGCACACCTGTACATGCACACCTGTACATGCACACCTGTACATGCACACCTGTACACGCACACCTGTACACGCACACAAACAGCTACACACAAAGATAAAGACAAAGATCCCCCATATAGCCTTAACAGACTGTAGGGGCAAGTGCTGTTAGCGAGCACCTATGAAGGCCGGAACGGTACACGAGGGGGTGGGTGGCCAGCACCACGCCCAACCGCCTTTGTCTCCCTAGTGGCAATGTTTACACACCGCACCAGGTACTCATTTGAGGCTGAGTCGACCTAGGGGAGGCCCGGGACCGGTTCAGATAATCGTCACTGGTGTTGGCCGTGAGCGGGAATCGAACCCGGGTCGCCAGGTTCATAGCGCAGCGCGCTAACCGCTACACTATCGCTCCCCACAACTACACACACACACCTGTACACACACACACACACCTGTACACACACAGGTACACGCACGCGTTGTTTGCCGAGGCTTCGCAGAAGCTCGCCTCGGATTCTAATCACAAGCATCGGGCTGTGTGCATCGACAACCATAACAACAACCACAACAACCACAACAACAACAACCACAACAACAACCACAACCACCACAACAACAACGATGACGACTCGTCACAGTGTGACGTTAAAGACCCCTCGGCGCCAGTCTGAATGAGTCGCCGTACAAATCTGACGTTAAAATAATCCCAGCCGCAAAAAGAATAACATTGCTCAATGTCTGATGACACACACGGGAGCAGTAGCATGCGGCAGCAATCTGGCATCAGCGGACTAATCATCATCATAATACCTTACATTTAGAAAGCGCCCTTTAGCCATAGTAGAGGGTTGTTGTTTTTTCTGTGGGTTAGATCACGTTGATGTAAATGTGTCGTAACACCACGTGACACGGCCAACTAGTCAGGTGTGTAGTGTATAGTGTAGTGTAGTATACTAGTACAGCACTAGTGTGTAGTGTAGTGTAGTATTCTAGTACAGCACTAGTGTGTAGTGTATAGTGTAGTATACTAGTACAGCACTAGTGTGTAGTGTAGTGTATAGTGTAGTGTAGTATTCTAGTACAGCACTAGTGTGCAGTGTATAGTGCAGTATTCTAGTACAGCACTAGTGTGTAGTGTATAGTGTAGTGTAGTATTCTAGTACAGCACTAGTGTATAGTGTAGTGTATAGTGTAGTGTACTTAAAACAGCACTAGTGTATAGTGTAGTGTATAGTGTAGTGTATAGTGCAGTGTACTTAGTACAGCACTAGTGTATAGTGTAGTATATTAGTACAGCACTAGTCTGTAGTGTAGTATACTAGTACAGCACTAGTGTGTAGTGTATAGTGTAGTATACTAGTCCAGCACTAGTGTATAGTGTAGTATACTAGTACAGCACTAGTGTGTAGTGTAGTGTATAGTGTAGTATACTAGTACAGCACTAGTGTGTAGTGTAGTGTATAGTGTAGTATACTAGTCCAGCTCTAGTGTGTAGTGTAGTATTCTAGTACAGCATTAGTGTCTAGTGTGTAGTGTAGTGTATAGTGCAGTGTACTTAGTACAGCACTAGTGTATAGTGTAGTATACTAGTACAACATTAGTGTGTAGTGTATAGTGTAGTGTAGTTTCCTAGTCCAGCACTAGTGTGTAGTGTATAGTGTAGTGTATAGTGCAGTGTACTTAGTACAGCACTAGTGTATAGTGTAGTGTAGTATATTAGTCCAGCACTAGTGTGAAGTGTAGTGTATAGTGCAGTGTACTTAGTACAGCACTAGTGTATAGTGTAGTATACCAGTACAGCACTAGTGTATAGTGTAGTATACTAGTACAGCACTAGTGTGTAGTGTAGTGTATAGTGTAGTTTATAGTAGTGTAGTGTATAGTGTAGTGTATAGTGTAGTATACCAGTACAGCACTAGTGTGTAGTGTATAGTGTAGTATACTAGTACAGCACTAGTGTGTAGTGTAGTGTATAGTGTAGTTTATAGTAGTGTAGTGTATAGTGTAGTGTATAGTGTAGTATACTAGTACAGCACTAGTGTGTCGTGTAGTTTACAGTGCAAAGGCAAAGGAGCCCCCAGCCCCCCTCCCACCGTGTAGCCTCAACGCACTGTCCGGGGCAAGTGCTGTTAGCGAGGAGCAGCAGTGAAGGCTGGCAACCTGTGGCTCTGTGGCGCACGAGGGGGTGGGTGGGTGGGTGGCCCAGCTACCCGCACGAAACCAACACAAACAAACTCACAAACGTCACACAGTGACACGGCAGCACGGACTCGTGATCACTGCGCATGGAAGGGAACATCTTGGCGAACCGGTTACACGTTGGAGTTATTTATAATCACACAGACGCAGCACCACTCACCACCACTCACCACCACCAGGGGGTAGCCAGCCACTTAACAGATCACTCACTCCACTAGGGGCAAGTGCTGTTCTCTATTCAGGGTTGGTGGTGGTGTTGGTTGTTGTGTTGGTGGTGGTGGTGGTGGTGTTGTTGGTGGTGTTGGTGGTGGTGTTGGTGGTGTTGTTGGTGGTGGTGTTGGTGGTGGTGGTGTTGGTGGTGGTGGTGTGGGTGGTGTCGGTGGTGTGTTGGTGGTGTAGAGTTTTTGTCTCCCCACAAAGACAACAAAAGCTGCCGCACGCACAATCCCCTAGTAGTGTATAGTGTAGTGTGTAGTGTATAGTGTAGTGTATAGTGTAGTGTATAGTGTAATGTAGTGTATAGTGTAGTGTATAGTGTAGTGTATAGTGTAGTGTATAGTGTAGTGTAATGTATAGTGTATAGTGTAGTGTATAGTGTAGTGTATAGTGTAGTGTATAGTGTAGTGTAATGTATAGTGTAGTGTATAGTGTAGTGTAGTGTATAGTGTAGTGTATAGTGTAGTGTATAGTGTAGTGTATAGTGTAGTAACTATACACTACACTGTAGTGTATAGTGTAGTAGTGTATAGTGTATTGTATAATATAGTCACTACACTATACACTACACTGTAGTGTATAGTGTAGTGTATAGTATAGTGTAGTGTATAGTGTAGTGACTATATTATACAATACACTATACACTACTACACTATACACTACAGTGTAGTGTATAGTGTAGTAACTATACACTACACTGTAGTGTATAGTGTAGTAGTGTATTGTATAATATAGTCACTACACTATACACTACACTGTAGTGTATAGTGTAGTAGTGTATAGTGTAGTGTATAGTATAGTCACTGCACTATACACTACACTGTAGTGTATAGTGTAGTGTATAGTAGTGTAGTGTATAGTGTAGTCACTACACTATACACTACACTGTAGTGTATAGTGTAGTGTATAGTGTAGTGTATAGTGTAGTGTGGAGTGTAGTGTCTAGTGTGGAGTGTAGTGTATAGTGTAGTGTATAGTATATAGTGTAGTCACTACACTATACACTACACTGTAGTGTATAGTGTAGTAGTGTATAATGTAGTGTATAGTAGTGTAGTGTATTGTGTATAATAGTGTACTGTAATGTGTATAGTAGTATAGTGTATAGTGTAGTGTAATGTGTATAGTAGTGTATAGTGTAGTGTATAGTGTAGTGTAATGTGTATAGTAGTGTATAGTGTAGTGTATAGTGTAGTGTAATGTGTATAGGAGTGTAGTGTATAGTGTAGTGTAATGTGTATAGTAGTGTAGTGTGTAGTGTTCAGTGTAGTGTGTAGTGTAGTGTATAGTGTAATATGTATAGTAGTGTAGTGTATAGTGTAGTGTATAGTGTAGTGTAATGTGTATAGGAGTGTAGTGTATTGTGTAGTGTACTAGTACAGCAACACTGGTTGTGCGCCAGAGAGCCAAACCACAACATTTACAATCCGGGTACGACGTTTCGCCAGTAATTACAACAAGCAGACAGACAGATTTTTTTTTCCTTAAATAGAGCGGTAGTGTGATCACGTCGCTTGGGATAGTGGTCGCGAAAGCGTCTTTAAAAAAATCGTACTTTGGCGTTTTTCTTTTGTACTCAACCACGTTCACCTGTACACACTCAACTGTACACACTCACCTGTACACTCACCTGTACACACGCACCTGCACAGACTCACCTGTACACACTCACCTGTACACTCACCTGTACACACTCACCTGTACACACTCACCTGCACACACTCACCTGTACACACTCACCTGTACACACTCACCTGTACACACTCACCTACACACACTCACCTGTCCACACTCACCTACACACACTCACCTGTACACACTCACCTGTACACACTCACCTACACACACTCACCTGTACACTCAACTGCACACACTCAACTGCACACACTCATCTGTACACACTCACCTGCACACACTCACCTGCACACACTCACCTGTACACACTCACCTGCACACACTCACCTGCACACACTCACCTGCACACCCTCACCTGCACACACTCACTTGTACACTCCCCTGCACACACTCACCTACGCACACTCACTTGCACACTCACCTGCACACTCGCCACACTCGCCACAACATCGCAGGGCCACATTAGGCTATTAAAAGCGAATTGAACTATTTATTATATGTAATAACAAATAATAATTCGGGGTGTTGTGTGTGTACTCTTTCTGGCGCGGTACAACCGGAGTTGTTTCAAGATGTTCAAACACCAAACGGAAACCTCTTGCCAAGGAAGTGAGCTGCTGCATGGACCACACACGTGCAGTGCTGGCTGATCGTACATGATGGCATTGCCCTTGTACTGTCCGCCTCGTGGCGTTCTCTGGTCTAACATCTGGTGCAAGGGACATGAAAGGGAAGGCTGCTGCTGCTGTCTCTGGTGTAGGCCAATGAGTTTCAAAGGCAATGAGGAAATCATAACTCTTTGGTTCTATTCGGTAAAGTCACGTAGGTAAAAAATTAAATGACAAAAAGTCACGACGTTTCGGCCGCAACACAAGTGGCCTTCATCAGGTGAAGGGACCGGACTGTCCAGAGGACAGCGTTGGAGTGAAGACAGCCAAGCCCAGGTCGCGTCCTTTAAGCTGTGTCGGAGGAAACAAAAAACCCCTTGACAAAGGAATTAGAATAAAATGATGTACTGGATCGGCACGGTGGGGGGGGAGGAGTTTACATAATGTTGGTGTGAAGGCAAATAAGCTGCTGTGAAAGTTTGGGATACCACTACTTGAAAAAATATACTGTACCATTGAAAATTAGTTTAATGTTTGTTGTGATTTAGAACATCTTTCCAATGGTTGCTTAATTTGAAACCACGTCGTTATTTTTTTGTGATTTTATTTTTTTACCTACGTGACTTTACCGAATAGAACCAAAGAGTTATATGGATCCTTGCAGTCACGAAAGCTTCAAATCTAGAAATGATGAAATCGTCAGTGCGTGCGTGCGTTTGCATGTTTATGCCACGAGACACGTGTGGTTGACGCAGTTGCTCGGTTTCCTTGGGAGAAAAAAAGGTATTCATTTGGTGTTTGAACATCTGAAAACAACTCCCGTGTTTTATTGCCAGCGAGGGTGACATTTATTCTTGTGTTTCATATCCCGTGATGTTTAATTTGACCAGGTAAGGCCACGCTGAGTTTTTTTAATAGATTTATTTTGTCGTCAGAAGCGACCTGGCCACATGATAGCTCCGCGCAGCGAGTGAATCGTCGTCATCGTCATCGTCATGATCGCGTGGGTGTTTACGTCAGCCAAAGAACTCTCCAAACGTGTGGTGACGTCGATTCTTTACGTGGTAGAGGAAATACCGGAGACGAATTCACGCGACCACGGGGAGAGAGAGAGAGAGACACGGAAAACTCCAAATATACAGCAGCAGGCATCAGGGTCGGGATCGAACCCACGACCTCTTAACATCTCCTAGCCACCGTGATGATGAGAGAGAGACACACGGAAAACTCCAAATATACAGCAGCAGCAGCAGGCATCAGGGTCGGGATCGAACCCACGACCTCCTGTAGACCAGGCGAGGTAGTTAACATCTCCTAGCCACCGTGGTGATGATGATGATGATGAGAGAGAGATAGAACCCACGACCTCCTGTATACCAGGCGAGGTAGTTAACATCTCCTAGCCACCGTGATGATATTGATGAGAGAGAGAGAGACACGGAAAACTCCAAATATACAGCAGCAGCGGGCATCAGGGTCGGGATCGAACCCACGGACCACCTGTATACCAGGCGAGGTAGTTAACATCTCCTAGCCACAGTGATGATGATGAGAGAGGGATAGAACCCACGACCTCCTGTATACCAGGCGAGGTAGTTAACATCTCCTAGCCACCGTGGTGCCCAAAGTCACCTCGTGCCACACAGGGACGGCTGTCAATGGGGGTGTCCCTAGGCTAGACCACGCAGCAGCAGCAGCACCAGTGACAATCGCCCCCCTACTACTGGCAGATCAAAACGAATGCTGGTGGAACTGCCATAACCAAGATCTGGTTTCGACACTCACCGCCTCATCAGTAGAGTGAGGCTTTGCTTGAAGCAATCCTGGTGAAATGCCAGATGTGTATAGTTATACAAATACTCTCTGTTGGATTACGGGCGGGGTCATCATACCTGTCAACCCATGCGGTATGCTGATGTCTTATATTTTTTTTCATACTATTTGGTTCTTTCGGTAAAGTCACGTAGGTATAAAGTGAAATCAATCACGACGTTTCGGGCGCAACCCAAGCGTCCATCATGAGGTGGGAAAGCGTGGCATGCTGCTGCTGCTGCCGCTGTCTGTTTGTGTTTCTCCCCCTGTGATGGTGACTTTGTAGGATGAACGTTGAGATTCATAAGGGGCACGGGGTGAGTCCAATAAGGGTCTGAGTTGGTCTGTAATAATAGGGCACTGATAGGGGGTTGACAGGTATCCGTATATAGCAGCAACTATGAAGGTGGTGGTGTTGCCAGCACCATGCCCGGCCGCCTTTGTCTCCCACAAACTAAACTCACATTTTATTTTACCACGTGTAAGGTCGTCTGGCTCTTCACAAATGACAGCTCAACAAAATGGGTGGCTTATCATCATCAGCATCATCACTACCACCATTACTACCATCATCATCACCATCACTACCACCATTACTACCATCATCACCACCATCATCACCACCATCATTACTACCACCATTACTACCATCATCACCACCATCATTACCACCATCATTACTACCACCATTACTACCATCATCACCACCATCATTACTACCACCATCATTAGTACCATCATCACTACCACCATCATTACTACCACCATCATTACTACAATCATCATCATCACTACCACCATTACTACCATCATCACCACCATCATCACCACCATCATCACCACCATCATTACTACCACCATCATCACTACCATCATCACCACCACCATCATTACTACCATCATCATCATTACTACCACCATAATTACTACCACCATCATCACTACCACCATCATCACTACCACCATCATTACTACTATCATCATCACCACCACCACCACCATCATTACTACCACCATTACTACCATCATCATCATAACTACCACCATTACTACCATCATCATCACCACCATCATTACTCCCATCATCATCATTACTACCACCATCATCACTACCATCATCATCACTACCATCATCATCACCACGATCATTACTATCATCATCATCACCATCATTACTACCATCATCATTACTACCATCATCATCATCACCATTATTACTACTATCATCATCATCATCACCACCACCATCATTACTACCACCATCATTACTACTACCATTACTACCATCATCATTATCATAACTACCACCATTACTACCATCATCATCATCATCACCACCATCACCACCATCATTACCACCACCATCATTACTCCCATCATCATCATCACCACCATCATTACTACCACCATCATCACTACCATCATCATCACTACCATCATCATCACCACTATCATCATTACCACCATCATCATTACTACCATCATCATCACCACCATTATTACTATCACCATCATCACTACCACCACCATCATCATCGGCGTTGGCCGTGGGCGGGAATCGAACTCGGCTGGCCGGGGTTCGTAGCGCGGCGTCGCGCTAACCGCTGCACCACCGCTCCCCACGTACTGACGGGCACCCCAGACAACACGCATTGTTGGTAAACCGGTTTGGGGTAAGAGAATTATGTAAATATATATACACACCACTCGCACAACAGCTGATAACGCAGACAGCGTCATCTCCTACTTAACAAGTTTATGATGACGATGTGCATATGTCGGTGGTGATGATGATCGGTGTTGACAGAGATGTTTATTGCCTGATTATTTACTCTCTAAATTGACAGCGGGCACGTCGAAAGCCTCCCCCCCCCACACACTTTTAGAGTGTCGACTTTTGTGGATTCCGAGAGAAACCCATCCATGGCAACCCCTAATCAGTGCCCTACCTTATTACAGACCAATTCACGCCTAATTGCTCACCCTGTGCCCCTTATCAACGTTCATCCTTTACACTACTCTACATTGTACACTACACTATACACTACTATACACTATACTATACACTACTATACAATACTATACACTACACTATATACTACACTATAAACTACACTATACACTACACTATACACTACACTGTACACTACACTGTACACTACACTGTACACTACACTATACACTACACTACTATACACTACACTATACACTATACTATACACTACACTATACACTACACTATACACCACACTATACACTACACTATACACTACACTATACACTACACTACTATACACTACACTATACACTGTACACTACACTGTACACTATACACTACTATACACTACACTATACACTATACTATACACTACACTATACTATACACTACACTATACACTACACTACTATACACTACACTATACACTACACTATACACTACACTACTATACACTACACTACTATACACTACACTACTATACACTACACTACTATACACTACACTATACACTACACTATACACTCCACTATACACTACACTATACACTACACAATACACTACACTATACACTACTAGGGGGTTGTGCGTGCGGCAGCTTTTGTTGTCTTTGTGGGGAGACAAAAACTCTACAGGGAGTGGTGCTGCCACCACCACCAACACCACCAACACCACCAACACCACCACCAACACCACCACCAATACCACCAACACCACCGACACCACCCACACCACCACCACCAACACCACCACCACCAACAACACCACCAACACCACCACCAACACCACCACCAACACCACCACCAACACCACCACCACAACAACAACACCACCACAACAACAACAACACTACCAACACCACCAACACCACTACCACCACCAACACCACCACCACCAACCCTGAATAGAGAACAGCACTTGCCCCTAGTGGAGTGAGTGGTGAGTGATCTGTTAAGTGGCTGGCTACCCCCTGGTGGTGAGTGGTGGTGGTGAGTGGTGGTGGTGAGTGGTGGTGGTGAGTGGTGGTGGTGAGTGGTGGTGAGTGGTGGTGAGTGGTGGTGAGTGGTGGTGCGTCTTTGTGTGATTATAAATAACTCCAACGTGTAACCGGTTCGCCAAGATGTTCCCTTCCATGCGCAGTGATCACGAGTCCGTGCTGCCGTGTCACTGTGTGACGTTTGTGAGTTTTTTTGTGTTGGTTTCGTGCGGGTAGCTGGGCCACCCACCCACCCCCTCGTGCGCCACAGAGCCACAGGTTGCCAGCCTTCACTGCTGCTCCTCGCTAACAGCACTTGCCCCGGACAGTGCGTTGAGGCTACACCACGGTGGGAGGGGGGCCTGGGGGCTCCTTTGCCTTTGCTTGATGGTGGTGCAACGGTGATCGGAACCCGTTCCCTGGGCACTACCCCCCTCCCCTAGGTCCACTCAGCCTCAAACGAGTACCCGATGCGGTGCGTAGTAAACGCCGCCACCGGGGAGACAAAGGCGGCCGGGCGTGGTGTTGGCTACCCACACCCCCTGGCGTGCCGTGCCAGCTTTCATCAGTGGTGTTCGCTAACAGCACTTGCCCCAACAGCCTGTTGAGGCTATATGGGGAATCTTTGTCTTTTTGTTGTTGTTGTTGTTGAACGTTGTTGAATGTTGTTGATGTTGTTGTTAGGTTCTACCGCATGAAAGACCAAGACCCCAACGAAATGGAAACGCTCAGTGTGAGGGATCTTAGCATCATCGTCACCATCACCACCACCATCGTCAACATCACCACCACCACAGCTTCCATCACCACATTCATCACCACCACCACATCAACATTACGTGCATCATCACCACCACCACCTCCATCACCAATATCACCTCCACCATCACCACCACCTCCATCACTTTCATAATCACCACCACCATCATCATCATCACCACCACGACCACCACCACCATCATCATCATCACCACCATCATCATCATCACCACCACCACCATCACCACCTGTATTCCCACACCGTGTCTCCTCCCTGTGTCTCCATTACCACATCATCATCACCACGTGTCTCCATCACCACATCATTACCACGTGTCTCCATCACCACATACATCATCACCACGTGTCTCCATCACCACATCATCATCACCACGTGTCTCCATCACCACATCATCACCACGTGTCTCCATCACCACATACATCATCACCACGTGTCTCCATCACCACATCATCATCACCACGTGTCTCCATCACCACATCATCACCACGTGTCTCCATCACCACATACATCATCACCACGTGTCTCCATCACCACATACATCATCACCACATGTCTCCATCACCACATCAGTCATCACCACATGTCTCCATCACCACATCGTCATCACCACGTGTTTCCATCACCACATCATCACCACGTGTCGCTCATCATGACCCCGTGTCTCCCTGTGTCTCTCATCACGTCCCCGTGTCTCCCCGTGTCTCTCATCACGTCCCTGAGTCTCTCCCAGTCTCCCCGTGTCTCTCATCATGTACCCGTGTCTCCCCGTGTCTCTCATCATGTCCCTGAGTCTCCCCGTGTCTCTCATCATGTACCCGTGTCTCCTCGTGTCTCTCATCACGTCCCTGAGTCTCTCCCAGTCTCCCCGTGTCTCTCATCATGTACCCGTGTCTCCCCGTGTCTCTCATCATGTACCCGTGTCTCCCCGTGTCTCTCATCATGCCCCTGAGTCTCCCCGTGTCTCTCATCATGTACTCGTGTCTCCCCGTGTCTCTCATCATGTACCCGTGTCTCCCCGTGTCTCTCATCATGTCCCTGAGTCTCCCCGTGTCTCTCATCATGTACCCGTGTCTCCCCGTGTCTCTCATCATGTACCCGTGTCTCCCCGTGTCTCTCATCACGTCCCTGAGTCTCTCCCAGTCTCCCCGTGTCTCTCATCATGTCCCTGAGTCTCCCGTGTC